>NC_137202.1:2180621-2290621 GCF_960531495.2 Zeus faber | reverse complement strand
CTGATACCAGTGCGTCTTGATGGAACTTTACTTCACTGTTTTTAAAGTTGATGAGTGTCCCTGCTGTCAGCGCCATGAAACAGCCCAGACTGTTGCAACTGGCCTTCATCCCATCCACGTCAGAGAACAATGAAGCGTCCTTGGGGTAGAGCTAATTGGGCCACTTCCCACCACTGCAAAGGGCAAAAGGTAGCATTATGTTGGGCTGAAGTATGTGTAACCCCCTTTGAAGGTAGTGAATGCAAAGGTTTCGCTTGAAAGGAAAGGAAAAGTGGCAGGGATGCAACATATTTACAATAATCTGCATTTTATGTTTATGATTCATACTGACAGCCACGGATCCTTCCACTAAGTGGGTTTCGGTGAAATCCCTCTATGATATAACAACCACTGAGGTGTCCAGGAAAAAAAATTTCAACGTTCTACTTGACTTTGTTCTGGTAGAGAGGATTATGACTGACCAAGGATGTGAATTTGTAAATGAGGTACAGTTATGTATATAAAACACAGTGTATGTGTGACATAGAATATTTTTAATTGAAATCATATCTTTCAAGGTAATTTGCATACACTAATACATCTGCAGGTTATGTTGTATAACGACTGCAGATGGAAACAATATTCAACCAAGATAGAAAAACTCTAAAATGCTATTGATTGTATATATACTTTTTTTTTTTTTTTTTACACAGCGGTCAGCCAAGTACACACTGTACTGTGCACTATTTCAAGACACCCTCGCAACCCCAGGTGTGTGCAACATTACACAGAATAACTCTGTTATTGTGAATACTGATGAGGCAGAAGAACACCAATTGGTCAATTCTGTATATAAATGCATATAAATATGTTTTAAAGGACAACTAAATTATAAGCATTTCATACTTTTTCCAAGATTTACACGAACATAAAGATTTCCCAGGGCAGACCAAATAAGGCATATGAGACACGCAAAAGAAGGAATGTGAAATCAGTCCATATTCAAGTTGGTGATGAGGTCCTGAAAGCAAACAAAAGAAAGGAAGGCCAAAAAAGGAGGACAGCTGGAAAGCAACCGGTTTGGGCCATATGTTGCTGCCTCCATTTCACACAAGGGTGTGGTGACGCTGTCAAGCAAGACAGGGGCTCAGCTGAAACAGAACACACGTCTCACAGCTGAAGCCTTACATCAGACATAAGTTGAGAGGTATTATAATTGTTAATATGAGGACACAATGTAAGTGGACTATGTACAGTATGTGGTACTGTAACCGTCCTATCAGAGTCTGTGAAAGAAAAACTGCAGATGATGAATGTTCATGGACGATATAACTCTACAACTAAGTGATGCCTAAATGCTGAGGGGCATATGTTTTGTTTGGTGATTACTTCCGGCTCCTCTTTATCAGGAGATCTTACATTCCTGCACACAAACAGTTTTAGTCGTTATCTCTCGTTTTCTAGCTCGTAAAAGGACCATTTGTATAAACACTCAATGTATGCTTTCTTTTTATGATAGTGTTTAATGTCCCTCTTTGTTAAAACAGTTCTCAGCTGTTACTGAACGCGGCAGCGAATCACATGGCTAGACCCAGAACGGGCCAACCTCTTCTCTGTATATAAACTGGCTTCTTCTTCCGTAAAACTAGACTGATCAGATCACTGTTTTGAAGCACGTCTGGATCATTTTCTTTATTCTGCAAAAAAAAAAACTCTCTCTTTAATACTCTCGGTTTGTTTTACTGTAGCGGGCAGATTAACCTCACCAACCACACAGTGAGAATTCCAACAAGAAGTCCAACAAGCCCAATATCTCGACCAAGGGTAACAGTGTTTCAATGATGCCTCCAGATAACAGCTTCCATGGTACATATTTAAATACAGTTTGATCAGGTGTATTTGTGGTAGTAAGTAATAGAGTAGAACTGTGGAATTGCCACTGCAGATGCACATTTCCCTTTGTCCTTTAACTTTTGCACATTTTAGTTGTGAGAATTTCTGTGAATATGTATATGGTTCCCAATGAGTACAAAGTAACAGATGGTCATTGCCAGTGTTCAGTGGTCTTGGTAACTATGGTGGACAAAGGGGCGTGCTTAAGCACCGGCTGCGGACGACAGCCCGGTTCCCTTTCCCGCGGCTGCCAAGCTGCCTCGAATCGGCGCCGATTGGTCCGACTCAAGGCGAGGAGATTTCTTAATGTTTTGTCTGTCTTGCAGAGGGGATCAGTGCACAGGCTCGTCAGCAGCCCAGCAGCAGAACGCCATTCCTCCTGCACCTGAGATGATTATAATTTACATCATCATCATTATTATAATAATCATCAGTTTGTTATTTGTATTTGTGACCAGCATACCTTATTGTATGAGGTTACAAGAAAGACTCCATCTCCCTCTCTAAACCCTTACCTGTGGGCAGAGACTCCCACAACTGGCACCTGAGCAGGGAACCAGGAGGGGCAGGGCGCTGAGCGAAAGGCGCCCTGAAGCCGATCCGCTGGCTGCGGAAACGCCTCGCAGACCTCGCAAACGCCTCTGCATAATCCTAGTGGATTATGCAGAAGCAGTGCCCCTGCGCAATATAACGGCCAAAAGTGTGGCGCAGGCTCTGTTTCAGGTCATCTACTGAGTTGGGATTCAGAAGAAAATCCTGACCGACCAGGACACTACCTTTATGTCACGTACACTTCGGGAACTTTACGAGTTACTGGGCATGAATGAATTCGGACCAGTGTTTACCATCCCCAGACCGATGGCCTGGAGGAGTGTTTTAACAAAATACAGAAAAAAACATTATTCGAAAGTTCGTGCACAATGATAGCCGTAATTGGGACAATTGGTTGGATCCCCTGTTGTTTGCGATGCAGGAGGTTCCCCAGGCCTCCAAGGGATTTTCTCCCTTTGACCTCCTCTTTGGCAGGAGACCCCGGGGGGTACTAGACCTAATTAAAGAAAACTGGGAGAAAGGTCCTAGCACCAGTAAGAATGAAATAGAGTATGTAATGGACTTGAGAGCAGAGTAATACGCGCTGGTTCGGCTGTTATCACGGGAGAATTTGCCCTGGTCTCAGGAACGTCAGCGCCTCTTATACGACCGGGGGGCTCGACTCAGACAATTTTCACCGTAAGACAAGATGTTAGTGTTGCTCCCTATGTCCAGCTCTAAATTGCTCGTGAAGTGGCAAGGGCCTTTTGTGGTCACACAGCGGGGTGGTCGAACGGTCCGACAAAAAGGGGCCGACACAACTTTATCACCTTAACCTCTAAAAATAATGGATGGAGTGGGTGTCCGGGGCTCTGGTAAAGCCGGTCATTGAGTTGGATGAGTTGGAGCCGGAGGTTCAAAAAGCGGCCGATCGTACGGCGGCCCTGTGAAGTGACCATCTCTCTCCATCCTAGAGGGAGGACATAGCTGCACTTCAATGTTGCTTCTCTGTTGTTTTCTCCTCCCTGCCAGGCCTCACGTCCCTCATACACCACAATGTGGACACGACCCCGGGGGTGAAGGTGCGCTATCGGCGTATTGCCTGTCTGAACACAAACGCAAGATCGTGCAGGCGGAATTAGAGGTCATGCTGGACATGGGTGTAATAGAGGAGTCCACGAGTGACTGGTCTAGTCCCGTCGTGCTGGTGGGTATGCCCAATGGGTCAGTCTGGACTACCGAAGGGTGAACACAGTGGCCAAGTTTGACGCCTACGCGATGCCCTGGGTCGATAAACTTCTCGACCGGTTAGGTACAGCTCCATTTTTCACAACACTGGATTTAACCAAGAGCTACTGGCAGATTCCCTAGTCTCAGGAGTCCAAGGAAAAATCTGCATTCTCGACGCCGTTTGGCTTATACCACTTTCACACACTTCCGTTCAGGTTGTTTGGTGCCCCAGCCACCTTTCAGAGACTCATGGACTGCGTCCTGTGTCCGCATATAGCATGTAGCCGTGGCCTACCTAGATGACGTTATCATTCACAGAGACACCTGGGAGCGGCATATGCAGCATGTGAGCGCTGTACTTGAGTCCCTGAGGCGGGCTACCCAAAGAAGTGTGCCGTGGGACCGCGGGAGGTACGGTATCTGGGGTACCACTTGGGCGAAGGCCTGGTCCGACCCCAGCTTGATAAAACCGCTACGTCGCAAACACGCGGAGACAAAGAAGGAGGTGAGGAAGTTCTTGGGGCTGGCCGGCTACTATAGGAGGTTTGTCCCCAACTTTTCGGCGCTAACCAGCCCCTTGACCGACTTAACTCGAAAGGGTGCTCCAGATCCGGTCCAGTGGTCAGAGAAGTGCGAGCAGGAAATTACGAGTGTAAAGTCAGCTCTCTGTGGGAAGCCAGTGCTGTTTAACCCTTACTTCTCTCTCCCTTTCTGTCTGCAGACCCACGCGTCGAACAGGCTGGGCGCAGTCTTCTCCCAGGAGGTGGAGGGGGCCGAGAGTCTGGTGCTGTACCTCAGCCGCAAGCTCTCAGACCAGGAGTTGAGGACGAGCTTTTACCCTCTGTTCAGACCACGCCCTGCTGCAGTGGCTCCACCTCATGAAGGACAAAAACGCCCGCATCACCCGGTGGTACCTGGCTCTCCAGCCCTTTAACTTCCAGGCGGTCCATTGGTCTGGGGGGGCGGGGGGGAGTCGGCTGTCCCGACATGTCCCGGTGTGTGTACACACACACACACACACACACACACACACACACACACACACACACACACACACACACACACACACACACACACACACACACACACACACACACACAGTTACATAGTTAACTTACACTCTTTACAAAAACAGATTAATTACATGTAAAATTTGGCATTTAAATTTTATTATATGGAGATTTTTCTCTACACAAACAATCGCACAGTCACCATTTGCTTATTTAAACTATTATCTGTGTACACACGCCATCCGACGCACAACCAATAATAATGTGACGTCTCATGAGCACATCTGGTAGCTACACCGGCATGGAAGCTGTCATCAAGCCCAACGTTTCCCAAACCTTTTTTTTAGCCCTTGGAAAACTAGAGTCTGGCAGAGGACCACAAAAGAAATGCAGGGTACTGAAGTTTGTGTGCTGATAAGAAGAAAAACTATGGAAAAAAAACATGCAGCAGACCCATTGCAATGCCATCATGGGACAAAAGCGACCTGCTAAATGACGTAAAGTAGTGTTACCTCCGGGGACCACGGACCCGGCATGTGAACTCTGGTGCCCCCGGCTGGCTACAGATCAGTCAGTGCAACATGTCAGAGAAGGGCGTCCACCCTTGGGGCAGAAAGTTTCATGGAGGACAAAGAGTCATTCCACAGGTACACATACACACACTTTACATGCACTGTTGTGTGAATCAAAACACATACACACACACACACACACACACACACACACACACATACACAAAGCTTTAAATCTGTCTGCAGATAGAAAAAAGAGACAGAAAATAGGAGAACTGTTAATGAAGTTGTAGGGAGCCATTAGATCTGACTAATGGAGCATGTCTGTTCCCATTGGGAGAGGAGTTTCTATTTGAATACAAATATAATATTCATCAGAAGCCATTTAATGTGTGTATATACACTGTATATACACTACTCAGAAAAAGTTAGGGATATTTGACTTTAGGGTGAAATTTATGGAAAATGTAAAAAGTTCACGCTACAGTGATATTATATAGTGAAAGTAGGGCATTTAAGTAGAAGCATGCAATGGTGATTTCCTCATCTCAAACTATTTATTGAAACAAAAGCCAACAACAGTGGTTGGTATAGCACAACAAAAAATGTCAATGTCTCAATAGCTTGTCATGTGCCCTTGAGCATCAATTACAGCTTGACAACGACGTCTCATGCTGTTCACAAGTCAACTTATTGTCTGCTGAGGCATGGCCCCCCACTCTTCTTGAAGGGCGGCCCTCAGGTCATTGAGGTTCTTGGGTACAGAGTTACAAGCCTCTACACAGCGACTCAGCTGATCCCATAGATTTTCTATGGGATCCAGGTCTGGAGAAAGTGCAGGTCACTACATTTGAGGTGCCCCAGTCTCCAGCAGCCGTTCCCTAATGATGCCACCTCGATGAGCTGGAGCATTGTCGTCCATGAAGATGAAATTAGGCCTGTGTTGTTCATGTAGGGGCACAATGACTGCATTAATAATGTTATTCAGGTAGTATGGGCTTTGTGAACCATTCACAAAGTGTAGGCAGTTCTGTATTGACTAGACACACCTGCCCGCACTGTAACACCACCACCACCAACAAAGGCTCGTCTGGTGACACCAGTGGCTGATGCATAGCGCTCTCCTTGACGTCTCCAACATCGTTGGCGGACATCATTTCTGCGCAATGTGAATCAACTTTCATCAGAGAACAGCACTGAGGCCCACTGGTCCCTCGTCCAGCGTAAATGCTCCCTGGCCCGTGCAAGACGATGTTGGCTGTGCCTGGTGGTGTGGTCAGGTACCCTTGCAGGTCGTCTAGCACGCAGACCACGCTGATGGAAACGGTTTTGAATGGTCTGACGTGACACTTGGGTGCCTCTCACCTCCCTTAAATGTGCCTGGAGTTGAGTGGCATTCATCATCCGGTTCCGCAGGGCACTGTTCACAATGAAGCGCTCATCAGTGTGGGATGTGGCCAAAGGACGTCAACTTCTATGCCTTTCTGTGACTCTTCCAGTCTCTCTGTATCTCTGTTGCAACCTGCTGATGACACTCTGTGACACTCTAAGCTCAGTGGCCACTTCCCTCTGAGAACATCCTGTTTGAAGTCTCACAATGGCGAGGTACTGTTGATCAGTTGTTAGGTGTCGTCCTGGTCTCATGATGTCAAAATGTGAACAGCATGATGAAGAGGACGGTTTAAAAAACAATTCTAATTGAACCAGGAAAAGTATTGGTCGATTCATGGATCAAACACCTGTTGTGAATTTTGCCGTTCAGCTCCTTGTTAGAGAACAGCAAGTTGTGCAAAAAGTACTGAAACATTGAACAGTTGGTCATGTGCATTCAGAAGTTTAGAGAAGGTCAAATTAAGTTCACCTGTAAAGGTTATAGTGCATTTTAGGTTCATCCTGAAATTTCACCCGAAAGCCGAATATCCCTAACTTTTTGTGAGTAGTGTATGTATATATATATATATATATATATATATATATATATGTATATATAAATTAAAGCAAATGCAGTCAAATACTGGCAGTTCTTGTGCATTTGAAACACAGGCCGTGCCCTCATACATGTTTTTAGTGTGTCTGAGCTTCAAAGGGAATAGAAACCTATTCATTTAGAGAAGAAATTGGAATGTCTCTAGCATTCAAAAGTAGTCATCCGCAGACCGGTACTGTTTCCGAAACTCCAACTAATTTCTCTGCGTGTGATGATGAAACCAAACAGCTGAACAGCTTTTTTTTAAATTCTGTTCTTGTCATGTCTCATCCGTGGGAGCCATGAAACTCAATATCACGTAAACACGCGCAGTCATAAGTGGATGAAAGAAATCTGCAACTCCACTGGCCTCTGGTGGTGGAAGAGCAGAAGGAGAAGTACAACTTTGACATGAAGAGCTCCGTGCATCACAGACCATAGATCATTTTTTGGACGAGATCCAGATAATGAACGATAGGATGAAAAGAGCATCAGGAGGGAATATTTTCTGACAATCTGGAGTGCAGTGTTTTGTTGCTGCAAGTGCCTGGGAGAGACATTAACTTGTTGTTCTCGGTGTTCAGGGTGGGATCTTACGTTTGAATGTCACCAGTGTTAACTTTGTCTGAATCTGGTAGAGTATACTCAATTAAACGGCAACATGTATGCTTAAAACTGTCCCAGCTCCAATTATAACATAAGTTAAAAAGGCCCATAAGTTAATGGAACAAATCAAATTCAGATGCAGCATATTTCAGTCCAATACGTTCCACACAATACCACTGCTTTTAAATAGACTTTGAACTTGTGCTAGCCTTGGCCACTGTACTTTCTTTTCTTTCTTTTTTCTTTACTAGGACTGGAATCGCCAGCTGTCTTATAATGGTAATAATTTTCATAGATTGTATGTGTTTTCATGGAGATTTGAAGCCATCGTACACCCCTGCTGCCTCCTTGATTTGGCACTCGCAGGAAACATAAAAATGCTGTGGTTTTAATGAAACGATGCGGAGTGATATGTGATTGGTTTCCTGATTTTACCCTCTGGGGGATCGATAAAGTACTATCATATCTCATCTTATCTGGAAATACCAGGGAGTTTAGGGTGTCATATTCATGCAAATATACTAAAACGGTGAAACCACAGTCTCTATCTTGGACATTTTGTGCCCTTGCACCACAGTTTGTCTGTAGGGTCAATCCATTTCAGGTAAACCAGTGTTGCCACTGATGACCAGTAGGGGGAAGCACTAGACCAGTTAAAACAGACAAAAGCCATAGGTAACATAACATTATGTTGTTACTCGTTGTAGCACTGACTAATAGTCTAATACAAGATGTATGGTATTTTTTTCATCATTTGGGCATCATAGGCTATCATTTCTTATCACTACAGATCACACAAGATTATCCTTAAATGGTTTATTTTATTTCCAATGCATTCAAGTTGATGAAGTCAGCTAGGGTTAAATAACTTTAGACAAGTTTTTTCCCACGGGGATGATTCATATTGTGGCAAACTGTTCAAATAAATAAATACCTCTTAGTAGCATCTCAGTACTAATAGAAGTGAACTCTACGTATTTTGGTAATTTACTCCAGATGAAAGAGTCGGGACTACTTGCAGTCTGCTTTCATATGCACCTTGTACAGTGCAAGCTTTTAAACTTTATTATTTCCCAGGGTTATAAAGTATAGCCTGCTATATGCGATTTATGGCGTGGTCCATATGGGCAGTAGAGGAGTAAAAGTTTGATCTGCAGCAGCGATGATAGTCAAAGTTAAAGACATAATATGATATAAGTTTGTGATGCTGACATCAGAACATAATAGTAAAAGAAGAGAACACATGTGAGAGAATGTCATCCAAGGACACAACAGACGTGAAATATATATAGTTTACCATATTGTGCTGGAAAGGGAAACACATTTGCATTTTACGCACACACACACACACACACACACACAGCGGTAGAGTTGGGTGCTGTTTGGATGCACATACTACAAAAGTGTCAGTATATTGACATTAACCAACATTCCACTGGCTGCTTTTCATGTTTCTCAAATTCCTTCCTCGCTCCGAAGCAACCAGCCCTCCCTCTGTTCTGTCAAATAACCTCTAGCACACACACACACACACACACACACACACACACACACAGTCAAACTGTCACTGACTTTAATCAGCCACGATACCGGAGAACAGACGGCAACAAACATTAGCAGCTTGTGGTTCATCTATCTAAAGTATCTATTTATCTATATATAGTATTTATTTATCTATCTACAGTATCTATCTAGAGCATACATCCATCTATACTATCTATTTATCTATATATAGTATTTATTTATCTATCTACAGTATCTATAGCGTACATCTATCTATAGTATTTATATAAAGTATTTATCCATGTACAGTATATATCTATAGCATACATCTATTTATAGTATCGATTTATCTACAGTATCTATCTATATATAGTATCTATATATTTCTATATTTATTTATTTATCTATCTATAGTATCTATCTGTCCATCTATCTATCATCATCATATATATTTATCTAAGCAAATATAATATATTTATAGTATAGTATATCTATAGTACCTATGTATCTATCTATAGTATACTGTGTATATATATATGCATGTATCTTTTTTATACCATCTGTTTTTATAGTATCTACATCTTTAGCATCCATCCATCTGTCCATCCATCTATCCATCCATCGTTGGTCATTGTTTATAAGGCAGTAGCCATTTCTCTGACCGTGCATCCAGCAGTCTGTTGCCAACACTGACAAAGTGGTTGCCGAATTTTTAATCACTTTGTTTCGCAACCACCAGGTAGGAGGAAGGCTTCACCTCTATTCATAAAATTCACCCTGTGTGTTGTGAAGGGGAGCTCCGCGAGTAGGGCACCTACAGACCCACACACACACACACACACGTCGTTCACGGACGATCCATCTTTTGAAGGAACAAAGGGAAACGAGTCTTGCTGGGTGTTTTGTTTTTTTTGGCAAGTTTTTGGGTTGTTTGTTTGAGTTGCCATCTCCTGCCGCCAATAAATGTTTCCCCCTCCATGTAAGAGATAGCCAATGCCCCTCCATCGCCGGGAAGTGCCCTGGCTGAGAAGGAGCGCACCCAATGTCACGTCAGGTTCACAAAGCGAAGACACACACGCACTGGTCTGTCTGTGAGGTTTTATTAGAGGTCCTGCCCGAAGGGGTCAGAGCCCTATTGTTTTTGTTAATGAAAAACTGACATCAGTGGTCTATGGATCTCATTGATCCAACACACTCACAGACAAAATGAATAAAATGTGTATTCGGGGCAGTTCTGTTATGTTGTCGTCTAAGTATGATCCAGATCGGTCCATTATTGTGGACTAATTTAGTAAAAACCTGTATTATTCACCATCGCCGCAATGTGTGCGCAAATGACAGCGTCCAAAGGTCATGTGATAGCACACAGTTCAGTATTGTGGAAGAAGTATGTGATCGAAAATCGCAACCTCACAAAGATGGTGCCATGCACAGATACTGTTTATGCGGCAATGGAGAAATCCTTGCGTGCATGCGCACGTTGATGGAGTACACAGATCACGCGAGTCAACAATCCAAACCTCACCAAGACAATGCCACACACAGATATAGTCGTGACTGGACTTGAACTAAAGGAATTCAAGACACAAACTTTTAACCATACCAAGTTTTAAAGTGACAGGTATTATTTTATTATTATTAACTTTTATTATGTTGGAAAAAAAATGGTTCAAGTATTACAAGAAGACAATTGGATTAAACAAAGCACAGCTTATTACAGTAAATGTCATCAATATATTTGCTTCTGAGGACATCTGACAAGCACCAGAATAAGTTAGACAAAATAAAAACACAATAACATGTCAGAATTGATAGACATTCCAGACATATCAATGTCTAAAAACTTCCTGAATTATAATTACTTAAAACAATAACCATAAGAAATTACATAATACAAGGAACATGTATTTATTGTGTGTGATTTGAAAAATTTTCATTCTTATTGTGTTTTTGGGTTCCCTTTCAGATTTCTCATAGAAGCCGAAATTCCAAGGCAGCAAAGAAACAGTGGGCAGAATGTGCTGCTTTAGAGGTCAGTCACTTTCCTCTTAAAATAAAATAATAAAATACTTTCTGAAACCTCTGGACTTTGGACAAAACTCTAATGTAAGGACTGCAAAAGACTCAGAAAGACCGACTAGAAAAAACGCCCTCAGAAGTTGCTGTAAAATCTCTGACAACAATTAATACAGATTGAGTTCCTGTAAATATACCTGTTGATACTCCACACATCTCGGTGTTAAGAGGCTCATTTCATCAGGGTGATGCACGATTTAGAGACTCCAGAAACAAGCAGTGTCCAGGTGTCAGTTTGACAGCAGTACTCAAGGGCAAGTCCTAAAATGTTTTGACATGGACAGCAAGTGACCTAGATGATGTTTTGATAGAAGGAACTAGCCTTTGTCAGGACATGAAAACGTCTGGGTGAATAAAAGACAATTGTGGTAGTTTCCTCTACCGCGTGCCATCCAGAAGCAGATGAGCGTATGTCATGACAAGGACTCCTCCCCTGAGTGAGTGTGGGGATGGGGGGTTTAACCTGCTGCTCGTTAGACCAATCAGCGAGCAACAGGTATGCAGCCACTCTGATCCCAATCACCTAGATCCAGGTCTGGTGTGGCTGCTCAAACCACACCGTCACCGCACCAATGTTCTAGAAAGAGATTACGTTACAATATCAGAATTGCCAGGGCAACATACCCTCTGTAAGACAACATTTACATTAACATATGTTGAAGCGGTTACTAATCATGATTAATAATTGTGATCATCATTTCAGCCATAATCATGCAGCCCTTCTTCAGAATAATAACTGCCGTTAGTTCGGCGTAGGAAACCCGCCCACAGCTTCAAACACCGCCCGATCATAGAATTACACTATAGCCGGGCCGGAATGAATGTCACAAAACACAATGGAACAGAGAGCCAAAGCACACTCATCCATTGAACTTTACGAAGGGCCGACTACCCTGGACCCAGCGTATATTTTGGAAAAGTAATTTTAATATTATTATTTATGTGTGAAAACTACTGTTTATACCTTCTGCACAAAAATAAGTAACTAAAGTACTTGTTTTTTTAATTAATAATTAATAAATATGAATTCATAAATATTAATGAAAAAATAAATAAATAACACAGTTAGGAAAAGTAAATAAATTATATTATCATCCCCCCAGTATCACAGTATATACACGCTACAATAGACTAGACTACGCCACTGAGTGCGCCACACTCCTACTCACAATTGAGGACAACTCCTGGGGGGAGATGGTGGAGTTCACCCCCCCGACCCCCAGCAGTGGTTCAATAGTTCAGCTCGTCCTCAGCTGGGGGGGATCAAACCCTGGAGCCCAAGACAGAACATGATATTTCCAAAATGCCGACGCCAACATGCCTCCATCCACTGCAGCTCGTTCACGCAGGGGATGCTTCACAACCCACTCCCTGATAAACACACAAGGCTGCTTTCTCGTTCATCCCCTGCCTCACTCCATCACGTTCTATCCATTATCCATCCATCTTTCTATCCTTCAGTCTCTCAAATGCCCCCAGCATATAAACTGCCTTAATCCCTCTTTCTCTCCTATCTCGCTCTCTATTCCCCTCTCTCTATTTCTCTCTCGGAGACACTCACCTCTACCCCTAAGAGACACTCACCTCCACCCCTAAGAGACGCTCATCTCCACCCCTAAGATACACTCACCTCCACCCCTAAGATACACTTATCTTACCTCCACCCCGAAGAGACACTCCCCTCCACCCCTAAGGGACACTCACCTCCACAACTAAGAGACACTTAGCTCCACCCCTAAGAGACACTCACCCCCACCACTAAGTGACACTTAGCTCAACCCCTAAGAAACACTCACCTCCCCCCATATGGGACAATTACCTCCACCCCCAAGGGAAACTCACAGGCAACTGCATGGGGCCCCAGGCCATGAGGGCTGACAAACTTTACTCCACAGCAATGTCTCAAAATGTGGCAAACGCACCCCCCCCCCCCCCCCCCCTTAAATAACCAATGGACGATTTGCAATGACATCTCAGTAGGAAACCTCCATAAAGGGGAACCATCCACTTGCATGATTGATTCTCGCAATATTTTCAAAGTTTCAATTCAAAGTCAATGAAGAAAAATTAAGGAGTTATCTATCTGGAAGAAAAAAAAGAAAAAAAAAGGGGTAATAGGGTTGTACCCGAATATGTTATTCGGTAAAACACAAATGTGATGGAAACAGGTATGTCATCTCCCCGAAGTTGCTTGTTATTATTGCAAAAAAAAAAAAGCCATGACTGACATGTCTGTGTGCATACCCTGCACCGTTGGCGCAGCGGGACCAGAGCTCCAGTCCCTGGGTGCGCACAGAGCGGAGGGAGCCCCCACGCTCCCCGCTGGGCTCCGAGCGCGAGCAGAGGCAGCGAAAGAGAGAGATGAAAAGTACAGTATGAGGATGTTGAAAAATATTTTGAAATTAATTAAATGCCAATAATAAATCAGTTTGATGCTTTGAATCAATCAATGCTCTATGTGTTTATGAGCACTGTCCTTATAATTTGGGTTATTTAGGTTTTTATTGTTCTTTATATTTAGAAAATTACAAGGTGTGGCAGATTTGCCACCATATGTCACCCGAGTGGCGTTTTCAGGGACCGCCGGCACAGAGACACAGATGACGGGGGGCTGATAACACCAGTTTATTGTAGAGATGAGGCTAGGTGGAATTAGCCAGGAGCAGATGGAACATGTCATGACAAAGGGCTCCCATCCTGACTGAGTGTGTGGATGGGGTTTTTAAACCCGATGCTCGTTAGCCTAACCAACGATCATCAGGTGTGGCTGCTGAAGCCACCCCATACCCCCAACACCAAACTGAGGCCAGGAAGAATTCCTGGCTGAGGCCTACTCCCCCCCACCAAGCAGACAACAAAAATTGAAAAATAATGATCGAAACAGACTCTGACACAGGGTTATGCCTGAAACTACAGATTCTGAGGGTTGCTATACTTAAATAAATAAAACAGACTGACCCAGGGTTCCTATACCTTAAATAAATAAAACACCGGACTCTCAAACACGGTTCCCAGACCTCATACAAACACATGTTAAAAAAAAATTAACAGGTCCCCTCCCAGAGGACCTGAGTTCCACGGAGCAGCATGGTCAACCGGTCTCCTTCCACCATGGCGCCGACAGACTACCCCCTCCTCCCTTTCGGAGCGTGAGGCCTTGGGCTGCTGCGCGGCTGGTGACGTCGTGGCCGGACTTGGCTGCTCCGGGGGCTGCTTGAAGGGGTGGCCTGGCTGCTGGGCGGTCCTTGGGGGTGGCTTCTGGGCAGAGAAGCTAGCTACGAGCGGTTAACTGTGGTGGCTGCTGTGCTGCTTCTCCCCAGTCCTCCACCGAACCCCCTGGGTGCTGCTGCTGCCAGTTGGGAGAGGGTTGGTGCTGGGGCTGCCCATCGAACATCTGGTGGCTCCAGGATGTCTTCGGGCGGCCCTTCTGTGTCCCTTTCCCGTGCCGGAGAGTCCCTGCTCAGGTGCCAGTGTGGCAGATTCACCACCATATGCCATCCAAGTGGCATTTTCAGGGACCTCCAGCACAGAGACACAGATGACGGGGGGTTGCAAACACCAGTTTATTGTAGAGATGAGGCTAGGTGGAATTAGCCAGGGCTCCCATCCTGACTGAGTGGGTGGATGGGGATTTAAACCCAATACTTGTTAGCCCAACCAACGAGCATCAGGTGTGGCTGCTAATATTTATAATTTGCTGATTGGAGGTGCTCTCTGGGAATTTTTGCCTAGGGCTCCAGAGACCCTAGAATTCTGATCCACCTCCACTGGCTCCCGGGCAAGTTCCGCATCTCCTACAAACTCCTCCTCCTCACATACAAATCCCTTTATCCACTCGCCCCCCAATACCTCTCCAACCTCCTCCACCAGCACACTGCATCCCGGAACTTGCGGCCCTCAGACATGGGTCTGCTGTCCATCCCCCGTACCAGACTACAAACCTTCAGGGACAGAGCTTTCAGGGTGGCAGCCCCCACCCTCTGGAACTCTCTCCCTCCTGTAATCTGTAACACCCCGACCCTGGACACTTTCAAGACAACCCTCAAGACCCACCTTTTCACCATGGCTTTTCCCCATGAGTTAGTTTTATTTAGTTTAGCAATCCCATTGTATTGTTTGTTCCTGCACCTCTCTCCCTCAATCTGTCCCCCTCCCCCCTTGCCCCTCTCCTGTAAAGCGACCTGGGTTTTTTTGAAAGGCGCTATACAAATTTAAGTTATAATAATTATTATCATTAATTGCCACTGCTCACCTCCACCCCAAGGAGATGCGTACCTTACCTCCAACCCTAAAAGACACTTTCTTCCACCCAGAAGAGGACACTCACCTCCACCAAGAAGAGGACACTCACCTCGACCCCTAGGAGACACGTACCTTACCTCAAATGCTAAGAGACACTTATCGTATTTCCTCAAATAGTGACTGGGGCTTCTATTTACCTCAACTGCAGAGACTACCAGGCCTTTATTGGAAGCAGGCTTTTATCTAATTCCCTTTGTTTAATAAGTATATTTTGGAATTGGAACAGCAAATGGCCTTATGGCCTCGTCCTGTCATACAGTAGTTATGGCACTAAATGAGGGGGAAAAGGAGAGCGATGTAATCAGGAGCCTGTTCGGGATGGGTTCAAAGTGCTGGTGGTGTGTGTGTGCCTGTGATGAGTTTGCCTGAATTTATGTATGTGTTCGTGTGTCGGTGTGTGTGTGTGTGTGTGTGTGTGTGTGTGTGTGTCAGCGTGGGATGTGTCCACCAGTGAGTGCACGGGAGTTGTCCCTATTAGTTCTGATGTATAAGTTTGGAATTATATTGTAGATCCTCCAAGGGAGTTGTCCCAATTAGTTCTGGTGTATAAGGTTGGAATAATATTGTAGATCCTCCAAGCAGGGGAAAAGGCCCCGAAGCCACCCGAGTTCTGCAGCCGTACAGATACTCCACAACCACAGGAAAGTCCCAAGCACCATGCCCTATAGTCACAGAAGACCCCCCAGCCCCAGAGGAGCCAGGAGCCCGTGGAGCAACACCCATGCAACGGCCCGAGGGGCATAAACCAGTCCTAGAGAGCGCGAGGAATCCCTGCACCCCAGAGGCGTACACATACAACCCACCCCCACGTGCAGGCAAAAAGCGTACCCGCAGGTGCAGAACCCGGGCCGCGGACACCAAGCACAGACCACAGACCCAGAGCCATGTGTTCTAAGCTAATATGAGTGGTATTAAAATTGCAGAACAGATGTGAAACACGCTGGGGCAAGATCACAGCTGCCTGCCACAACCCTATCCACATGGCTCGCACCCCACCAGTCCCACAAACCCTCGGCCTATTGTGTGCTGTATGTACTGAGTTTGAGTTCTGGCACTGGGAGAGATAGGCCAAGCACAACCAGATCAGCGTAAGGGTACAGTAGGCCGGGCAGCGGCCACGCGGACCCTACCCCAGACCAGACTGTGCCCCAGCGCCCCTCACCCCCTGTACCAGGTACTCAACCCACAGCGACCAGCCAAAGTGGCCCAAATTGCATTTTTTTGCTTATATGTGACTCAGATCTGTTTTTTTCATGACAGTGTGAACAGAAAAAATCACATGGAATCAGATCTTTTCAATTCAGAATGGGAAGTGCCACGTTCATATGTGGTCCTAAAATCGGATACAGGTCAGATTTTTTGCAATGTGACCTCAGTCTGAACAGTCAAATCGTAATTCATATGACTTTTAGATTACTCTAGAGCAGGGGTTCCCAACCTTATCACTATCACGGACGGGATCGCAGCGCACAAAATATTCACGTAAAGAAAGCACCCCTGTGATTCAAGAATAAACTCTGAATTCCGCCCCCGACTTCGAGACTGGCGAGCCCCCACCACAGCCAAAGTTATTAAATCAGTGTTCAACCTGTCTTACACTCTCTGCCTCCGGAGAATAAACATTCTTCACCCGTTCGCCCTCTCCAGTTCTTCTTGTGTCAGATGTCCCTGCACGGTCGCACAGCACCATTAACTATAGAAGACATGTCTAGGGTCTGAGTGGCATTTTTAAGAAGAAAAATAATAAAATTTAAGAATATAAAGACCTGTCTGGGTAGAGACTTGACGTGTTTCCGTTTCTCGTCGGTAGCCGAGCTCTACTGTTTGGATCAGGCTCGTCATTTTTCGTTTTCTAATGTTTTTTTTTCTTCCCGAAAACAAATAATTTTTAAAATGTTTGTACGAAATAAATATTGGTAAAAACCAGCTATTTGTGCTTTATTTGGATTCAGCTGCACCCCTGCGTAACGAAAATGTTACTGCTTCCATGTTACTGCTTCCCACTGCATCACTTACAATTTTCGGAGTCCCCATGAATGCAGCATCACCTCCTGCTTGGAGCGCTGCAGAGAGCCATGTTCATGTCTTCTAAAATCGAGGATGACGTCGTTCTCTCAGACAGATAAAAATGTAATAATAAAAATTGCTAAAAATGGGTCACAAATATACTTTGGCAGCCGTTAATATACCTGTATAAGGTTGGGGAACATGTGTAAATATTGTATTTACAATATTGGGCATGTATTGTAACTAGTTTGATATGAAGCCAAACACTGGACCAGTTTATCGAATTTTACCACAAGGTAATGCGGAACAAAACCAGCCGTTGGCAGCATGCTAAGCATAGCAGGAGCTAGAAGCCCTGCCCTGCCCTGCCCTGGCCTGGCCAGCCCTGGCCTGCTACTTTTAAATCAATTTTCCGTCTGGAAAATTTTCTGATCCCAGTCAACCATAACAGCAATGGAGAGCCAGTGGCGCATTGGACAAGGAAAGTGTGTCGGCGTTGTTCAACAGACGTATTTCCAGGAAAAACTCCCAATCTGTTATTTGGGTCAATAAGGTCATTTGCCGGGACGTCTTATAATGACAATTGCTGGTTCAGCCGGTTTGCATAAAATCAAATCGGTTTAGGCTTGTACACCAGACCGGACCAGCAAATCCGGAAATCGACCCAAATCTATACCTGGACAGCCCGCCCAAGTAAAGGCTATGTGTGGTGTAGGAGCCAAAGCAATTGCCACCTGTTAATTATAAATTGAAGTACTTTTCTTTACATTCACATTATACGCAAAATGATATTTACATAGATGATACAGAAGCAGTCCTTTCTTTGGTTCCGTTATTCCAAATACAAAGTCATTCCACTTTTACGCTTTGTGTCCGTCTGCAGTTGCTGTAGTCCGAGCTGTGATTTGACCCTTTTTGTCCTTCCTGTCGCTCTTTACTTTGTCACATATACAGTAACAGGGTTTAGCTTAAGCCGCTTGTGCAAAAAACACGCTCCGCTCTTCTCTCGCTCTCTCGCCCTGCGTCATCCTTTTCGTTTAATGGGCAGGGGAGTCGGTGGTGTTTTAGAGGCGGAGCAACAGTTTTCTTACCTTACTTGTAGTTACGTGATTTAAGGAATTATTACTTAACTTTGGATTTACTCTTGTTAAAGAATAATTTTTTGTGGACATTTTGTTCCCTGTGGAACATGGAATAAACACTTGGTTCATCTTTTTCACATCGGAGTCATGTGGAAGTATTTTAAACATCAGCCACCGCCATCTGTGAATGTCATCTTATTTGCCGATAGGCTGATGGCAGTCAACAAGGCGAATATCGGCCGATGCTGATGCTAGTTGTTTGCACCGCTGACCCCTGTACCGATCCTGTTCAAGTAAAGACTTGAAAGTCAAAGTTGCTGTCTCCGAGTCCTGCTATTGAGTCATCTTGCCTTCCACCAGCCGTTACAGCTTACCACTTCAATCACCCCCCGACCCACCCACCCAAACCTCACCAGTCCCTCAGTGGTCTACTGTCGTCGCCTGAAGTGGGGGTCCAGCCTGGTTGTCTGGAAAGAGCAGCTGCGCAGGTAAACAGCCCATCTGTAATTAATGATGTAATCACTCCAAACTAGATGGGGACAGATCAATCCCTGTGAACCCAACGGTCACCTTCACACGAAATGATACACTGTGTGTGTGTGTGTGTGTGTGTGTGTGTGTGTGTGTGTGTGTGTATGTGTATGTGTATGTGTGTGTGTGTGTGTGTGTGTGTGTGTGTGTGTGTGTGTGTCCATCCTTTGTCTTAAAACTGACTGAATGCTCTGAAGACACCAGGAGTACAGAAGCCACGAGATGTTCTTTGTGGGAAGAAACACCAATGAAAGGGATGGAGAGATGGAACCTGACTGACGGCTTCCTATCTTTTCTATCTTGGCAATGCAGAGGGAACAGTGATGGTGTCAGGGGAACGGTTGGTTTTGGTTTGGAGTATTTGGACGGATCACAGGTTTGACTGCTTTTGCAGCTGCTGATGTGACTTTAGCAAGGTACTGCATCACTAGATGAAAGACAAACAAATGGTCCAGTTCCCTCTGGATGACCGAGTGAATTTAGAGTCGCTTTAAAGTGGAAATCTATCAGATCATCTGTGTGGGGTGGAGTACACTACAAGTCCCAGAATTCCATTAAAAAAGTCCAGAAGTTGGAGGGTCGGTGCGCCGCTGGTGTGGCTGGGCCTGTGTGTCCTTCTGCGTCCCGTGGGGGGGGTGGCCTGTCGTGCTGGGGCTGGTTCGGCGTTCCGTCTGGTCCTGTCAACCGGGGTCCTGATCATGGCTGGCTGTGCTAGGCACGGGGCTCACCATGTGTCTCCTGTCACCACCCCGGGCTGCCGGGGTACCTGTCCTCTGGCGCTCTCGGTGTGCGGGACTGTCGTCGCTCCCAGTGCCAAAACTCATACTCAGCACATACACCACACAATAGAACGAGGGCTTCCGGGGTGGGCGGGGTGCAAGCTATGTGGGTGGGGATACGGCGGGCAGCTGCCATCTTGCCTGTCATGCTACTGCCCAAGCGTGCTTCTGGTCCGTCCCAAAATTTTAATCCAACTCACATTAGCTTAGAACATATAGACTCGCACACCAATCCTACTCGGAACAACACTCCACCGGACCAGGGTCTGCGGGGCAGGAGGGGTGCGAGTGATTCAGGTTTGACTTGCCTGAAGGACTCGCACCACCAACCCCACAATTTTAACGGCAATTACCAACATCACACATTGAGCACTGGGGTTTTCCGGGATGGTCAGTCGCTGGCCGGTCGGTGTGGGGGCGTGGTTGACCGAGGGGCTGTTGGGTGGGCCCCCCTGCCGGCTGGGCTGGAGTCCTGACGGCTTGCGCCTGGTAGCTTAGGATGTGCTGCGACCTGGCGGGGCTGCGGAGAGCACTGCTGGGTGCCTTCCGGGGCCCCTGGGGGGACTGCTTTCCGTTGTTGATGTGGGTCAGGGTGTGGGGGCGGCTGTTGGCCTTTTGCTTCTGCTGCGCGGCTTCTCTGTGGCGGGCGCCCTGGATGCTGGAGGGCCCGTATAACTGCCGGCGGGGTAACATCGAGATGCCCCGCGCTGGACACACGCTGCTACGTGTATGAGCACTTGGCACTCATGCCGGGTGGGGCGTCTGGTCGGCTGGCCTGGGTGGGGCGGGCCTCCCCCTTGCGCGGGGCATGGGTGGGCATGGGAGTCCTGGGGGGGCGAGCGGCTCGGGCGGGGTGTGGGTCTGTCGCCATGGGGCCAGGATCCGGGCCTACGGTCCATGCCATGCGCCTGCGGCCCGGGTTCTGAGCCTGTAGCTGTGTCTTGCGCCTGCACCTGGGGGTTGGTTGTATGTTTACACCCCTGGGGTACGGGGTCTCTTCGTGCTCCCTGGGACTGGGTAATGCAATTTGGGGCTGGATGTGGGGGTTGCTCCACGCCCCTCTGGCTTCTCTGGGGGCCAGGGGGTCTTCTGTGGGCGCAGGGCAGGGTACTCGGGGCTTTCCTGCAGCTGTAGGGTGTCCACAGGGCTGTGAAGTTCAGGGGTCTTCGGGGCCCTTTCTGCTGCTGCCGCGACATAATACCGACCTTCTACACCAGTACCAATGGGGATAAGTCATGTACACTCATCAGGGGACATCTTACACACACACACACACACACACACACACACACACACACACACACACACACACGCACACACACACGCACACACACACACACACACCTGCTTTGAGTGCACCCCAGCACCCTCCTGGTTGCATTCCTCTCCTTTCCTCTCTCATTTACTGTCATAACTATGACAGGAAGAGGCCACGTGACCAGTTGTAGTTCCAGTTTTCCTGGACCTAATTCACTGTTTTTCAATACATGTTGTCGTCCAATGTTTATGTTTTTGTGTAAATGTTGTTTGTTTCTATGTTTATTTGTCTCACCATGGTGATCCTCCCCCTCTTGGAGTAGTGATCAGTTGTTTATAGACCCAAACATGATAAATAGTTCTCCAAAGAGGGGGGTTGGTGGTGGTTCTTTTTAACAAAAAAAACCTGTAATGACCTGTAATTCCTACAGGTCATCTACAGGACAGGGTTATTACAGCAGTTCTTGATGATTTAAGAATTAATAAAGAGTTGCATTGCAGGTTGAGAACTTGAACTCCACTTGCAGACTGACTCTCCTAGATGCAATGGCATACAAATACTCTTTGATTGTCCAGCATGCTGACAGCACAGGTGAAAAAATAAGTCCACAGGCCTTTTTTGTAAACAACCATCCATGTGGACAGTTTACTCGACAGGCTGCTAAGATCAGCTCACTGCCGATCTTTGCAGCCTCTCAAGTTTGATTTGAATGAATTGAAAGTGTCAGCTACAAAAAAAGTATAAAATATGGAAATTTTTAACAAAATTATCTCACCGAATACAACTTTAACAAAAAGTTTTGAATGGAAAATAGCATGAATACACACTGCTATTTAAAAGGAACTCTCAGCTTTTCCCAAACACTAGGATTTTGGTTGAAATTCCCTTCTTCTTTCCATCTACTGTATTCCTCCAGCTTCCTGGCCTCCCTCTCGTGATTATTCTGAGATTACATTTTTTTTAAACCTCATGCCACCTCACATACAAACCCTATATTGGAACTGTGCTATTTGATAGACAGGACAGGCAGCGGAAGACAGAATGGGAACATTTCGGTTGTCTTGAGCTCAAGAGGTGTTGAAGCAGCCCGTCAACAGCTGTAGAGAAGGAGTGTCCCAGTGTCTGATCTCATGGCCCCACCCCTTCTCCTTATACCTCCCCTGTAAAAGATGAGCCATGAGTTGATCATATTCCCATTGTTGATCATTAACCCCCCCCCCCCCCACACACACACACCCACACTAGGGAGCCCTCATTCATCCCACATGATGAGACACTAATTGAAGCTCTGATTGTGACAAGTGGACCACTTGTACATACGCCATCATAATCACTGACTCTGCAAATGTAATCCCTCGCTACGCGTCATTGTCTACAGGTTTCCTAAAGGATCTCTCTCTCTCTCTCTCTCTCTCTCTCTCTCTCTCTCTCTCTCTCTCTCTCTCTCTCTCTCTCTCTCTCTCTCTCTCTCTCTCTCTCTCTCTCTCTCTCTCTCTCTCTCTCTCTCTCTCTCTCTCTCTCTCTCTCTCTCTCTCTCTCTCTCTCTCTCTCCCCCCCCCCCCCCCCACCCCAGGGATATAAATTCTCATTCCTCCTCACAACCTCTCCTCCACCAGCTCCCACTGATTGCAGCGTGGAGTGCCTCCACTCCTGTCTATTTCTGGTGAATAAGTGTGTGTGTGTGTATGTGTGTGTGTGGGGGGGGGGGGGGGGCATTAAAGAGCTTATCTCATTGAAGACAGGTAGGTAGGTAGGTAGGTTGGTAGATAGGTAGATAGATGGATAGATAGATAGACGGACAGACGGACAGATATAATAGTAAAGGAAAGTAAGTACAATAAAAATATTAAAAAGAAAAATACATGCAAAGTTATATAGAAAAAATAAACATTTAACTGGACACAATACAGATATGACAATATCTACTAAACCTCATGGTAAACAATAAATATAACCTAAAAATAACAGAAAAACAATAGAAGATAAAAAGGTAATGTCCAAAAATAAAATACACGGTCCTATAACTTATGAAATAAACAGTTAAGCAAAACTTGTGGTGAAAATCTACCAAAACTATCACTTTAAAAGCTTTGGAACAAACTTTCAAAGTCGTCCAAGCCGTCTATTGGCTCAGTAAATCTACAACGTGCGCATAAAAGGAATAAAGTAAAGCAGAATCTGACTAGCTGATAACAGAATTGGTATCGTGAAATAAAATAAAAAGGAATGTGGAATCTTGGCTCAATACACTGCAAAAAATAACATAAAAATAATAAATCTGATTTGCTAAATAGTTGCACCCACTTTGTAAAAGTAACCACAGGTGCAGTGAGCTACAACCCAACCTGGTTTCCACTCCTCTTCCACAGAGTTCCATGGCTGCTGCTGTTATAGGTCAGCACACACACACACACACACACACACACACACACACACACACACACACACACACACACACACACACACACACACACACACACACACACACACACACACACACACACACACACACACACACACACACACACACACACACTCACCTGCACCGATTTTAACTGCACAGAAAGAACTAAATGAAGGATGATGGTGGGATTCCGTTTGAGCAGTAAGAAACGTAGAGAAGCACTTCCCCCAGTGCCCTCTCTCTCTCTCCCCCTCTCATCCCCGTTTTTAGGTCCCAAAATACTTGCGACAACACCAATTACAGAGTGTGAAAATTTCTATTATTTTATAATTATTTTGGTGCCGCTATGACTATTTTTATGCATTGAAATTCACATTTTGGTCAACAGCAGACTGAGGCAGATTAAGAATCTTTCTTGCTGGACTTTCAAAACTGACTGTGCATGAGTGGTCAAAGTACGAATATTCCACATTGGCTGATATTATTATATGGTACAGCACTAAATGTATTCAGAAGAAATTGGGTTATATGTATTTTATATATCCTATTTAACTAATCCTTGAATTTAAAAAAACATATCAAGCAAATATCAATATATATCAGTCCCACAGTCTTGACCCTAAATGGAGAATATCTGCTCTATCTTTCTCTGTCTCTGTCCATCTCTCGCTCTCTCCTTTCGCTCTACCCCCCCAAAACACCTGAGTTGAGCCCGAACCGTAAGACAGTACTCTGCCTGCTTCAAGAACAACATCAGCAACGGAGACAAGACACTCAGCAGAGACTCAAACACCTTAAACAAAAAGCCCTCCTGGCAGTCTATGGAAGGCAACACACACCTACACACCAATTCTTCAGAGGGGAGTATGATGTTGAACAGAGAGGTATTGATTTCTGGTCTGTCCTGAACTCATCTACCGTAAGTATTTCCAAACAATTACCTCATCTATCCCTAAATCAACTCCAAGTCAAATCAACTGTAAGGCTCCCAAGATTGGGAGTCGCTGAAGGTGTGTGTATATGTGTGCGTGTGTGTGTGTGTTTGTGGGTGTGTGTGTGCATGCGCGTTCATGTGAATGCTTAACAAGCAGCAGTAGTCGGCAGAGTTGGCCGAGTTCACTCATCACCCAAAGGCTCATGGGAAATCAGTGGGTGGACAGGTATGGATCGGTGACGCTTTGAGGAGGAGAAGAAAGAGGAGGCGAATGGAGGAGGCTGGGATTAGCGTCGCTTTCCAACACTTATTTTCACACTCTGAGTTTGTTTTGCCGTATTCTATATAAAAATAATCTGTTTTTCAACACAGGACTTATATAAACTACTTTGAGTGCCAAAAGGTTTTTACAATTTGGACAAAACTTAAAAAATGTGACATTGGTTGTTTGTTAGCTAAATTGTGGCGGGTCACAATATATATATATGGCAAGATAAATCTGTGGCCGTTATCCTTTTTGTGTACGCTCTGTGTGGATACCCCTCTCTGATTGGCTTAGTGCTGGGCAATATGGACAATGGTGTGATCATGATAAAATATTTCATACCATTGGATAATAATATTTATTACGATATACATAAAAATCACAATTTCTGTTAAATGCTTTTTTTTTCAGAAAGATGGCATTATTAACTTTATAAACAAATGTATCGGTGGAATGAAATTGTCTGAAATAAACACTATTCTTAAAATAAAAATCTGCATTACACCAAGACTGCAGCATTTAGCATCAACAAAAGAAAAGTAGGAGGAATTGTTTTGTAAACATTATTTTAATATACTGAATATTGCACAGCGCCCGTAATGAAAGTAAGAAATGAACAAGAAGTAACAAGTGCAGCTGCTTTAGATAACATTTCACTTAAATAAAATGTAGATAAAATCAAAACAGAATAAATATGGCAAGTCAGCCTAAATCGAAATAAATAATAACGTTTCTGGTGTTTCCCGTCTTTGTCGGCACGTCTTATCGACATATTTTGCACAATGGATATTTACAGTCTGCTTTGTGCCGCAACTTAGATATCAGAAAAAAACAGCAAACTATCGATGTATAGTTGCCACTGTGTTTACAAGCACAACCTACCCACGAGGGAGGGGGCGGGGCTTCTTTCTATAGCGACACAGGTGATTTGGCCAGAGGTGAAAGGTCAGCTTCAGATCGTTCAAATTGATTGGCTTTCATTGCCACTTGCCTGACACGTCTATAAATGAACAAATCTGTGGACAACATCATGGAACAATCAAGCTTATTTAATTTTGACATAGAGGAAAAAAAGATCGCAACAATCATTGGTATAGTTTTATCGCCCAGCTCTAGATTGGCTGATACCAGACTGGATCTGTGCAGATCCTTTTCCACAATTGGTCAATTGATTTCCAGAGCCGATCAGATCAGATCTGCTGTGGGGCATAAAAGCTCTAGATTTAGGGATCAGCTGCTGTCTCACTACTTTGCTTTCTGACTTTCTTTTATTGTTCATTGAATGGGGAGAATATGTTTCAGTTGTGAAAACCCTAATCCTGAGCTTTCGGATAACTTCATTATTTTGCATCAAAATGGCATTGCGCCTTTTTGTTCCACTACCCAGCTTTTCTGTTTTCTCCCACATACCCCCAGACGGAGAATTGTAAAAACCCCACACGTGGCAAACACCGGTGATGCAAGTGATTACATAAGAAAAGTTGATGGATAAGATACAGCACACACAAAAATAGTCATAAAAAGTTTTAAATAAATTGGCAATATACAAAAAATAAAAACAATTGGCAATATATAATGAACAAAAAACACAAAAATGAACAATAAATATACAATAACTAGTCCAATTTGTCAACAGGGCGATGTCACATGTGCACATTGCAATGTTGATATATAATATATTAGAATACACTATAAGCCCTAATTGTTGACGATTTAGATAGTGTCATATATACTTTTCAAAAAGTTACAAGGTAGAAGCTTTAAACCTTGCTGACTGTTCAGTACAGAAGTAATGAGATATAGTGATTTACAGAACAGCACACCTCAGAAAGAATAGTATAGAATTCCACAGGATGTAGTCTAATGGAGCCTTTCTAACTTGGGTGCAATGAAACAAACAAAAATGAAACGATTCCACAAAGATCCCAAACTTGGCAGAGGGCAATAAAACATGCGTGTGTCTTTGTGTAAGCAGAAGAATGCATATTCTGTCTCACCCATCCTCCCTTCTTCTTTCTCTCGACCTCGGCTCTCTTTTGCCATCCCTGTTTCCCCTCAAAAAAAAAAAGACACTTCCCTTCTCTCCTTCTCTCCTAATCCTTTCTTCTCTCTGTGCTTTTTGTTTTTCTACTTTCTCTTTCTCTTCCTGCTCTACTCCGCCCTTTGCTCTCTCTGCTCTTCCCTTACAATCCACCGGTGACACAGGAAGGAGCCAAACATCAAGAGAAAGACAGAGAGAGAGAGAGAGAGAGAGAGAGAGAGAGAGAGAGAGAGAGAGAGAGAGAGAGACAACTTTCTCACTGCTTTATGTATAATAGATTTGATGTGAGGCCGATCTCAATACCCCCCCACACCCCACCCCCAACAGCTCCCTCTGCACAAAATAATTTCATTCCGAAAATCCCCACTAATCACCCCCCCCCGCCCAGACACGAGAACAACACCAAAGCAACTCTCTCTTTTATATTCATTTATCCCCCCCGCCCCTGCATCCCTCCTTATCGACCTCTGCCTGTCAAACCAGCGCTGTCTGATTGCAGTCAGTGAGAGAGAGAGAAAGAAAGAGAGACAGAGGGGGGGTAGAGAGAGAGAGAGAGACAGAGAGAGAGAGATAGAGAGGGAGAGAGAGAGAAGAGGAGAGATAGAGAGGGAGAGAGGGGGGTAGAGAGACAGAGGGAGAGAGAGAGAGAGAAAGAGAGAGGGGGGGTAGAGAGGGAGAAAGTGAGAGAGACAGAGAGAGAGGGAGGGAGAGAAAAGGGGAGAGATAGAGAGGGAGAGGGAGAGAGAGGGAGGGTAGAGAGGGAGAGGGAGAGAGAGACAGAGACAGAGAGAGGGGGACAGAGGGGGGGGGCAGCAAACTATGAACCGTTCGGGAACATAACAAGCACAAAGAAACGGCATTAATAAATAAAATAAGTGAATTAGGGCGTTTGAGTGACTTAAGTCATTCAAAATGCCCTCCCCCTCACCCCAAATACACAATGTGCACATGTCATGTTGATGATTTGCTGATAGTTCTGGGATGACTACGGTGCTTTCATGAGACATTAACACAAGATATATTTGAGAGACAATCATTACTATTGTGGATATTACTGCCATTCATGAGAACACCTAGAGCAGTCTGTGAAGTTCAGAAAACTGCATAACTTCAAAACATTTAACTATATATCACGATAACCAAATTCCTAGACGATAGATATCTCTATGTAGATATCTCAATATGTCTCCCTATCAATATTGTATCAATATATCACCCAGTCCGACATAAACACAATTCTTTGTCGGCCTCTGACGTCATTGTGTTGTTCGCCGTCTCTTCATTAAATGTTTAAAAGTCTCTCCAACTTTAGGAATGGCGCCTATACAGTGTTGTGTATGAATGACTGGAAGAAGCTCAGTACACTGCGTGCTTGTAATGCTCTTCTCTGGTGCATCACATTTTAGGACATGTTATCACCCCCCTCCTGGCCTGGTGTGCTCATATCAGCGTTTTGAATCGTTTTTACGTTCTCATTTAGAAGGAGAGATTTTCCAAAACACTGTTAGTGTGGACAGGATTTAATTTTATAGTTCTTTTAAAATGAATGGGGGGGGGGTAATTTTTCATCAGTATCCATTCACGTGTGGACGACGCCTAAGAAATACCAACATGGCACAACAGGATTATTTTATTCTGCTGATTCACACGGACTTGCAGGATGAGCTGGCAGTGTTTTGTACTTTACAGTCGTTTTGAGCAACCTGTGCGTCGGCATTACCTGAGGACGGTCAAGTCTCCA
This sequence comes from Zeus faber, assembly GCF_960531495.2. Lineage (NCBI taxonomy): Eukaryota > Metazoa > Chordata > Actinopteri > Zeiformes > Zeidae > Zeus > Zeus faber. The sequence continues at coordinate 2,261,971 of NC_137202.1, read as the reverse complement.
TGTTGGTTTATTGATAGATGGGTGGCGGTGAAAAGCAGATACTCTGACAGTATCTGGATGAGGATTGATGTCCCCAGGAGTGACGCCGCTGCAGGAATACCTGCCGTCTCAGAAACGCTGACATGGCACCTCTGCTACAGAGCGACGCCAGGGACAGAGGACCACAGCTACTGTAGGTCACTGGTGTAAAACAAGCAAGATTTTGAGTGTTTGAGTGTCTACATAATCTATTTTAAAAATATATATATTATTTAAATAAATTAATTAATTCATTTATTTTCATTATTATTTTTAATTACATTACATTGGGAGAAGGATGCTGAGGATGGAGCTGCCAGGCAAGAGGAAAAGAGGAAGGCCAAAGAGAAGGTTTATGGATGTGGTGAGGGAGGACATTCAGTAGGCTTCGGCCAGGAATTCTTCCTGGCCGAAGCCTGGTGTTGGGGGTATGTGGTGTGGAGATAGGATGGCTTGAGCAGCCACACCTGACCTGGATCTAGGTGACTGGGTCAAGGCGGCTGCATACCTGTTGGTCATTGGTTGGGCGACAGGTTAAAACCCCCATCTTCACACTCATTCAGGCTAGGATCACTATCATGACATGTTCTATCTGCTCCTGGCTAATTCCACCTAGCCTCTGCTCTACAATAAACTGATGTCTACAACCCATCATTGTCTGTCTCTGTGCCGGAGGGCCCTGAGAGCGCCACTTGGTTGGCGTGTGGTAGACGAAACTGCCACATGTGTATATTAGAGACACAGTATTATAGATAAGTTATTTTATTGCATTTATAGTGGCTATGGTTGTGAATTTAAATGATGTTTCTGTTTTGCATTTCCTGTGTTACCACAGAGGAAGAACGGTAAACAGCAAGTAACACATGCCAAGACACGCAGTCTAACACATATTTGTTTAATCGTTTGTACATTCCTCAACTAAATGCAGTAAATGGACAAATCCGCTTCGATCATTATTCATGTTTTCATACTACAATGGGACCACAGACCTTAGTTTGGGTACCCCTGAGCCCTGTCTGGATTTGGACATACTGTATTATCATTATCATATCACAATATTTAACATGATGGTCAGTCAAAGGTATCAAAGTGATGAATAGGAATTGTGAGTATATATATATATATATATATATATATATATATATATATATATATATATATATATATATATAATTTTTTTTTTTGCTGTTTTTTATTATGATCATATCATTTTTATAGTTTTATACGTTTTATAGTTAATAATATAATGTAGATCTGCCCCTAACACAGAACACTACTGTACCTACGATGTGTTGCTGTTGACTGCAAAGCATTATTCAATATTTGTGTTTTACCTTGACCTGGTGTGCACAGTCTGTTAGTTGTGTTTCCTGTCTGATTTGTTTCCTCTATTTCTGGAGACACAGGAAGAGCGTCTCAGGGAAGAGCACGTGGCTGAGTATAGGCACCTGTGTGTGTGTGTGTGTGTGTGTGTGTGTGTGTGTGTGTGTGTGTGTGTGTGTGTGTGTGTGTGTGTGTGTGTGTGTGTGTATTTGTGTGTGTGTGTGTGTGTGTGTGTGTGTGTGTGTCCTTGGAAATGAGGCATGGCAGTAGAAAACACTGATAAGACTGAGTGAGCGAGAGAGAGAGAGAGAGAGAGAAAAAGAGAGGAGCCAATGGGGAATAAATGTCATGTTATTGACAAGAAGCATTTCACTGCTGAAGTGGATAACTACTAACATACTGCTGTACACCCATTTTCCATCACACACACTCCTATCCTATATATAAGTAAAATAATTAACACCCAATTCTAAGACAGTGATCCTCCTCCTGGCAGAGGAGGAGGGACCACAGGAACTAACCTCAGAACAGTGTTGCATGTAGGAACTGTGTGGGTTCTGTGCAATTCCCGAAAACAGATGAACAAAACAACAGCGTTGTAACCAGCTCTGTTTCATAGGATAGGTATAAAATATTAAATCACAACATTTTTACAATATGGCAAAATATGACACGCAAAACATGTATTTTGCGACACTGACAGTTAAAAATGCCTGAAATATGACTTAAAACCAAAGCTTAATTTATTTGAGGCACTTTACAACAAAAACAGATAAATTCCCATTACACTGATTCCAAGAAATGTATTTTTGAGACCGATTTTGCTATTCCCCTTTGACTCTTATTAGAAGCTAATGCCTGTTAACAGCTGGACTCCGCATTTGCAAATCTGCATTTTCATATGCAGAGTTTTTCTGTTGGTCGCAGTGTTAAAGGTAAGCAATAGATGATCGGACACTCAAACTTTCTTATTAAGTCCAGAACTTCTCTGGAACTTCATGCAACTGTGTGTAACAGTGCAGTGGAGTCCAGTGGAGACATGGCACCCTCTCGCACATGCTGCAGATGCTTTGAACCCAGAACTAAACAGAGGCACTGGAGATAGACGCACAATCAACTGACTCAGACAATCCCATTTTGGTGGGATATGTGCACCACAGTCTCTCAGTGGTTGGCACTGTTGTCTCACAGAAAGAAGGTCCTGGGTTTCAACCCAGGTAATTCCAGGTCCTATCTGTGTGGAGTCTACATATTCTCCCCGTGTTCGCGTGGGTTTCCTCCCACCATCAAAGACATGTATGTTGATAATCCTGTCAGTGCCCCTGGCGCTGCACTACGGCTGCCCACTGCTCGTAGGGGTGTATATGATGGGTCAAATGCAGAGAACAAATTTCATTCCCAATGTATGCCAAGAAATTACAATAAAGAATCTAATCTATTTGGTGTTATGTGGCCTAAAATCAACATATAATCGTTGATAAGATGAATGAAGGTAGCCTGATCTAAAAGAGCAATCCCTCTCATGAATCATCAAAATATGAATTTCCCCTCAGGTAGCTTTGACTGGGATCACTCCGAATGGAGGATGCATTACACTGGTTGAGTATTTCCATTCACTTTAAATATCCCCTCACTTTGTGGAACATTTTAATTGCAATGGAGCCTCCTCCAGGTACTTTCATTTCCACTTTTCCATTTGCTCTCTTCCACTGACCTCTGACAGACCTCAGACATCCCAGAGGACCAGACGCCGCCAGCCCACAGCATTTCGGCAGGTGCTCAACCCACTATGCGTCTGCAAGCTGTTAGCTACAGCTGTTGTCCACCCCCCACCCCTCCCCTCCCGGGCCGCTGGATGGTTCCAGCTCCGTGGCATCGCTGAAAACCTTGGACCAGCTGAAACGGACACCCAGGTGTGTTCCATCTGTGTGTGTGTGTGTGTGTGTGTGTGTGTGTGTGTGTGTGTGTGTCCTGTTTGTATGGCTCCCTCAATCGTCACCGCAGGTTAATTGTTGGGATGACCTTTTTCTGAACAAACACCTCAAGAGAAAACAGAAGGCTGGCGAGACTCACAAATTCACTCACACACACACACATGCACACGCACAAACACATACAAATGCACACACACACAGACACACAGACACACACACACAGATTCTCTGAAAACCGACACCGACCTAATCTCCTGTTGTGGCACAGAGTCATGAAATGGGCCAAGAGATTTGGATCAGATTCTGTGATGTGTCAGACAGCTCAACTTTGAAATGTGTGTGTGTGTCTCTTCCAGCCAGTATGTGTATGTGTGTGTGTGTGTGTGTGTGTCACTACAGGTGATACACAACCCAATCGATATTAATAATGAGACAGGAACATTATTATGTAACATAAATACGACCCCATAATGGATTAAACAGGAGAATATATTAAAATCCTTTGTTTGTGGACATTGGAATCAAACTCAGGGCCTGGCACCAACTGTTTGAAGTGTTTGCCAATTTGGCAACTGTGCATCAGCTGTTGCTTACCAAGGCTGACAAAAATGTTTGCTGAACTTAAATCATTTTATATTTGAGTGAGAATTTTCCTATATACCTATTTTCCATATTTTAATATTATCACTCATTTAACCAATTTTAACAGAGTAAAACAATGCACAAGGATAATTATTTTATTCATGTGTTATCCTGGCAGGTTTCTAAACATACAAAGCAGTGATTTGCACCGTAAGATATGAAAGCTTTCGAAAATGGTGCAACCAGACTACACAGGATGGTTTTCAATGGCTCAAATCTGTTTACCCGCGGCAGTGGGAAACCGTTACACTCAGCCCTGAAATTGTTAAAGTATTTTTTATTTTTTTATATTTGAAAAACAAAAATGGAAACTGAAGTGCAACTGGAGAGAGCACACTTCGAGACAAAGTCTGCCACTTCAACTCTCTCAGCACATCTACAACATGACTGCAGCACCAGCCGGGTGAGAGAGAGAGAGAGAGAGAGAGAGAGAGAGCGAGAGAGAGGGGCCAACAGGGAATACATGTCATGTCCCTAACAAGAAGCATTTCACTGCTGAAGTGGATAACTACTACAGCCATTTTCCATAACACACACACACACACACACACACACACACACACACACACACACACACACACACACACACACACACACACACACACAGAAAAAGAGAGAGAGGAAGAGAGCGATAGAGAATGGAAAAGAAGTAAGAGAGACAGTTTGTTCATTAAAGGGCAGAAGTAGATTGAAAGTGCTGCCTCAGGTGTTCAGGTAATTTCCAAGCAGGGAGGAGAGCAGAATAAACAACGCTCTCATGACCAGCATCAGCACAGCTGCTGTCGGCTTAGACCTCCATTTTATTAGGAAGGGCCGGGGGACAGAATGCGTGATGAGGTGGTTCGTAGGCTGTCGACGCCTAATTAGAAACGTTTGGGCGAGTGTACCTGAAGGGCCTCGAAAGACAGCAGGGATACAATCTTTCACTGTGGCCAGGTGTTGGAAGAGGAAAAGACAGCAAAGGTTAGGTATTTATGGCATTCACATCTAAACTGCCATCTGTCGTTGTTCTAGTGTAGATTTACTGGGAGGTATAGTGTCTCTTTTCTGGCTTGGAAAAAAAAAGGAATCACAAAACTCGGATGTCGTGAAAATGATGTAATTTCTACAATCCTCAAAGCTGGCTTATTCAGCCATCCTCCTTTCTCACCTGTTGCTGTTAAAGACACTGGGTAGCTTAAGTCAAGTCAAGTCACACTTTATTTATAGAGCGCATTTCATACCAGGACAACACAATATGCTTTACAAAGAAATACAAAAAAGAAAGAGAGAACATAGTTGTCAGCCGGTCATTACAAAAGAATGCCCCGAAACAACAGCAACAACAAAAGCAACAACAAAGACAACAAAAACAACAATAAAAGCAACTCCAACCACAGTGGCAGCAACAGCAACAGAAAACAACAACAGCAGCAACAGCAGCCACAGAAACAACAACAATGGCAGCAGCAACATCGACACCAGCAGCAACAACAACAGCAGCAATGTACACGCAAAGACATCACCGGAACCGGAAGTAGTAGCTCTCACCGGAACTGGAAAGGTCACTCAGGTTAAAGATGGTTAAGTCGAGGTATAAGGCTACGTTAAGTTCAGGTATAAGGCTAGCGAGAGTCAAGTTTATGTACAAGGTTAGCAGCAGCAACGACAACACCAGCAGTGATAATACCAGCAGCAGACACAGCAGCAACAAAAAGGGCAACAGCAACAGCGCACAAGCGAAGATGTCACCGGGACCGGAAGTGGTAGCTCTCACCAGAACCCGAAATCTACTCATCTGTATTGAGATGGTACACACACAGTGTGTACCATCTCATCTCAACGAAGTAAAGCACAGCAAAGACGTCACCGGAACCGGAGGTGGTAGCCCTCACCGGAAACGGAAATTTCAACTGTGTGCACCATCTCATCCTAATCCAGTCACAGTCCTATAATTAGCGACCCTAAGTTACGGGTCAAGTTTTCAATCAGACCTCGGGAGGGCGAGTTGACTCTCTCTCTGAAAACACACCCTTCTTATGATCCTCTAACTGTAATATCACAACAGAAACAACCACAGCAACAGAAATAGCAGCAACATCAACACCAGCAGCAACAACAGCAAAACCAAAGCAGGAGCAACAACAGCAACGCACACGCAAAGACCTCACCAGAACCGGAAGTGGTAGCTCTCACCGGAACCGGAAGTGGTAGCTCTCACCGGAACCGGAAAAGTCACTCAGGTTAGAGATTTTAGAGATGTTGAGTTGAGGTACAAAGTTAGAGATATTTAAATGAGGGTATAAGGTTAGAGATGGTTAAGTTTAGGTACAGTATAAGTTTAGGGATTGTTATGTTCTACCGTCACCGTCTGTGTTATGTGTGTACCATCTCATCTTAATCCAGTCACGGTCCTTTAATTAGCGTCCCTAAATTACGGGTCAAGTTTTTCCATTCTGACCTCGGGAGGGAGATCCTTTTGGCTATCTCTCCGACAACACACCCTTCTTATACTCCTCTCACTGTTATATCACAACAGAAACTACAACAATAGCAAGAGAAATAGCAGCAGCAGCCACAAAACAACTTTTATATACTGAGGTGCAAGGCCATTTATAGCTTCAGATACAAGCAGCAGAATCTTAAAATCAATTCTAGTTTTGACGGGGAGCCAATTTAGAGATCTAAGAACAGGTGTGATATGTTCAAACTTTTTTGTCCTCGTGAGAACGCGTGCAGCCGCATTTTGGATTAACTGCAGCACAGCTGATTTCGGGAGGCCGGTGAATAGGCGTCTGCTTTTGACAGGAAGCCTCTTAATTTTGAATTTTTTTTAGATGGTAGAAGGCTGATTTTGTGATTTGATTTATATGGCTCTTGAAATTTAGATCGCCGTCTGTGATTACACCCAGATTTTTGGCTTCATTCTTGCTCTCCAGGGACAGAGAACTAAGATGAGCTGCAATTTTCTGTCTTTGAGCCTTTGCACCAAAGATGAGTATTTCTGTTTTGTCTTTGTTCAGTTGTAAAAAGTTCTTTGACATCCATGCAGTAATATCATTAATACAGAGTGAGGGAGTGTATGGGGAGTAGGTCATCAGGAGATAGGGATGTGTACAGTTGTGAATCATCTGCAAAATTATTGTAATTTATTCTGTGTTTCTTTACAATATGTGCCAGTGGAAGCATATAGAGGTTAAACAATAATGGTCCCAGAATCGAACCTTGGGGCACTCCACATACAATATCCACTTTGTTTGACACAAAATCTCCAATGGACACGAATAACTGCCTGTCCTATAGGCAGGTTTTGAACCAATTTAGAACAGAACCAATTCAGATAGGCCAACCCATTTTTGTAATCTCGCTCATAAAATCTGATGGTCAACCGTGTCGAAGGCAGCACTGAGATCCAGGAGCAGAAGAACAGATTGTTTTTTGCATCAGTGTTTATGTGTAGAACTTTCACCTTAATAAGTGCTGTGTCTGTGCTATGGTGAGGTCGAAAGCCAGATTGATAGGTGTCTAAAAGGCTGTTTGAGGTTAGATAGTGGTCAAGCTGAAGGTAAACTGTTTTTTCAAGTATTTTGCTGAGGAACGGCAGGTTGGAAATGGGCCTGTAGTTGGCAATAACTGTTGCATCGAGATTGCTCTTCTTCAGGAGTGGTTTAATAACAGCTGTTTTAAATGCTGCAGGGAATATACCTGATTGAAGAGAGCCGTTTAAAATTTCTAATACCTCATGTGCTAGGCAGTTAAAAACTGTTTTAAAAAATGTGGTAGGGAGGGTGTCCAGGCAGCAGGTGGAGGACCTGAGCTGACCAACAATATCGTCCAGTCTTTTTATGTCTAAGGTGAGGAGATGAGACATGGCAGCAGTCATATTACTAGGGAACTGAAGGGTAGGTTCATTTCTGGATGTTGAGGCACCAATATTCTGTCTGATAGCTATAATTTTGTTACTGAAGAATGGAGAGAACTCCTCACATTTTTCAGTGGACAGTATCTCTGACGGGGTTGTAGATGGTGGATTAATAAGTGGATCAACAGTGAAGAAGAGCAATTTACTACTGTTGAGGTTTTCATTAATGATTTTAGAGAAGAAAGACTGTCTGGCCTGTTTAATTTCTATATTGTATCGATTGAGTCTATCCTTGTAAATTTCATGATGAACCTGAAGATTTGTCTTTCTCCATTTTCGTTCTGCCTGGCGACACTGTCTCTTAAGCTGCCAAATAACTGCCCCATTTCTCCAGGGGGCTCTTTGTTTTTCTATGTTTTTAGTTTGAACAGGTGCAATCTTGTCAATGATATTTTGTATTTTGGAGTTGAAGTTGTTTACAGGATCCTCAGTTGATGATGCCTTGAACAGTGGTAACTCATTTACAATTCTATTAAAGGATCCAATGGTATTATTGTTAATGATACGTTTTATAATTGTTCGGGTACCCCTCTGTTGTACAAGAAGAGCAGACACGTTAAAGAAAATGCAACAGTGATCTGAAATAGCAACATCCATGACATAGGGTACAGTGATATTTAGTCCTTTTGATATGACTAAGTCCAGAGTATTCCCCTTATTGTGGGTGGGTCCAGAAACGTGCTGAGTGAGGTCGAATGCCTCCAATAGACTAATGAAGTGTTGAGCATCTGGGTCTGTTTGATTGTCAACATGAATATTAAAATCACCTGAGATAATAACACAATCATAATCAGTGGTGACCTTGGACAGTAGCTCAGAGAATTCATCAAGAAAGCCACATTTAGATGTTGGTGGCCGATAGACAGCAATGATTAAAATCGGGGCACTGGAGTTTATAGATATAGCAAGGTGTTCAAAAGACGTGAATTCTCCGAGGAGGATTTCCTTGCAGGTATAGATATCAGAGAAGACAGCAGCTATTCCACCGCCTCTGGTCAGCTCTAGTGGTTTGGATGAACTTAAAATTAGGAGGTGCTGTCTCAATGAGTGTGACTGAGCCATTTCTATCCAGCCAGGTCTCAGTTAATAGAATGAAATCCAGGTTATGAGTACTTATAAGCTCATTAACTAAAAATGACTTGTGTGTTCATGACCTTACATTTAATAGAGACATTTTTATTGTTCTGGGTGCATGGCTTTGCGGGGTACTGAGAGTTTGAGTCTGAACCGGTAGTAAATTGTTTCGATTCCTGTATGTTACAGGGAAGTTACGTAATTTCAGTCTATGGTGTATAAGTACAAGAATTTGTAGAGCACATTGACAGTCATTAATGTCAGAGTGGATCGGACTCACCAAATATCAGCAGCGAACAGAAGATTTCAGCATGAGTTCCATGTTTAAGGCGAAGAGGCGGCGCAGGCAGGCAGTCCAAGTCAGTGGCCACAGGCCGGCCCTGACGGACGGAGATCGCGCTGCGGGAGCCAAGGTGCACTCTGCGGTGTTTTAAAACAGCGGGACCCGCGGCCGCGGAGGAGCCACCAACTGGCTCCGGAGCGGAGGCCCAGGAAGGCGAAGGATAGTCTGGCGGCAGTGGGAACGAAGGCCGTCTTGGTGCCCTCGATGACACGGTGGACTGTGAGCCCCCCCCAGAGGAGGGAATTCTTGCATACCTCTGGTATCGACTGTGGGCTCCAGGGCTTGGAATCTGTTCTCCAGCTGGAGAGTCTCCGTGTCATTATGTCCGCTTTCATCTACCCCCCCCCATCTCCTTACCTGTCTCATTAGCCCAACTCCATTCACCTGCGCACACGGCTGTTCCCGATGAGCAATCAAGCCACTATATATGTCTCTCTCACCAGTCACCCATTGCCAGATTGTTTTCGATGCTTGCACCAGACTCTCCAGCGTTCTCCGGATTGATTCCCCGCTACCAACTCTGCCTCGCTCCGACTACGTATCCTGCCTGCCTCCCCGCCTGTCTTCTGTCTGCGCTCCCCATTATCGAACCTGCCTGTCCCTGACGACGTATCCTGCCTGTTCCCTGCCTGTCTTCCGTCCGCTCTACAAATAAAAGACATTACCAAATATCCCTGCCTGTCTTTGTGCTGCAATTGGGTCCTAACCACACCCGTTACACTCCGGCATAGAGCGGCGCAAGGAGCGCACGCAACGCTGGCCACGGTTCGACGCCAGGGTCCAAGGCTCTGGGGTGGAACAGGTCCGGGACTTCGGCCATGGCTCCTCTATCATAGCCGGCGGGGCGTCAGAGGGATCCAACTCACTTGTAGTGAGAATGGATCCGGGCCATGGGAGAGTGGAGTCTAAGTCCGGTCCGATCACAGCGGAGGAGGAGGAGATGTGTTTAGCCTGAGCGCTATTGATGGAGGTCAGACGCACAAACAGTTCATCCATCTTCTTCACGTCCTCACGCAGGCTGTGGATGTCTTTGAAGACCGACTTCTCTTGAGCGCTGAGTCTGTCGACCAGGCGCAAACTGTTCCCACAATCCGTGGAGGTAGGCATCAATGCCAGCATAGTTAGCAATATGCTAGGCTAACATGCTAGCTAGCGTAGTTAGCCGAGTGCTAGCCAAGCGCTAGCCAAGCCAGAGTCCACATTCCAAAATCCGAAAAGACAGTTCAGGCGAGCGTCAAAGCCAGGAAAGAGTAGGGATATCACATTGCAAATAATCCGAGATCAGTAATCCAAGATCAGGTAGTTTGGGAAGCGATTCAAAGAAGTAGCACAAACACAAAAGACGTTACCGGAACCGGAAGTGGTAGCTCTCTTAAGGATATAAGGTTTACAGTACATTGTACATGTTGGCTGTAGATTGATCTAAACCCTGCAATCAATCACATCTTGAAACATCAGCATCCTGGAAGCAATTGCACACAGCTACTCAATGCTGAAAAAATGTAGGAAATTACCAAAGACTATTACGATTTTAAGCAGTGGATCTTAGTGAGACCAAAACATCTGTAGATTCCATTCCTGGTTTCCATTTAATTATGTCATGTTTTAAAGGGTCCTGCCTAAATGAAGAGATTTTCACATTTATATGTTACATTATCACAATCTATTCTTTGTTCTAAACACATTCTGTAGCTGTCAAAGAAACAGAATGTATGAATTTTGTATTCAAGCACTGACTGTACGCAGCATAAATAATACAATAATGAGGTGTGTGTCAGTAACTGCAGGTCTATCTGAGTCTGCAGTCCTAATCCAAAACACAGACCAAAATAAGGCTCATTATTCTGCTGGTCATCTCGGTGATCTGTGATTGACTGGATCCTCTGGCTTCCCACACTCACAGGGTCTCTGCCTCTGTCCGAAATGAGTCCATTGTTGCTCATCAAAGCTTTTATTAATTTATTTGGTAACACTTTAAGGTTATTGTAATAAGCGTTAGTAGTCGGTGTTCTGGATCCTTTCAGAGACAAATCTTTTGATTCCGTTCACTGAAAGATTTGTTCACTGATTCAATCACCGAATTGCAAACGGTTTCCGGTGATTCTGACGTTCGCAAACAACTCGTTCTTGCAGTGGATCCATTCAGTGAGTTCTCCCTGCAGCCCAAGTCCGTGCAGGACTTGGGCAAGACTGCGGCCATATAAGGATGTTAAAAGTCTGACACTCCACATTTGTCCCAATAAATTATGGTCTGGGACACCTAACAACTGATCAAGAGTACCTCGGCATTGCAAGGCTTCAAACAAGATGTTCTCAGAGGGAAGTGGCCACTGAGCTTAGAGTGTCACAGAGTGTCATCAGCAGGTTGCAACAGATACAGAGAGACTGGAAGAGTCACAGAAAGGCATAGAAGTGGACGTCCTTTGGCCACATCCCACACTGATGAGCGCTTCATTGTGAACAGTGCCCTGCGGAACCGGATGATGAATGCCACTCAACTCCAGGCACATTTAAGGGAGGTGAGAGGCACCCAAGTGTCACGTCAGACCATTCAAAACCGTTTATATCAGCGTGGTCTGCGTGCTATACGACCTGCAAGGGTACCTGACCACACCACCAGGCACAGGCATCATTGTCTTGCATGGGCCAGGGAGCATTTACGCTTGACGAGGGACCAGTGGGCCTCAGTGCTGTTCTCTGATGAAAGTCGATTCACGTTGAGCAGAAATGATGGCCGCCAACGTTGTTGGAGACATCAAGGAGGGCGCTATGCATCAGCCACTGTTGTCACCAGACGAGCCTTTGGTGGTGGTGTTGTTGCAGTGTGGGCAGGTGTGTCTAGTCAATACAGAACTGCCTACACTTTGTGAATGGTTCAGTGACAAGCCCATACTACCTGAATAACATCATTAATCCAGTCATTGTGCCCCTGCATGAACAACACAGGCCTAATTTCATCTTCATGGACGACAATGCTCCAGCTCATCGAGGTCGCATCATTAGGGAATGGCTGCTGTAGACTGGGGTACCTCAAATGGAGTGGCCTGCACTTTCTCCAGACCTGAATCCCATATAAATCCTATGGGATCAGCTGAGTCACCGTGTAGAGGCTCGTAACTCTTTACCCCAGAACCTCAATGACCTGAGGGCCGCCCTTCAGCAGTCGACTTGTGAACAGCATGAGACGTCGTTGTCAAGCTGTAATTGATGCTCAAGGGCACATGACAAGTTATTGAGACATTGACATTTTTTGTTGTGCTATACCCAACACTGTTGTTGGCTTTTGTTTCAATAAATTGTTTGAGATGAGGAAATCACCGTTGCATGCTTTTACTTAAATGCCCTACTTTCATGATATAATATCACTATAGCGTTAACCTTTTACATTTTCCATAAATTTCACCCGAAAGCCAAATATCCCAAACTTTTTGTGAGTAGTGTATGTATGAATATATGTATATGTATGTGACGAATAAACCTCTTGAATCTTGAAGTGTAGGTGGGATCATGCCATAGCTGTCAACCCCCGGGATTCTCTCGTATTTTACTCTTCTTTGCCGCTGTCCTCCCAGTTGTTTCTTTTCCTGTAAATAATAAATGTCTGTATTTTTAACCATTCTAAAAGGAACATTTAAAAAAGATTGGCACGGCACTGCCCTTCTCTGCTCCGGCAACCGGGGCTGACCCGACCACTGCGCGTCCCCATTCCCCCATTTATCCAAACAAAACCAATAATAACAGGGTGTTTAATTGTAGATGCATTTATTGTAATTGAATGAAACCAAAGAACACACCGTGCATAATCGTGAGTCACACCACCGCCACCTCGCTAACGGTGTGCCACTGGGACTGAACATTGCCCTTATTCTAAAAATCCCAATGTTGACAGGCATGGAATCATACAATGCCTGTGTTTGCATAATGCGGTTTGAAATAACAGAATCCCGGCTCAAATAACTAAAGAGGGAATCAATGAGTGAATCGAAGAAAGTAAAATAACTGGCGAAAATAATTTGGAACTGTTTCCGCCAGTTCTTTTAGTTCCTTTAGGTTCCTTCACAGCACATGTGGAAATCGTGTTATCACATGTTGTAACATGTTGTACCATATAGAGCACATGTGGAAAACATGATACAACATGTTGAAACATATGGCGCACATGTGGAAATCATGTTACCACATGTTGTAATGTGTCACAAATACTGCACATCTTTAAACTTTCCCCATAACATTTTCAACAACTGCAGTAATGTGAGTACTGACAAACACAAAGGTTCAGCAATATTGATAAATTATATCAGTACATATGGAATCTGTATAAAGGAAATACACCACAAAGGTGGCAGGCCACCTTTGTGGTGTACACATACGCCACATAAAGTCTCTTATTTTGACAGAATGAGCTAGTGAATCTGGACTACCAAAGCATGAAATTATGACACAAGATGCAGTCTTCAAAGTAATGCAGTATGTATTGAAAAATAATTCACCATTACTGTACAGGATTGCAACATCCACATCACAATCAGTCATTCAATGGCAAGCTCTCATATTACCTCAAGAAATCAGCCCCTTTACACAATTCCATAAAAGTTTCAAACTTTCTTTAAAATATATATTTATTCATTACCACCCCCATTTATATGCTACTATACATAAAAGCTAATATTGCTAAGAAAACATCAAACCATAAAACACAACCTACTTTCACAGATGGAAATATCATTATCATCATATTCTGGCGATACATATTCATAATATAGATAGATATACATATGTAGAGATAATGTTGATACTGACTTAAATACTGGGAATGTGTAATACGCGTAACAGTAATCAACATGGGGGAATGAATGAACAGATGATGAAAGGGGCACTAGGGGAAGCCATCTATGTGGAGGTAATTATAACAAGGGCTTTAAATCAAATACTCCATTTTAACCAGATGGGGACAAGTTATTGAGCGAATGGATCCAAAAACATTAATAATGACCACATTCCATGGATCGACTTGGACATCATCCCACAACATGTGCACAAAAACAATCTCATAAATCATGAAAAATCTGAGGAGTTGCAAAAAAAAAGTATTTGTTAAATAATTCAAAAAAGAGGACTATTTGGTGGACAGTGAAAGTGATGGGTTGGACTCTGCACCTTCCAAAGAATCTATGGACACAAGAATCATATGGCACACGGTTAAACAACACAATGAAACATCTCCACAACATGCTTGAACCACTTATAATGAATGTGTTACATTTGGCTTGTTACTTGGTGACCAGCTCTGTACTCTGAATGGCCAGCTCAGATGTCAATCTCGCTGTTGTTTGGTATTAAGCAAATTAAACAACCATTACCTTCTCCATATACTACACATTTTTCTGACATTTGACAGACGTCATGAGCAATCAAATTACTAAATTCAGATGGTATTGACATCACATGCTTAATCTGGCACCTAGATCCACTATAGTAGCCTTGAAGAGACAATCTTGGTTTTGACACACATTTTCTTGCTAGACATAGCGAGTGTGACTCCCAACTTTGTCAAAAAAGACTATCTGACAAACATAAGATGTCCTAACCAGAGTGTCATCCCTCTTAAGTTTTATTCTGTTATTACAGATGCAGCCACCTAGAATGGCCGGATGGTCCTTAACAGGCAAGTGACAGGCGACCATTCTGAGTGGCTGATACAGTATTGCTTAGAAATATTTGTGAGTTAACTACTGCTTTGTGGTAAAACATAGCTTTGACAGGGTATCCAAGATGCTGCTCAATAGCATCCCTTCTAAGAGCTCTAAAGCAACCACTTCCACAGAGCACAGTGCCCTTCACTCTTCTTGCATGTTGTGTTGTATCATAGGTATCTATTATTGTGTCAAACAGCTGTTTTACAATCTTGCCAATATGCTCTACTTGTTTCAGTAAGAGAAAAGATGTTACTATGTGTACGGGTTAAGATTGAGTGCCATTGTATAGTTTCAACAGAAAACCATTGAACCCTTCAAAACTGTATGCACTGAAACACCCTAAGGGCTCCCCAGTTTCTGACACTGTCACTAAGATGAAGAAGAATGTGAACATTGTATGTCATATATGATCGACCATACAATCTGTCAGATTTGTTTACCCTTATTATAGAACCCAGAATCGCGAATGTGGCGCCGCCCCTTGCGGCCGCCTGCGCGAGCACCGCGTGTCGATTACGCACATTTGAGTATTTTTCGAGCTTATAGAGCTTGTGCGTAATCACCGGGTGTCATGACATTTCACTGCATATATGTACGACCGTATGTGTATGTATGTGACAAATAATCTCTTGAACTTGAAGGTCTCAAAATTGCGCACAAACTGATCCCAGAGCTTCCGCTGGGTAATGGATGTTGTTTGCAATCCAAGCAATCTTGTGATGTTGGATGGAGGTTGAAAATGTCTCATTTCCCTATCTATTTCATTGATTGTGGTTCCTATAAGAACTATCAAACAACAGGGTAGACAGTTGTCTCAACGCCCTAAATCAATGCAGGGCGAGTCTGTCTCCAAGACATGTCTGGGAGGAGAGTACCAACCAAGAGTCCCTTTTCTATTAAGAGGTCTGAATTAAAATGAACCAATGTCAACTCAGTCAGTTATTGGAGTAATATTATTTCTGCAGATGTTTCCATTAAAAGATGATCCAACTCTCATGACTGTCCGACATAAACTGCCGAATTGACCAATAATACAATTTATATGTATTTATTTTCATGTTGCCAGGTTGCCATCTAGTGGCCAATGGGTAGACACCGCGATAACCACCAATACTGTAATGTCCATTGTGTGTGATATAATCAGACTAACGATGATGATTTTATGCCTTTTATTAGTAGTGTTGAAATTATGTTTAAATAGTTAGTAATTAGAAATTGTCTAAATAGTTTGCCTATTTTCTTTATCATTTATTTTACTATTTTCATTTATTTTACTACCATTTCTTTATCACTTATTTTCTTGATTTCTTTCATTTAATCAAGTAGATTAGCATGATAAAATAAATCCCATTTATTGGAAAGAAGTTGTTTGTTCATGTAAGAGGTGAAGACAGTTAATCTCCTCCAATCCTTCTGAGACTGATCAATGATAGTTAATTTGGTTTATTTGCTATTCTCCCAGAATTGGGAGCGGTGCCCTGTAAAAAAAGGCATTTCATATGGTAATTTAATAGTTTAATAAACCATGTAACACTACATAAATTGATACCGCTTTTGAGAGGTGCAATTTTAATTTCTAATGTGCTGATAATGGTACAAATGTGTGGACTTTATTTTTCCATTAGCTGACTTTAAATTTTCTATCAACATTATGTACTGTATGACTTAATTAGATAAATAATTATAAAATATGTCAGAATGTGCTTTATTTTTCCAGTAAATTTAGGATTGAGGGAGCAGTGACTTAATTGGCCGGGTGGTCAATCCGTGCATACACAGTATAATTACTGTTCTTTTGCTTTATTGTTAAACAGAGAGCCTTGGGGAAATAAGAAAGGCAGAGTGTCAGTGGATAGAGACACACCTCATGTGCACTCCAGCAAAACCAAAGGTATGTTGTTACACTATTATTGAGGTCCCTAAAATAGCCAAATCTAATATTTAATCTACTTATTCAGGCAAGGAGTTATTATAGGATGCTCAGGATCACTGTTGCCTCTAAGCTGTTTGTTGCCTCTAGCGCATTGCTCCAAAACAGAAACTGCCCTGTGCAGACCAAGTTCTTTATTGTATGCATTTGATTTGCATGCATTTGCTGATTGCTGGCACTAAAAACATGTTGGAGTATTTGCCACCCTCTCATTACATCTCCTTTCTCTTACTTTTGTCTCTCTTCTCATTCAAACTCTCTCCTGTCCTCTCCTCTCCCTCGCAATGCACTTGCTGTTTTGTCAGGCTACGATTGCTACTGAGGGAGATGGTCACTGGTGAGGAGGATGCGACTCCTCAACACCAGAAGGTGTTACTTTTCATTCAGTGACCTACTATTTTAGAGGGGACCTATTATGCAAAACTCACTTCTTCAGTACTTGTGCACCTACATTTGGGTCTCTGATGGGCCAACTAACACACAAACTGTGAAAAAAGACAACTCAGTCAGTTGTTTTTTTAGCTAAGAGCTAATCATGGGACATGCTCTATTGTTGGCTGCAGAGACCACCACAATTCTTTTAAATGAAAGATTAATTAATACCATCTGTCCCTGACAAAACTGCAGACTAGGGACATGTAAGTATTTGCTGTGTGTGTTTTATTGTGTGTGTGTGTCCACATTAGGTTGACTGGACTGGCTGTGATCCACTCTGCTGCGTGTTTCTCCAAACAAACCATAGGTGTATTTATTTTATTTTCCAACGTTTCCGGAATTGGATGAAACTAAAAAGCCCCAAGCCCTGCTGTATCCCACAGTGCTCTGAGCTCCACACTGCTCCGCACACTATGGTGAAAGTCCGAAAAAACTTTTACATTAGCCCTTTTAGATCTAATATGAGTGAAGATTTTACAACTGGTGAAATCACTGAAAGATTTTCAGAGTAAATAAAATGGAATCTGGAGTAAAGCTAAAACCCCATTGGCTGGACGTTTTGTTAAAACAATCAATTAATTTGACGGGGGTGGGTGGTAAGAGAGCGACGCACAGTTTCATTCAATAAGGATACATAAAATAAAATCAAAACACACTTCTCACACCGCAGGCAACCCATCGCTGGCATGTGCATTGTCGGTATAGTGGGAGAGGGACACGGGTGCGCAAATTTCGCCCGATTGCCCCCCCTCGGGAATGGCACACTAGGCGGCAGCATATCTCGCCTGTAGAAAGAGCTGGCCCTGGACAGCCCTGTTGGTTAGACTGTGTAAAAACATTTTTTTTGTTGTTTTGTTGTTTTCATTGCAGCCTTTGCGATTGAAAAAATTGTGTTCTATTAAACTGAGATGTCGGTTTGAATATGATTAATCATTCCTATTCGGCCCTATTATATACACATAATAATGTTAATAAGCGTCTTATACAGACTTATAAGGACCTTATATAGCACTTATTACAAGGACCTTAATTTAAAGCTTGACCATTTATTTATTTTTTTAATTTTAAGTATATTAAGTATTTGCCAGCAAAAAAGTAAATACAGTGGGTGAGGAGAATGGGGGACATTACTCGTCATTCACAACCACAGGCAGGCTTCACAGACTGCAGCCCATAGAGTAGATGACAAAGACTCGAGAGAGCAGAGGATGTGAAGAAAAATGAAACAATACCAATAAATAAAACATTTTAAAAAAGAATAAATAATAATAATAACATGAAATATTTCTTCTTCTTTTTAAATGTACAGGCTTTGAACTAAACGTGACAAACCTAACTGTAGGTCCAAAGCTCTACAGGAAATCTGCCTCCAAACTGGAATCCCCATCATCCTAACTCAGTAAGCATGTTTGTAAATATGGGTCTGTGTGTGTTGATTTGTGAGTGTGTATCTTTGTCTGTGTGCACCCGTGCGCTGTCATGCATACTGTAATTGTTTGTGCAGGAATGAGGAGCGTGCCGAATCATGGTCCCCCTCTCCTTCGGCTCGCAGAGCTCCGAGGGAGCTAGAGACTCCTCGATCGCCAGTCCTAAGCCCATCTGGAAGAGGGTGATAAGCGACACACTCACTCACCCCTCCCGATCAGGAGAGGAAGTCAGATGAGGAGAGGAGAGGAGAGATGGGTGGGCAGGAGAGTGGAGGAGAGGAGAGAGGGGTAGGCAGGAGAAGGAAGGAGAGGGGAGAGGGATGGGCAGGATAGGGGAGAATAGGAGAGAGGGGTGGCCAGGAAAGGGAAGAAGAGGAGAGAGGGGTGGACAGGAGAGGGGAGGAGAGGAGAGAGGGGTGGGCAGGAGGGAGGAAAAGAGAAAGATGTGGGCAGGAGAGGGGAGGAGAGGAGAGAGGAGGAACTGATGGGGAGTTCAGCGGAGAGGGGTTGAGTTGAGTGGAGACAAGAGGAGAGAAGATGAGAGGAGGGCAAAATGAAGAGAATGGGGGATGAGAGGAAGTCTCCTTCCTCTCATCCCCAGAAGAGAGGAAAGGAAAGGAGAGAAATAAAGGAGATGCAGGGTGGAGAGGAGATGATAGAAGGAGAAACATTACATTACATTTACATTACATTTACATTTAGCAGACGCTTTTATCCAAAGCGACTTACAATTGTTCAAACACCGACGGACGCAGCCATCAGGAGCAATTAGGGGTTAATTGTCTTGCTTAAGGACACTACAGCATGCTAGCAGGAGGAGCCTGGGATCGAACCAGCAACCTTTAGATCCCTAGACCAACAGCTCTACCTCCTAAGAGAGGAAGAGGAGGAGGAGGAGAGGACAGTAGAGGAGAGGAGATAAGGGGAGAAGAAGAGGAAGAGAGAGAAAAAGAAGAAAGGAGAGGAGAAGAGAGAAGACAAGAAGAAAGGAAGGAAGAGATGAGGGGATGTGTGGAGAGGAGATATGGGGAGGGCAGAGGGAGGAGATGAGGGGAAAGGACATGAGTGAAGACAAGAAGATGAGAGAAAATGAGATGAGAGGAGGAGAGGCTGGGGAGACGAGATTAGAGGATAGGAGAAAAGATGTGAAGAGAGGAGAGGAGAGAAGGAGAGAGGAAGAGAAAGAGGAGAAGAGAGAGGAAAGGAGAGTAGACAAGGAGAGGATGTGTAGAGGGGAGATGGGGAGAGGGGTGGAGATGAGAAGAAAGGAGAGAAGAGGAGGAGCTGTGGGGCAGGGCGATGTCATGTTGTATACCTTCATGCATTAAGCATTAAGGAGGAGTATGTGTGTCTGTCCGTGCAAGTGTGTAAAGGCAGGATGCTACTTTGTTTACAGATTTTTATTCATGGCAAAGCCATTAACCTAAACCCCATCACCCCATTTCATCTCCAACCCGCCTGAAACCTGTGAAAACTCAGAAAACGAAGATGAAGAACAATAGCGAACAACCCCCTGAAAAGAACAAACTGATCCAGCCTGTTGAGAGAGAATAACTTCAAACTCAAAAATACTCTATAACCCCTTCCTCTCACACATAGTTCCCCCTAAATTACTGGGATAACCTTTCCGGCACCGTTAGTGAGTTTCACTATTCACACATGCAGCTACATTCAGGAAAATTTCCGTCTTGCGCATTTTCACGTGTGCCATGATAATGCCGGTATGGATGGGGCAAGCTTATTTACTTGCATGGACAAAGAGGATTTAGCGTGCAAATAAAAATAAATATACCTATAGAATAAATCCTGAAGTGAATGAATGAGCCAATAAATAGATATGTAAATGAGTAAATATACGCCCAACGGACTGTGCAATAACCCTTACCCAATGTTTTCAAATCAATGTGATCATTTTCAACCTGTCCTATACTTTCTGCCTCTCTCTGCTGCTCCCTGTCTGCTCGCTCCCTCCCTCCCTCCCTCCAGTGCAGCTGGCGGGCAAGCGAAGCGCTTGTGCCTGATCTCCCTGCACCACACCCCTAACTGTAAAATATATGTCTAGGGTCTGAGTGGCACTTTTAAGAACGAAAATAATAAAACTTAAGGATATAAAAACCTGTCTCAGTAGAGACTGGACACGTTTTAGTTTCTCGTCCTTGCAGCCGACCGCCCCGGTTCAGACTCATCATTTCTCCAAATGTTTTTTTTTTCTTTCGAAAACAAGTCATTTTAAAAATATCTGTACAAAAATAAATATTCATAAAAACTCACTGTTTGCGCTTTGCTGATACCGTATTTGGCTCCACCCCCACTTCACGTACTTGTTCTGGCAATTGTTACTGCTTCCAGAGGAGCATGTTCCCTTTCTGTATCTACACATTTAGTTGTTTCTATCAATTTTCTGTTTATTCAATAAACCAGGGTTTCC
The DNA here is from genome assembly GCF_960531495.2 of Zeus faber. Classification (NCBI taxonomy): domain Eukaryota; kingdom Metazoa; phylum Chordata; class Actinopteri; order Zeiformes; family Zeidae; genus Zeus; species Zeus faber. Next base: position 2,240,820 of record NC_137202.1, on the reverse strand, counting down.
CCAATTAAAAAAAACAAAAAACTAATTTAGCTTCAGACCAGAAAATCTCACATCTCACATCTTTCCAAGTAAAAAAAAAAAATCATCAACCATGAAAATCAAGGATTTTTTCTTGAATTTCTAGTATTTCTATACAATGTTTCACATATTAAATATCAGGTATATTTACCATGTGAGAATTCACAGAGTAGCCTCGTCCCACGATGAGTCAGTTTTCAACTCTTTGGAAATTTTAACTGAGTGGAACATAGCAGCAATCTTCAGGGAAAATAAATTTAATTTGAGACATCACTGTGTTTAAAAGCCTTCCAGTACAGTCTGGTGAACACCAAAATTCCGGACAATGTCTGACAGCAGACACCGTTAATAGAAAAATGATGACGAAATAACAATCAGGAATTAACAGATACTGTCACTGTCTTGTAAAACAGTCATTCTTTGCAATGACAAAGAGAACATCTATTTTTAAACATATATTTTTTTCCACATTTCACTGTTGTTGGGAAGATAACTGGGCATATTACAAGTAAAGTTTGTTACATAGGCCCACAATACAGTCTCAAAGCGCCTTGCCTGGACCAAGACACCCAGAAAAAACATTTGAGGAAGAAATGGATGAAACTTTGAGAAAGGGTCACAGAGGTTAAGCCCTTTTCCTTGGCATAGAAAACATTTAAGCCTGGTATTCAGGTACTGGGCCAATGTCCAATTCCTTTATAAGTTAAAATATATAACGATACAACATGTCAAATGTTTAGTAATACTACATACATGCGAGTTTCTATAATGTATTTAAAAAAAAAAATACTATTAGTACGTCCCCTATAATAAGATTGTAGTAAATGGAGCCATAGGGCCTGAATCAGCTCTTCGAAGTTTAAAGCAGGAAAGAAAAATAAAGGAGCAATCAGAGCTTATTAGAGCAGAATTGAAGTCGGGTTCTCATTGTTCCCTCCTATCTTTAGACTGCATATCTAATGCCGAGCCAGAGAAGGAGGAGTGCGGAGGACCTGCTGGGGAGGAAGATTCTGTTTTCTGTCTGGCTTTTAGTGAGACGCAGCAGTGTGGAACATGGAGACTAGGGAAAAGAAGGAACACGCATCTCTCTCTCTCTCTCTCTCTCTCTCTCTCTCTCTCTCTCTCTCTCTCTCTCTCTCTCTCTCTCTCTCTCTCTCTCTCTCTCTCTCTCTCTCTCTCTCTCTCTCTCTCTCTCTCTCTCTCTCTCTCTCTCTCTCTCTCTCTGAAAGTGACACATTCTCATTGCAAGCTCTTGGAAAGTTCAAGGTTAACCATGTCAAAGTTCTAAATATTTGAACATTGTCGTGCTTAGTTTGTCAAAAACCATCGGATATTTAAATAGTATTTGAAAATGACCAAGATACATTGGTGTGGAGGAAGGAAGAGACACACCCGGAGAAACTATTGAGACCCAAAACATTAATTTCTAGCAAGATGTTTCTTGTTTTTCCATCGACTTCCACCAATTCAGGGGTTTTCTGCAGCAGCATCTAGTGGACATTAGCCAAACTGCAGTTTAATGAACTTCGGCATTAGCTTCAACCCCGACCGTTATGGTGGCTGCTTGGTGTCAATGTTCTCTAGAAGGGCTCAATGCTGCTGCTGTCTCTCTGTCATAATGATGGTCTCTCTGTAAAGGGACAGAAAACCAGGAGATTGAGAACTCGGGGCGGGGAACATCAGACATACACACACGGGCTCTATATTTTTCTCAAGATTAGAAAGATGCAGGTGCACACACACATGCACGCACGCACACGCACACACGCACACACAGACACACACACCATGGCCAACAGCCGCTCCACGGGGTGCTGTGAATTATGTGTTCATATCTGGTGAAAGCTCTATATAAGGCTTGATGATGAAACATTCATCCTGCCAAAGATAGGGGATGGAGCCAGCTGTGTGTGTTTCCGTGTGCGTGTGTGTGAGACTGATGCTGGTATTAACACACACCTTGAGCGAAGAGGTCGCTGTCATTGTCTGTCCATCCTCCCAAGACTCAGTAGTCTACTGTTTCAGAAAGGAAATAAAAAGCATTTGTTGCCAAAAAAATGAATAAGTAAACAAAGGCGTTGGTGTTCAAGTCTCAGAACGAGACAGTGTCATCGGTGACGGTGGTGGCTGAGCTAAAAATAGTTCCCGTGCACGGAGCGTTGCATGGTGGCAGACGGAGGCAGGAGCAGGAACAGAGGTTCTGTTGCAGCTGCTTGGAGGTGCTGACACTCTGCAGCTGTGACACTAAAGCTCTGAATCCACTCATCAACAGGCTTCACCTGTCACCTCCAGCAGGGGCGGGGCTGTACAGTGTGTGTACAGTATGGCAAAGTGTGTGTATAGTGTGTGTGCGCAATATGTATGCGCCAAAATAGAAGACTTAAAGGTGCAGTGTGTAGAATTTACGCAAAGACTTGGCAGAAATGGAATATAATATTCACATGTTTTAATTTGTGTATAATCCCATGAAAATAAGAATAGTTGTGTTGGCTTTACCTTAGAATGAGCCGTTTTTATCTCCATAAGGAGCGGCTACACTTCCATGGAGGCCCTCATGTTGCACTGCCATGTTTTATCTACAGTAGCCCAAAATGGACAAACCAAACACTGGCTCTATAGAGGGCCCTTCACATTTTTTTGCGTGTTTCGCAGCCGCCGCCGCCTCTTCCACCGAGGCCACCAGGTTGCACCGCCATGGGGAGGGGTATTCCATTGGTTCCGATCTGCAACCTCACCGCTGGATTCCACTACATTCTACACACTGCACCTTTAAGGTTGAAAAGTGTAGAAAAGTAGGACGACAACAGGGCAAGGAGGAGCATGCTGTGAGGATCTCGCGAAGCATGCTGTGATCTCGCGAGAAGACGGAAGCAGAAGTGAGTAGTGAGTGGAGACCCAACATGGCGGCGCCCTGCTACACTAACTAACGCACCGGTAGCTCCACCTCAGACAAAATAACAAAGCGAATTGCAAATAATATTTATATATATATATAAAAAAAGGGAACAATGCGCGAAACCAAAGTGGAGGACCTCGAGGATTATATATATATTTTTTTATAACTCATACGTGATGGAAGATGACCAGGACCGCAATAATCCTGCGAAAAGGAAGAAGACTGACTCATCAACGAACACAGACTATCTCACACCGGGTGCTGTAGAGGTTAGTGTCTTGGCTGAGATTAACAAGAAGCTGGACATGCTTGGTCCACTTTTCCAAGACATTACCGAGATCAAAGCCAGTCTTAAATTCCGGCACCGCACGGTCGGCAAGATGAAAAAAAACGTCAATGATCAAAAAACCTCTGCGAAGCGTCTCACAGCGGAGATGGAAGTTGTAAAAAAGGAAAATAAAATAATGAAAGAGACTGTCCTCGATATACAATCCAGAAGTATGTGGGACAACATCATATTTTCTGGGATCCCAGAGAACACCAAGCCCCCAGAAAATATGGTAAAAGACTTTCTCCGCACCGCCCTGAAACTCCCGAGGGACACCGTGAAGCAGATCACCTTTCACCATGGTCATCGACTGGGATACCGCGTGGGGAACCGTCCTCGCTCCATCATTGCTAAGTTTGAACACTTCAAGCGCAAGGAGCTGGTTAAAAACAAAGGAGCTGAAAGGAACAGCGCTGGGCATGAACGATCAATTCCCCTGGGAGATCAACGACCAACAAAAAGTGCTGTATCCTGTCCTGAAGGAGAACCCGCAGAAGGGTAAACGCGTATGGATGGTTGTTGATAAACTATATATAGATGGTCTGTTATACTGAGACTCCTCCACCACACCCTGGATATTCTGATCATAATGTATGCATTCTTGTAATTCTGGTCATTATATACTGCAATATTTAGGAATAGGCATGCTATCTATATCAGGATTTAAAATATCACTCACTCTCATCTCACCTTCCTAATTCCCCCTCCGTACTTCTCTCATCATCTTACCTCCCTAATTCCTCTGTCCTTACTTCTCCTATCACTCTCACTCTATAATGTCTTTCATTTTATGTATGTCTAAGCCGGCAATGCTCTGTGTTTATCTTTGTCTACTTGTCATTTGTTTGTGTAGTTATGTATCCCTACAAACTTCCTACAATACTATGGCAGTGAAAAGGAATGTAAAGGAGGAAATCCTAGACTAATCTATGGGAAAGGTAGTATAGCTATTGCCTTGGATCAACTGTGCCATCACTCCCTAACTAGCTTCAATGACACCCATTAAGTTTGGTAGTTGGAATGTGAGAGGCTTGGGCTCACCTGCTAAACTTTTCAAAATCCTAACTCACCTCACCAAGATGAACCCCAGCTTCTGTCTACTGCAAGAAACCCACCTCACTGCATCTGAGCACCTCAAACTCAAAGCTAAATGGGTTAATCAGATGTTTTCCGCATCTTATAACTAAAAAAAAAAGAGGTGTATCTATATTGATCAATAAAAGTATCCCATATCAAAATAAAACCAAAATATCAGACCAAGAAGGGCGTTACATAATGATTAATGGGATTGTAGGTAAAATCATATTACCCATAGCTAATATTTATGGCCCCAATGAGGATGACCCAAATTTCTTTCACAATATATTTTCAAAACTCTTTGAATTCTCTGAATCAATTAACATATTGGGAGGAGACTTCAACACAGTACTGGATCCAAATTTAGAACATTCTCAAGCCAGAAATATTCCGAAATCCTGGCGTTCGTCGGACGAGTGATCTTGCTCTTGGGGATTGTTGGCGATCAAATAACCCACATTCTAGAGAATACACATATTATTCACCACCCCACCAAAGTTTCTCTAGAATCGACCTTTTCTTGACTAGTAACTCCACACTGTGCAAAATCACTAATCTAGAAATCCACCCTATTGTAATTTCCAATCACGGGCCGATTAGTTTCAACCTGATAGATGAAACAAACCTGAACTCTCCTGGCAGGTGGCGGTTTAACACCTCAGTTTTGACAGATAAAGAATTTAACGATTTATTTTCAAGAGAATGGACTTCCTTCAATGAACTGAATGACTCCCCAGAAATATCACCATGCTTACTTTGGGAAACAGCTAAGGCAGTTCTAAGAGGTAGTATTATTTCATTCTCCACTCACAAGATAAAGAAAGGACAAGAATGCCAAAATAAACTCGAACAGTGACTAAAGGAGTTGCACTCCCAACAAGCCCACTCATCTTCTGAGCAAATCCGAAATGAGATCAGGACATTACATCTCAACTTGATACTATCATCCATCAAAAGACACTATTCCTTATGCAACGAACAAGAGCAAATTATTTTGAATTCAATGACAAATCAGGTAAATTTCTTGCCAATCAATTGAAATGTGATAGGGAAAAATCACTTATTACATCCATCAAAGATTCACAGGGTGGAATAACATACGCATCACATCAATAACATATTTAGAGACTTTTATAATAACCTATATCACTCGGATAATGAATCGAATATATAAAACATTCACTCATTCCTTGATGATATTGACCTCCCTAAACTTTCGACGGAGCAGGCTACCACCTTAGATCAACCACTAACTCTTGAAGAACTCAGGAAAGCGCTCTTCTCTATGCCCAACAATAAATCACCTGGATCAGATGGCTACCCAGTGGAATTTTATAAACACTTCTGGCCACTTATCTCCCCATTATTCATCACAATGGTTACAGAGGTCAAGTCAACCTCCACCATGCCTCCGCACATGAATACTGCTCTCATTTGGGTTTTGCTCAAACCCAATAAGGACCCAACCCTCACCTCCAGATACAGACCCATAAGCCTTAATTAATTAATTAATTGCGACGTTAGGATTACATTACATTTAGCAGACGCTTTTATCCAAAGCGACTTACAATTATTCAAACACCAACGGACGCAGCCATCAGGAGCAATTAGGGGGTTAAGTGTCTTGCTCAAGGACACTACAGCATGCTAGCAGGAGGAGCCTGGGATCGAACCAGCAACCTTTAGATTACAAGACGACCAGCATACCAGCATCAGCATACCTCTTTGGATGCCGAAAAAGCATTTGATAGAGTGAATTGGACATATATCTCTTTTCAATCCCCAACAAATTTGGCTTTGGAAAGTCCCTCATTCAATGGATCAGAATCCTCTACAACTCTCCATCTGCTTCTGTCATCACTAATGGTTACACTTCACAGCGTTTCACTCTACAACGTGGCACAAGACAAGGATGTCCGCTCTCCCCTTTACGATTCGCCATCTTTATTGAACCCCTTGCGGCGGCTATCCGTCAAAACAGTAATATTGTAGGCATACAAACAGGAAACTCTGTTCACAAAATCAGTTTGTCTGCAGACGATATCCTGTTGTACATACGGAACCCAATATCATCCCTACCGGAGGTGTTCAATCTTATATCTAAATTGTCAGCTATCTCAGATGATTTAATAAATTGGACTAAAACCACAGTCTTACCACTCAGTGGGGGGAACTGTAATGCTGCAACCCAGAAACTTCACTTAACCATCACAACGGGCAATATTAGATACCTTGGTATTGATATCTCTTCCAATCTATCAGATTTGTTTACCCTTAACTTCACTCCATTGCTCAAATCCATTGAAGAATACCTCATTCGATGGAACAACCTACCCATCTCACTAATTGGTAGGATAGCAGCAGTGAAAATGAATATACTTCCAAAAATAAACTATATATTTTCAATGACCCCAGTGCAACCAACAGTACACGGTTTAATACTCTATACTAATAGAGGAAGAGTCTAGGACAGGAAGAGGCCACGTTACCAGTTGTAGTTCCAGTTTTCCTGGACCTAATTCACTGTTTTTCAATACATGTTGTCATCCAATGTTCATGTTTTTGTGTAAATGTTTGTTTCTATGTTTATTTGTCTCACCGTGGTGATTCTCCCCCTCTTGGAGTAGTGATCAGTTGTTTATAGACCCAAAGATGATAAATAGTTCTCCAAAGAGGGGGGTTGGTGGTGGCTCTCAACCAAAAACTGTGCTCTTGTCATTCTACAGGTCATCCACAGGACAGAGTTATTGCAGCAGTTCTTGATGATTTAAGAATTAATAAAAAGTTGCATTGCAGGTTCAGAACTTGAACTCCACTTGCAGACTAACTCTGTCCTGAATGCAATGGCATACAAATACTATGTGTTGTATGCCCAGCATGCTGACAGCACAGGTTAAAAAAAAAAAATCAAAATGTATGCATTTTGACATCAAAATGTATGCAGGGATTAAACTAAGGCAAGTCAAGTCAAGCCACACGTTGCTGGTCTTTTTTTATTTTTCATTATTTGCCATTTCTTACTTACTTACTTACTTGGTTACTAAATTTTTAGGTTTATTGCCTTTATCTCTTTTTTTATTCTTAATACTTTGTCATTGCCTATTGTTGGGGCAATAGCTTAGTTTGCTTGTTTAGTTTGCTATTCTTAACAGATACTTTCATTTTTTGAAAAAAGTTGCTTGATTGCTTATAGTTATATTTATTTTTTAGTTGATTACTTCAATAAAATAAACTCATAAAATTCAGGCTTTTGGTATTGATAGTCAGTGGCTAGTCAATTTGTTGTTCAAACCTGTGTACATGTATAGAATGTGTGTGTGTGTGGTCGTGCGTATGGAGGTTGATATCCCAGGTCCAGAAAGTAGAGGTCCGCCCCAGTATTTTGAGTCAACCATGATTTTCCAATTATCGTCGACCCAGAGGTCCTTGTCAAATCAGCTGGATCAGAACTTTCTGAAACCTGGAATCATCCACCTGTGTGTATGTGTGTATACGTGTGTGCTAAATGGTGGCCCAAATAATATTGGATCTGGATGGACACTGAATAAATAACGACGGCCAGACCGAGCAGCGCAGCGAGGAGACATCCGCGCCTTCAAAACTTTTATCAATAAGAACGCGCCAGCAGTGATAAATGGAGTGATAAAAAAACACCGCGCACGCGCACAAGGACTGAGCGCATGGCTCTCCTTTAAGTGTGTGTAAGTGTGTGTGAGAGGCTCGATTGAAAGCCTTTGAAAACGCGGAGAAGTTCTGTGGATCTGCGGCGACTACAAACACTCTGCATCAGGTTTCACGCCGCCATCACCATCAGAGAGAGAGAGAGAGAGAGACAGAGAGAGAGAGGACGGGGGAGCAAAGTGCCGATGGCTACAGACACACACATACACATACACACACACACACACACACAGCTGCGCGTTAAATTAAAAGCATATATCGTATAAGCATCAATGGATCGTGAAATTAAAATACTCTTCTATGAAGGTGATGCACAACTTTGTCGACATTAGGCTGCGTTTACACTGCAGGTCTTGGTGCCCGGTTCTAATTTGTTGTTGATTATTTTTTGATTTTTTGCCACCTGTTTATACCCACTTTCCACGTGACCCATATGCTTATGCTTATATTTAAAATCGACCCTGCCTGCAAACTGGTTATTATGGTCTTTAACTCTTTTGTATCTTGCCTTTAAACCTTTTATTTTTCATTGGCACTGTACTGCCACGACCGTTTGAAGCCGTTGGCCCACCTTTTACTTTAGCTGGAGCATTCGTCCTCCATGGCTTTACCACCACTGTACCACTGTAAATAAAGTTTTTGTGTGAACACGTTATGATTGAGAAATTGATGGCGTTTCAATCGCAAAGACCACCAAATTCCGATCTTCATGTTGAGATGGAAGTCGCATTAGCCCCATTCTGATTCGTATCCAATTTGTTTCCACATGAGATGAACGTGGCCTTAAACGGATCCGAAAATATCCCATTCGAGTGGGTTTTTTTGTTTTTGTTTTTTTTTCCTCACTCTTTAGACATTCACAACACATTTCCGATCTGTGTCACGTGGTCAAAAAATCAGAATTGGGTCGTTTCAGTTGGAGGTGGAAACACAGCCTTTACAAGGTGAAGAACATGAGTCATTTCTTAGGATTTAAAGTCTGAAATATAATTTCTTTTTGAGAAACGTAATTTTTAGTCCGATTTATATTAGTCTCAATCATCATAAAGCGTAGATCAATGTAATGAATCTAAGTTAGATTGTTAAATATTTGGATTTCTATCACAGCCCTATAATCAAATAAAATACACTCATGCCACAGATAGATTGGCACTGACATGTACACATACACACGCACGCACGCACGCACGCACACACACACACACACACACGGAAAGGCAACCATTCATAATTTATCGGCCCCTGCGAGGTCTTTCGTACAGTTTGTCCAATGATCTGAACTGGAGCTCAGATGCATTCAGAGTAGATGAGAACAAAGCCTCCAGATCCTCTTTACGTAAGGTTACACTCTGCCATCAGGTTACCCACTGTGGGCTGGGCATCACATGCGCACGAACCAAGCCTGCCAGCTGGCACTCAGCCCACGGTTATCCTTATGCAACTTTGAGTTGCAAAAAAAAGGAAAACACAATGTTGGAATTACGGAAACTAAGTATTTATTTAAGTCGCCGTTGTGTAGGTTTAAAGGAAAGCAAACACTCTTTGGACCCTGCTCCACTTCCTTGAAGTGCAAACATGGTTAATATTGCATTAACGCAGCAACTCAGAAGTTGATTTAACTACGCGCTGCAGCACAGGGCCTCATGTGCTGCTCTACAGAGTCTGGGTCACGACTCACAGGAGGGTCGCAGAACATTTGAACTAGGTCGCTAAATCAAGTTGCCGACTTTATTACTTTGTCTTTTTAAAATGATAATTACATCCCCAGTAAACCTTCAAGCAACATGGGGAAGCTTGTGCTGGTAACACCAGAAAAAAAGCAAGCGTCTAATTCTCAAAACACCCGCAAAGGGTGAAATGCATTGTAATGACAATTTGAAAAACGACTTAGCGTGTGTGAGAGTGTGTGTATGTGTGTGGGAATAAGGTGTGTAAGCTTATTTCAACTAGGCAGCCTCCTCTCTGGGTGTTCTTTGCAGGCTTGATTTTGTAAAAGTGTGGACACCAGCTGTTTTCCTTAGTGGGAAAAGAAATTAGGACATTTCAAACTTTTTCCCCTCTATGTAATCATCAAACATGTCTGTCGTCAGCTCAGAAAATGGCGGTCTCTCATCTTAAGATGCCAAGATGGCACTTAGGCTTGGGCGATTGGACGAATATACGTATCAGCAATCTGCGATTGGCTGAGTCAATCAGTGATTGTTTTTTTGGCCGTTTTTTGGGCGATTTATATCCTTTTAATTTGCTAATTCAATGAAGCACTATGTCAGTTTTGGGATATGGGATTTGCCGCCCCTATAGTTGCAATTGCATTTTTACACCACTGTTGTAAAACTTGGTCCAGTGTCCGAAAATAATTTATTTTACCGGAAAAATTTGAACCTTACCTGTCACGTTTCAATAACAGTCTATGTTACAAACGCAAATAGAATGTAGGCATAGGTTACAGCGCACCTTGCAGAGACCTCACCGCTTCAGCGAGAACTCAGCCCTGGACTGAGGAGATAGGGCGCAGGGATTGGCCCCCTGCTCTCGGTATATGTACCAGATGTGTGCGGCCTGGCAGATCAGCTGGCACGCAGGACTCAGAGGGTAAAACAAACCCCATGGTGCAATGAAGGTGAAAGCCAGCGCGCTTAATAATGAGCATTATTACCGGACTTTCCGGCAAGTAAGTTTCCGCCACAGTGGCACGGTGGCGCAGTGCATTGCACTGCTGCCTCACAGCAAGAAGGTCCTGGGTTCGATTCCCGCCTGGGGCGCTGTTGGCACCGTGCTCTGGCGGGTTATCTCCCAAATAGGAGCCTTTCTGTGTGGAGTTTGCATGTTCCCCCCGTGCTCACATGGGGTTTCCTCCACCTCACGTCAGTAAGGACCCCCACCAAAAACATGCACCCATCATCGTCTGACCAGCGATGGACACTTATCACCTGGTTCCCGGGCACGTCCACGTGTGCTGCCCACTGCTCCTGGCTGTGGCCCCGGAGGAAGGACAGGCCAGGATGGGTTAAATGCAGAGGAACTGTTTCACCGGCCACCATCCAAAGCGTGTGTGTGCAAGCATCTGTTGTGTTGTGTGACAAATAAAGAGTTTCTTCAAGTGTATGTCAAGGGTTTTTCTGTTATAAATTTTAGCAGGCAAAAAAACAGTAATTACCGGAGCCAAACATCAAGGAAATGACGCTGTGTGGTGGGTGGAAATGGAAGAGGTGCCATTCTCCATATTACAAGTCAGTGTACCATCAAAAAGACTTTGAAGCTGTTATTTTATGGTAAAAAAGTTACATAGTGTTTCTTTAATCGTCTGTCTCCTCGAGAATTCAACTTGGCAAATAATGAACCTGTCTTTAAAACCAAGTGTGTCGTCACTGACAATGATATGCATCGCTTCTCTGTGTCATTTACTTCCTGGTGAAATCACATATGCTGTTTATTTTACTGGAAAATTCGAGCTTTTGGCAAACCATGTGGCATTGATGTCAAAATGAATGATGTCACGCTCCACATTCCATAACAATCCACCACGGCCAACCAATCAGAGGAGCACTTCTTTGGAGGATCGTGTTGACGCATTAGACCAGCATAAATTGGTGCAAAGAATTGTCTAAGGCCAAGTGGAGATTGGAGACTTTCTACACCAGCGCCAGAAATTGTTTTTGCTGACAGAGGCGTCAACGCGCATGAGATTGATCCAAGCACGATCAGTGAGAATGGTTCGCAAAACACACAAATCTGCAAACGCCGGTTGTTGGACTGAAGGTGGCCGGTAGGAAAATTGATGTATTGTCCAACCCTAATGGCACCTCTGCATGTTACAAAGTTGCAAGTAGCTTTTAACCTCAGGACTGCAACACACACACACACACACACACACACACACACACACACACACACACACACACACACACACACACACACACACACACACACACACACACACACACACACACACACACACACACACACACACACACACGGCCATTACTTCAAAATGCAGCTGCCTAGTGCCCTTTTTATGACACAAACCCAACCAGGCATGACAGCTGGAGCCGAAACTATTAAGTTTGCATCCACTTTAATCAGCACCTCCACCTTTGAGGAGGGCAGAGGAGAACAGAGGAGAAAAGGAGAGGAATGCTGGAAAAAAAAAAAAACCATGGATTTGAGTGTGGCGGTACAGGCAGGTTTCCTTATCATATTCATATTATCTAAAACAAAAACGGTGAATGGGGTGAACAGGCTAGAATTATGCGTAAGGCAGGGTGAGCTGTGGCTGTACTATAAAAGACCCTTGCACCTCCCCAGCTCCCAGCTCCACACTCCGGTCATAAATTCCACACGATATCCCACATCACGGTCACACCTCTGCTACCACTTTCCAATTATTTCACACCACCAGCCCATAAATCAGAACCACTTTCTACGAGTGCCACCTTGCACAAAACTATCCACGTTAAAGTTGAGCACTGGCGCAGGAGGAGCAGCTGAAGGCCACTCAGAGTTATGGCAGACTCTGCCTGTCAAAACACAAAGATTCATGGGAAGCGATGGCACAATCCCATCAGTACAGCCGTGACAACTAAATAGACGTATTACCCTGTCAGGGCAGTTAAACATCCAGGAGAATAAGCAGCAGAGACGAGGGAGGGCTGTGCGGCGGAAACAGTAAGTTAGATGGGTATACAATTAAAAAGAGGAATGGATTACAAAGGAGGAAGTACCTATACTGTCCTATGTAATAGATAGAATGACAGACAGACAGACAGACAGACAGACAGACAGACAGATACTTTATTAACCCCAGAGGGAATTTGAATGTCCCAGCAGCTCACATCAAAACAATAGGCAGTAATTATAACAACAAACAATAGAATAAAAATATAAAAATGAAAAAAATATATATATAAATATATATACACATGTGACCCACTGCATTCTTTAGGGTCATTTTGCAGATTTTGACTTTTTCGAGCTGGTCGTCTAGTAATCTAAGGTCGCTGGTTCAATCCCAGGCTCCTCCTGCTAGCATGCTGTAGTGTCCTTGAGCAAGACACTTAACCCCTAATTGCTCCTGATGGCTGCGTCCATCTGCTAAATGTAATGTAAATATTTTTAAATCTATGACTTGTTAATGACAATGGTGTGGCAATGGTGTGTGTTTCTGGGAAAATCACCTTCAAAGTTTGGCCCAGACCTGCTTCATTCAGCCAGCTCCCAGAATGCAAATGGGACTGGCGGACAAACAAATCCTCATGGCTATAACGTAATGCTGAATGGGCCAATCACTAACAGTGTTGAACAGCGTCAACAACACACAACTATTTTTTTTTTTTTAAAAAGCTTTTATTTTTAACAGTAATAACATATGTTTTATAAAAAGAAGAAGAAGTCTTTATTTATCACACAACACACCACACTTTAACACATGCTTGCACACACACACACATGCACATGCTTTTTGATGGTGGCCGGTGAAATGGATTCTCTGCTTTTGACCCATCCTGGGTTGTCCTTCCTCCGGGGGCACAGCCAGGAGCAGTGAGCAGCATACGTGGACGCGCCCGGGGACCAGGTGATAAATGTCCATTGCTGGTCAGACAATGATGGGTGCATGTTTTTGGTGGGGGTCCTTACTGACGTGAGGTGGAGGAAACCCCCATGTGAGCACGGGGAGAACATGCAAACTCCACACAGAAAGGCTCCTATTTGGGAGATAACCCGCCGGAGCACGGTGCCAACAGCGCCCCAGGCGGGAATCGAACCCAGGACCTTCTTGCTGTGAGGCAGCAGTGCAATGCACTGCGCCACCGTGCCACAAAGTGGAAATATTTTGAAGTTTAAAAGTATGGACAACACAAAAAAATGTAGTCTATCAATAATATGAGTCTCGGAAAATCTGAAATCTGAAAATCTGCACCAACCTCAACGGACTTCATCACGTTATCAACTTCTTCCGTTGTAACAACAACAAGCATATTGTTGGTCTCCTCCGATGGCTCTTGAAAATATTCAGTTTCATTAACACATTAAGTTTGAAATCCACTGTTTTAAATGTTCTCTGGAGTAATATCAGATTCAACAGCGCTGTCGTTCTCTGCGTCTCTGTTGGAGAACTGACTATCATCGCAGAAAATGTAGTCCAGTACGCGCTGCTAACACTGACTTAGATCTATCGCCCTGGTCAGATTAAGGTCCGAAATATGATTTAGATCTTCCTCCACCCGCTTCTCGTAATCCATAACAACAAGGAGAAGAAAGTTTTCACACACAAGTGAAACCGGATCCTCATCTTGTTTACGGCAATTACGTCAGCGTGACGTCTTTGGTGGTACATGTTGGTATATGCTCCCCTAACCCTAACCCATGGAATATGGATGAATGATCTTCACCTGGACGATCGCGTTAAACTAAACGATCGATCAGCGTTGTTCAGCGCTATGCAGCGTCTTGGTAAGGGAACTGCGTTTCCCCATGTAATCTAAAGGGAATATTTAACTCCACGGTTTTACATTTTTCGGTTTCTTTCACTCGGTTTTGAAAATACGTTGAGAGATAAAAAAAACACAAAGGAACACGAATCTGGAAAAATCTAATTTTCCTTCAAAAGAAAGGATTTTTCAACTTATTTGGCTGCTCCTGGAGATTTTAGAAATGCGCGAGAGCGGGTTTTGCTGCGGTGGGTCACGATTTTGTACTTCCTGTCGAAACCACAGAAGTTTTTCAGTTGTTTATCAGTCGCCATATTGCAGTCACAAAGCCTCGACAATCCATCCTCTGTGTATCTTCCTTTAGATGGCACCCTCTGTAAGTTTTACAGTATTTAAGTGTTTTATGTTCATATCAGATGATTATTTTGATAAGTAAGATCTTTTATTTTGATGAATATATGAGTCAACTTTTGGCTCAATGTGACATGCTTGTTGAAGGTATTATAGCTAAAACTTACCTTGCTAGTTAAGCTAACCGGCAGTAGCCTAGAGTTAATTTGCATTCACTTTTTACTTACCTGTTTACTTGTAAATTACCTTGTGCCTGAGGTCATATTTTGTTTGTATTTTCAGTTTCACACTTTGCCATATTAAAGCCTGCCAACTACAACACTTGCCTGTTCCTTGGAGGAAATAGTATGGTAAAGAGTTTAGCTGTCTGTTGAACTCAACATAGGCTCACAGGGAATAGCTGAGAGAAAAGAGAACAGTGAAAAGATGACCACTCATTAAAAGAAGGGGACCTGGATCCCAGATTCCAAGTGAAGCTTTGTACTCATGTAACATCAAGACAACCACATTATATGGATCAAGTCATCAGGGATGAAGATGAAACCAAAGTGAGTGTAAAAGCAAATAGCAGACCTAAGCAAGCTACAAGACTATTGTAACGCTGGGGTACTGTGTACATGTGTGTTCTGTTGCTTTTATTGAGGGAGGTGTCACTGGTTGGGGATTGGCTGCAGGTTCTGTTCCGGGGGAGGGAGAAAAAGGAGGGAAGCGAAGGGGGTGGTTGTGATTGTTGGTGGTGCTCTCGGGGAACGAAGTAGCTGAGAGACACTGCCCTGCATCTATCATTTACCTTGGGCTAGCCACCCTGTTATTTGTTTTAATCCAGTGCCCTCAACCTCGGGTTAGCTGTACGTCAGTACGTGACTGACAGGGAAATAAATCTGGGCTCAGTGTTTGAGTTAGCAACTTGGATCTTGTCTCCACGCCTCGTCTGTCAAGCTACCCCACTAAACGTCACATTGGTGTCAGAAGTGTTGGATTTCCCACTAATCTACGGTAGGTAAAACGACGGCGATGGAGGAGAAAAGAATGCCGAGTGGAGTGAGTCAAGCGCGCTCGGATATAACTCCAGCAGAGATGGAGGCACGTTCGGGTACAACGGAGGAAAGTAGGAGACAAATCGATTGATTATCAACATCATAGTTCAGCATACACACCCGAAATGGAAAAGAGACTGTTCAGAGAGTGGCTGAAGACACGCTATGCGGCTGCGATGGAACAGCAACCCGGCAGCTCAGCTGCTGCTGCTGCACAGAGACGTGAATCTGGGGCTGGTCTTATTGTTGCTAAGCAACCTCCACTGCATGACGCTGATATTGTTAAACCAGCTGAGTTGCATGCTAAATGTGATAATTTGCCTCACAATGACAATGATTACACACTGCTTGGAGGAGCTAGTTGGGAGGGTGCTATTCCAAAGCTGATGGTTCTGAGTTTAGGAGATGAGCAGGATAGCCTTATGGGTGAAGATAAACAGGCTACTATTATTAACCGTGTGTTCGCCCAGCCTGAGGGATCAAGGAAACAAAATCATAATGTTGAACCAGTAAGACGCCTTGAGGGCGATTACAGGAGCTCGCCTACACTTAATGTGAGTGAAGGGGAGGAAAATGTGACTCAGCATGCTTACTACACCCCCTTGATGAGCCGTGATAACAGGCCCCCTGACAGCTCCCAGCACTCCGGTCAGCGGCCCCTTCCTGACCCTACTGTAATGCTGACTACTGCTCTCACGCAAGCCTTCAATGCAGCTATAGCTTGTGCCTCCTCTTCCCCGAACACAGCAGCAGCCCTGGCAGCCACTCAGAGAAGAGACTAAGTTAAGGCTGGGCGATATGATGGCTCTACTGATTGGGAGACATATTGGGCTCAATTCAAGTTGATAGCTAGAGCCAACGGGTGGGACAAAATAGAGAAGGCGGTCCAGTTAGCCGCAAGCCTAGAGGGGGTGGCTAAAAGGGTTTTGTTGGACCTTTCAGACAGTGAAATGGCTGACCCACAGGCTATAGCAGAGGCCATAGGAAGACAGTTTGGTGATCCAACCAATAAGTCAACAGCCAGGCAAATGTTTAATGAGAGAGCACGCAGAGAAGGAGAGAAGCTGGGCATGTATGCAGCTGAATTACGCCGCCTGGCCCGTAAGGCGTTTCCAGAGTTCAGTGAAGAACAGAGGTTTATCCTTGCAAAGGAGGCGTTCATCAGCGGACTGAGGCCTGACAAGCTGCTGGAGCAGGTCCGACTCAGCAAACCTGAATCCTGGGAGGTCGCGCTGGAGCGCGCACAGGAGGTGGAGCATATCTTTACGGAAGGACGGCATTGGAGGCCTACACGCAATGTTGATTCCCTTCCGCAGCGGGACACAGCTAGGCCCCCAACTAGGCCTCAGTATTCTAGGGGGGCCCCAGACCAGCTGTCTCAGGTCTGTTGGAGGTGTGGCCAAATGGGCCACATTCAGTACAACTGCCCAGAACTCTCTAATCCTATGCCGCCAGCCCAACGCCAGCCGCCGGGAAACGGGGTGGGGAGCAGAGGTGAGGAAGGTCACTCCGCTCCTGGCCGTTCACCTTCCATGTATTCGCCAGCTATGAATAACTGTGTCGGGGTGGCGGGTTCTGTACAACCACAGTCAGGGCTCAAGGTGTCCCGAGTGCTGTCCCTGATTAATGCAAAGCCTCCTCGACCTGCCAATACTCGCTCCTCGCTTGATTTGAGGAGCGGGTATTGGCAGGTCCTGCTGTCACCAGAAGACCGGCCTAAGACGGCCTTCACAACAGGCTCTGGATTGTGGCAGTTCACGGTCATGCCTTTCGGATTGTGTAACGCCCCAGCCACATTCGAAAGGCTCATGGAGAGAGTCCTTGTCGATGTCCCACCACAGAACAAGCAGGTCTATCTGGATGACGTGCTGGTCCATGGTCCAGACTTCACCACTGCCTTACAGGCCCTTCGCTCTCCAAGTTTCAGGCGGCGGGGCTGAAGCTGAACCCGGAGAAGTGCAAGATGTTGCAGAGGGAATTGATTTTCCTGGGCCACAAAGTGAGCGGTCAGGGGATAGACACAGAGGAGAAGAAGGTTGCGGCAGTTCGGGACTGGCCGGTGCCGAAAAATGCTTCTGAGGTCCGCTCCTTCCTAGGCCTGGCGTCATATTATCGACGGTTCATCGCAATGTTCTGAACGGTCGCTGCACCTTTGCACCGTCTGACATGTAACAATGTGAAGTTTGGATGAGGTCCTGACGAGCAACAAGCATTTGATGCGCTGAAAGCGGCCCTGTGTCGGTCCCCGGTTTTGTCTGCCCCAGATCCGGATGGGCAATATGTGTTGGACACGGATGCGAGCAATGATGCTATGGGAGCAGTCCTGGCCCAGATCACCAAAAAAGGCGAGCAGGTGATTGCTTATTACAGCGAAACCTTAACTAAAGCAGAACGCAATTATTGAGTGACAAGAAGAGAACTGCTGGCGGTGGTGGAGTCTGTGCACCACTTCACGCACTACCCATGTGGGGTGAAATTCCTCATTCGAACAGATCATGCCTCTCTCAGATGGCTGATGTCTTTCAAAGAACCGGAGGGACAAGTGGCGAGGTGGTTGGAAAAGCTGCAAGAATACAACTTCTCAGTGGTGCACAGGCGAGGAAGTTCTCATACGAATGCTGACGGGCTCTCCAGGCGGCCATGTGAGAAGGAGTGTCCACAATGCAGCCGTGCCGAAGCGAATGATGCAGCGGGCAGGAGAGAGCAGGCTGAGAGATGTATGGTCCTGAGGTTGGATGTGACGATGGACTGGGCAGGCGAGCAGCAAGGGGACCCTAAGTTGTGTGAGATCTTAGGCTGGCTGGCTGCTAACCGAAGACCGGATTGGTCGGAGATTGCGGCAGCTGGCCCGTCTCTGAGAGGACTGTGGTCGCAAGGGGATGGCCTAGCGCTTCGTGATGGTGTGCTCTGTAGACGTTGGAAGGAGCCGGCATCGGGAAGAGAGAAGTGGCAAGTAGTTGTGCCGAAAAGCCGTCAGGAAGAGGTGCTAAGCTTCCATCATGGGCAGCCTGGGGTGGGGCACTTTGGCATTAACAAGACGCTGAATAGGGTGCGAGAGGGGTTCTATTGGAGCACCATGAGGCGTGATGTGGAAGGCTTTTGCCGAAAGTGTGATCCCTGTGTAGCCCGCAAAGGACCCTCAGGCCAGAGTAGAGCACCACTGCAGCAGTACCGGGTTGGAGCGCCCATGGACAGGGTCGCTGGGGACATGCTAGGGCCCTTCCCCCGCTCACGGCGTGGCAACAGCTACGTGATGGTGGCGGTGGATTACTTCACAAAATGGCCAGAGGCTGTGGCCGTTCCTGATCAAGAGTCAGCGACTGTGTGTAGGGCGTTTGTTGATGCGATGTTCAGTCGGTTTGGCGTCCCTGCGGAGCTACATTCTGACCAGGGGACCAATTTTGAGTCCAAGCTGTTCGTGGAGGTGTGCGAACAACTCGGAATCCGCAAGACTCGGACGACGCCCCTTCACCCGCAGAGTGATGGTCTGGTGGAGAACTTTAAATACACGCTGGGAGTACAGCTGGCCCTTGTGGTTGACAAGGACCAGAAGGACCGGGATCTACATTTGCCGTTGATCCTGATGGCTTCCCGTTCAGCGACACAGGAGACAACTGGGTGCACACCGGCCCTACTTATGTTCGGTAGGGAGCTCCGGACCCCGACCGCTCTGGCATATGGCCTGCCTCCCGACACTTACCAGGTACCGGCTGGTACGGAGTATGCTATCCTGCTCAGAGAGAGGGTGGAGATGGCACAGGCTGAGACTGCGGGGGCGTGACAGAAGCGAGTGTATGATCAGCACACAAAAGGGAATCACTTCGACGCAGAGGACTTGGTGTGGGTCTATGCACCGAAAAGGATCAAGGGGAAGTTGCCTAAGCTGCAGAGTAAATGGATTGGGTCCTGCCGTGTTTTGAAACGGGTGGGGGAGGTGGTCTACAGGGTGAAGCTGGCTGTTCGGGGAAGAGTGGTGGAGCTGCACCGTGACCGTTTGGCGCCCTACAGGGGCGCAAGTCGACCAAATTACAGTCAGGCTCGTCGCACCCCTCCAGCTGTTCAGACACAACCTGAAGACGGAGCCTTCTCCCCGCCACAGTCTCCTGTGGGCTCACAGCATTCATCTACACGTGCTGAAGGAGCCACATCCTCCCCGCCCTCCCCTAGGGAGAGGGCAGGGAGGATGTGACTGTTCCGGGGGAGGGAGAAAAAGGAGGGAAGCGAAGTGGGTGGTTGTGATTGTTGGTGGTGCTCTCGGGGAACGAAGTAGCTGAGAGACACTGCCCCGCATCTATCATTTACCTTGGGCTAGCCACCCTGTTATTTGTTTTAATCCAGTGCCCTCAACCTCGGGTTAGCTGTACGTCAGTACGTGACTGACAGGAAAATAAATCTGGGCTCAGTGTTTGAGTTAGCAACTTGGATCTTGTCTCCACGCCTCGTCTGTCTAGCTACCCCGCTAAACGTCACACTATACAGAAAGTGGTTTATCAAAAGCCATTCTGTCAAGTCAAGTTTAGCTGTCTGTTGAACTCAACATAGGCTCACAGGGAGTAGCTGAGAGAACAGGACAACACATATAGATACAGACTCACATATATTGTCTGTGTGTGTGTATATATATATATATATATATATATATATATATATATATATATATATATATATACCTCGGGTAAAGCAACCTGGGATTCCATTACACCTGAGCAGTGCCACAGGCTGATCGCCACCATGCCACTCCGCATTGATGCAGTAATGCAAGTCATGCAAAATGAGGCCCAACCAAGTATTGAGTGCATAGAAATTAACATACTTTTCAGAAGCCTGACATTTCTGTTTAAAATATCCTTTTATTTATTGATCTTATGTCATATATTTTCTGAGACACTGAATTTTGGGTTTTTATTATCTTTAGCCACAATCATCATATTTTCAAAAAATATTTCACTCTATGTGTAATGAATCTATATAATGTAGATTGGTAGAAAAGAGTGAAAAAAAATATTGAACTTTTTCATGATATTTTAATTTTATGAGATATACCTATGTATATATAGATACACACATATATATATGCACGATCTTATGTTTTTTTATGTTGGTTTTAAAGACTATTTTGCAAATTACTTAACAGTACAACCAAACTAATTTCCCTATTAAAAAAATATACAGCCCTACAAGGTAACACAACCTAAAAGAAAAAATAAGCTACCAACTGTTTGCTATTATTGGTTAATTGCTGTGTCTCCAAGTTTGTCACCATCAAAATCTGTAAATCATTTGTGTAATATTTCCAATCGGAGCTACTCTAAATCATTTGTTGGCCTATTTTGGATGTATTTTAAATCTGATTAAATCTTAAAAAAAAAAAAAGAGGTTCCAGCTCGAGCTGCAAGCTCCGTTTTTAAAAGACTTTCTCTTGGGGGGTGGTGATGATGGGGGCGGGCTTGGCTCTTAATGTTATTGCCAAAGTGAGACGTTTCTGGATCGCATTTAACAAATACGTTATAAGATCATCCTATTATTCTATCTTGTATTAACTTACAAAAAAAAAGAAAGAAACAAAAAACTAATTCTCGACAGACACATCACAACATACAGTATTTTCTCTGAGCGTCTGCATTCCCTGTTGCTCCAAACGAAACAAATATAAAAACTGTGTTTTATTTAAGATTAAACATTTTTTGTATGTTTTCTAATTGAATGAAGCCCAAAACAAAAAAAGGCCTGTGCCCCCCCCGCCCCCAGCCCACCGTTCGTGCACTCTGTGCATATTTTTTCCTTCCTTTTTTCTGCCATCAGATCAGCAGCATTCCAGAACGTCCTGATTTACAAATCACGGACTAGCCAGTAGTGTTATTTAAGATTTAACTAAGAAAACAACTTTGGATGCGTGTATGAGCCATAGAACTGCAATTGATGTAAATGTACATCGTAGCATGATACAAACTTATCTCTCTGTAAGGGCAGATCGTGGAGACATTTTAATCGTCACAATCTAATATCGTCAATAATATGGAAATATCTCACACCCCTACTGCAGATATACTATATGCATACTAGATGTAGATAGATATACACCCTCCACTGCACCACTGGGAAACAGGAGGCTATGAAGAGAACAAGGAGGGCATTGATGCAACTAGGGGTTGGGCAAAAATTTCACATTATCTTTAATCATGTCATTATTTTTCAGCAATAAGCATATTGTATTGATATGAAATAAATCCATATTCATATTGCAATATTAAATGATGTGCCCTAAATAAATGATGCAGAAAATCTTACTGTACATAAAGTACATACATACATAGTACCCAGCTGCATGGTTATTGTAGAGCTCCACAAACATGCCAATCAGCACACAGACACTTTAAAAAGTATAAGATTTAAATAAATTCAATATTATTAACTTATTATTATAAAAAACAATTTATTAAATATTATACAGCAATCATGAAGCGGGCAAATCGAGGCAACAGAAGATACAACTTGAATTAAGTGTTCAGTTCCTGCGTTCCGATAAAGGAGTGGGGAGTGGCGTCAAACAACTCATAACAACATAAAGATGATCTCAACGACTTGTCTCAGCCATGGAAATCAGGAGGCAAACACAGGCCCATAATTTACGGCATGACATTCATAATGGATTCATTTATAATCGTTAGCCCTCTTAATCCCTTTCTCTTGAGCATGCTTTGCTTCTCCTGCGTTTTTCCTCATTAGAAGAAAATGTCTGAGGTGGTGTGGAAAAAAAACAAAACTAAAAACAAGAACAATAGCCAGGTCCACTGCTGTGAATGAGGAGAACCATGACACAAGAGTCCTTCTTAATGCCCGGCAAAATGTGCAAAAATAGGACATGCTTTAATTTTGTTTGTTTTTCATAATGTACTATCCATTACACCGTCCATCAACTCTGTAGACGCTGTCAAGCAAGAACTTGAGTTACCAGCTATGTAATCATTTCTTTGAACCTAATTGCTTAATACATAATTTGCTGAAGCTGTTTGCTCACAATGTGTTTGTAAATACCACCTGTATTTACATGTATTTCCGGTGGCAAACAAACATACATCAATCTTTGGTCTCTCTCGCTCTCTCTCTCTCTCTCCCCCTCTCCCTTGCTATAGAACCTCTTCTAAACATTTAAGAAACAGGCTGAGTGGGCTCTCCCTACCGGGGCTACCACAGAGGCCGCCTCTGGTCATGTCCACTTACGCAGATGATGTCAATGTTTTCATTAACAACCAGGATGATGTCCAGAGGTTAGTAGTTTGCTTAGGAATGTATCAGAAGGCTCCATCTGCTAAGGTAAACTGGGAAAAAAAAACTTGGGGAAAAAAAAGTGAGGCCTTGCAGGTGGGAAGGTGGGAGGGGAAAACAACTCCCAGTTTACCAGGGGGCCTGAGGTGGGAAAAGAGAAGAATGAAAGTTATCTCTCTGTAAGGGTGTTTTTAGGCTCGGAGCAGTACCAGATGCAGAACTGGGAGGGTGTGGTGGAGAAGGTCTGTGCCAGGCTGTCCAGGTGGAATTGGCTGCTACCCTAGTTGTCCTACAGGGGGAGCGCCATGGAAGCGCCAGGTGGAGGCTACTGGTTGCTAGTTAGTCCTGGGTATGACGTTAAACTGCAACAGCAGGCTATAGAGAGGTAGCACCTTACCTCAGCAAGGGTCCTCTGGCTAAGGAAATATCCCTACTGATAGTCCTGGTCCCCCTGCACGCCTGTATGGTACTTCCCGTGGCTGAATGGCGACACCAGCAAGCTCTGTGGAGCGCTACGGGCTGGATGTGTTAAGCTGTAACGTGTCCAGGCCATCCACTGCAACTGCCTCCATCTCCAGCCGTCTTGACTCCGTCTTGCCACTGGACACAGGTGGACTCGGGCGAGAGAGTGAGGTCGACGCTGCGCAACCCACCCTCACTTAAATCCAAAGCACCGCGCAAGTCATGACTTCACACACATACAACCCCTGCAATCCCCCCCCACCCAAGCCCTGCGGCGTCGGGCAAATTGGGAAGTGGCAGGCGTGGACTTCACTGGAAGCCATAGTCACAAACCTCGGACCCAGGCGGCTCAGCTCATAGGGTCGCTGTCCAATGACCGAGGCAGCACTGGACTTCGGCAGCCCCCCGAGCGACTAGGCAGCCCTCTTTAGGTATGCACTGCCTACCTCCTGGCGTGAGGAACGGGCTAGAAAAGGTGCCCCAAAAATTGCCTGCCTCACCTCTTCCTGGCCAGCTACCCGCAGCTGCCAGGTGTCCCATTACCAGCGGTAAGAAACAAGGAAACAAGAAAAAGGTGACATGATCACCCTTGGCACATGGGAAGTGTGCACACTCCTTGATAGGGCTGGCGACCTATCAAGACCTGAGAGGAGAACTGCCCTGATCGCTAGGGAGCTGGACCGGTACGACATCCAGATCGCTGCCCTAAGCGAGACCCGTCTAGCTGGAGAGGGACAGTTGACAGAGACTGGTGCTGGCTATACATTCTTCTGGATAAGCTGCGCTGAAGCAGAGCGACGTGAGGCAGGAGTCGGCTTTGCCATTAAATCCAACTTGGTTAGTAAACAGGCTGCACTACCTAAAGGTGTCAATGACTGCCTGATGACGCTGCGCCTACCTCTTCCAGGTAAACACTTTGCCACTCTCATCAGTGCCTATGCCCCTACGATGACGAACCCAGATGATGTGAAGGAAAGGTTCTATGAAGACCTGACCACTACCACCGACACAGGATTTCAGGGTTACAAAGGCGGTGTGCGGTGCAGAGTGCTGGACTAACCATAGGCTCCTTGTGTCCAAGCTAAACATCAAGATCCATCCTCCGAGAAGGCCTCAAGGTTCCAAACCCCCGAAGCGTTTGAATGTCTCACGGCTCACCAATGCCTCTGTCAAGCATTCCTTGACTGAAGAGCTCACCAGCAAACTGCAGGACCTGAAACCCTCAGGGAACGTTGAGGAGGACTGGGCTGTGTTCAGAGACACAGTCATACTGCTGCTTTCAAAGCAGTAGGACCTACAGCCCGCAGGCAATAGCACTGGTTTGATGAGAATGATGATCACATCAGAGATCTTCTCCAGGAGAAACATCGTCTGCACAAAGCCCACCTCAGTGATCCAACATCTTCTCGAAAACAGTCTGCCCTCAAGAACATCAAAGCAACCATCCAGCGGGAGCTGCGTCGAATGCAGGACGACTGGCTTTGCAGAAAATCTGATACGATCTAGTCCTATGCAGACCAGAATGACAGCAAGAACTTCTGCAGCACCCTCAAGGCTATCTATGGGCCCACCTCATCAGGATCTCCCC
Source organism: Zeus faber (assembly GCF_960531495.2). Classification (NCBI taxonomy): domain Eukaryota; kingdom Metazoa; phylum Chordata; class Actinopteri; order Zeiformes; family Zeidae; genus Zeus; species Zeus faber. The sequence goes on along the minus strand of NC_137202.1, from coordinate 2,215,688 downwards.
CTCTTCTCAGTGTTGACGGTAGCACTCTAGTCACCGACAGAGAGAAGATCCTTGAGCGCTGGGCTGAGCACTTCCATGGTGTTCTCAACCGCCCCTCAGCCATCAATGACGAAGCCATTGCACGCCTCCCACAAGTCCCAGTCAACACCTCCCTTGATGAGCCACCAACGGAAGCTGAGGTCATTAAAGCCATCAGAGGACTTCCAAATGGCAAAGCACTTGGTGCTGATGCAATTCCAGCAGAAATCGACATAGCTGGTGGACCTCCCCTGACTAAACATCTGGCAGACCTATTCTGCACCATGTGGAACCAAGGGAAGCTGCCACAGGAGTTCAAAGACGCCTCCATTGTCCACCTTTACAAGCGCAACAGGCAGGACTCCAACACCACCGCGGCATCGCTCTGCTGGCAGTAGCGGGAAAGATCCTGGCCAGAATACTGCTGAACCGCCTGACGGAACATCTTGAACATGACTCTCCTACCGGAGAGAACAGAACGTCAGTCTATATTCCACCTTTGTAGATTTGACGAAGGCCTCTGGCCCTCAAGGCTGTGTTCTGGCACCCACTCTGTTCAGCATGATGTTCTCATGAGCTGACAGATGCCTTCCGGTCTGGGGACATGGGGATAAACCTGCGATACCGCACTGATGACAAGCTGTTCAATCTACGAAGACTCCAGGCAAAGACCAAAGTGCAGACCACCACTGTTCGCGACTTCCTCTTTGCGGACGACTGTGCACTGAATGCATCCAACGAGCTGGAAATGCAACTGAGCATGAACAACTTCTCTGCAGCATGCTCAGACTTTGGCCTCACCATCAGCACAAAGAAAACAGAGGTGATGCATCAACCTGCTCCTGGAGCCCCGACCACTGAGCCCCTCGTCAGCATAAATGGTGAGCACCTCAAAGCTGCTGAAAAGTTTGTCTACCTAGGTAGCACCCTGTTGCGCTTGGGCAACATCGTCGAGGAGGTCATGCACAGGATAGCTCATGGAAGCGCCACATTCGGCCGACTCCGCAGCTCTGTCTGGGAGTGTAGAGGGCTCAGCCTACAGACCAAACTCAAAGTCTACCGTGCTGTTGTCCTACCCTCCCTGCTGTACGCCTGTGAGACATGGACTGTGTACAGCCGGCATGCAAAGCAGCTCACCACCTTCCACATGAGATGCCTCAGGAGGCTGCTCAACATCAAATGGCAGGACAAGGTCCCAGACACTGAGGTCCTCCACAGGGCTGATATGGAGAACATTCATGCCATCCTCAAGCGCTCCCAGCTGAGATGGGCTGGTCATGTCTGCCGCATGCCAGACGAACGCCTACCAAAAAGGCTTCTGTATGGAGAACTGTACCATGGCAAGCGCTCACGCGGCGGACAACGGAAACGCTATAAGGACACCCTAAAGGCCAGTCTCAAAAGCTGTGGTCTGGACCCAGAGACCTGGGAAACTGATGCCCAACACCGCTCCAACTGGCGCTCTGCAGCCTGGCATGGTGTAGCAAAGTTTGAAGACATTACATTACATTACATTTACATTTAGCAGACGCTTTTATCCAAAGCGACTTACAATTATTCAACCACCGACGGACGCAGCCATCAGGAGCAATTAGGGGTTAAGTGTCTTGCTCAAGGACACTACAGCATGCTAGCAGGAGGAGCCTGGGATCGAACCAGCAACCTTTAGATCACTAGACCACCAGCTCTACTGCCTGAGCTACCATCCCCATCCCCATGAAGAGAAACGCGTCCATGAAGCTGAACAGAAGCAACAGCTCCGCAAGACCAGAGACAGTTCCTCCCTCTCAGCCATCCCTCCCCCAACAATAACATGCCCTCACTGCAACCGGTCATTCCGTGCAAGGATTGGCCTTATCAGCCATCTTCGCACCCACAAGACACTGTGAAGTCACTTGGTCATCTTCGTAAGCAAAGGACGAACACACTGGTTGCTAGTAACTTGGTTGCCTCAACCTTATGGCACAGATTAACTGTTCTGCATCCACCCAGAGGCCTGCTAGAGGAGATCCAGAAGGCCATCGTGAACTTCTGGTCTGGTCAGCACTGGATCAGAGCAGCAGCCCTGTAACTACCAGTCCAGGAGGGGGGACAAGGCCTGGTTGACATTACATCCAGAGTCACGGCATTCCGCCTCCAGATGGCGCAGAGGCTGCTGTACAGTTTTGGACTGAGCTGACTGGACACAGCAAAGGTGCTGCTGAGGGGGCGGGGCGCCTTTCTTATGACAAGCAGCTGTTCCTGCTGCGAACCGAGGAGATGGACTTAACAAGGCTGACTCCTACCAGTCAGTGCTGCAGTCATGGCAGGTTTTTAGGATCCACCGTGACATCACAAATACACCTGGGATGTGGCTGTTTGAGGAGCCCTTGTTTGGGAACCTTCTGCTGGACTCTGGTCTCCTTTCTTCCTCCAACCTGCGCTCAAGCTTGCTCAGGGCTAGGTGTGTCAAGTTGGGTCATCTGCTGAAGACATCAGTGGAGCAGCTCATGAAGACAATGAGCATCAGATCCTTCAGACTGCTGCACAGGTTAGTGGATGGTTAGTCTGTGCTTCCCTGCCAGTGCCCTATAGAGCTTGTATGGAGAACTGTACTCTGTCTAAACAATGGGACGATGAGTGTGAGTATGTGTGTCCTTCATTAACGGTCTCTTCTGCTGTGCAGTGGGAGGAGGTAGCAGGACAGCCTCCTGACTTTTGCTACTCCCAAGCTGGGGGAGTTTGAGACAGTGGGCAAGAAGCCGCCTACTTCACGTGCGTCAAAGTGACACACCTACGCTCTCTGGCAGGGGTGCCAGTGTCAAGGTGGACCCAGTTCTTTAGCCCAGGAGCTTCCCCTAACGGACGCTGGCGATCTCTGTACATCCCCCCCCGTCAACAAACAGACAGGCGACCTCCAATGGAGGATTGTACATGGGGCGGTAGCTACAAACAGATATCTGGCACCCCTGGATCCCAGCACAGGGGTGGGATGCATCTTCTGCTCAGAGAGGGAAACTCGCAGTACCTGTTTGTTTTGTGTCCTAGGCTGCGGGGGCTGTTCGGGCTACTGGAGCGGTGGGTTCAGGGTCTGGGGGAAAGCTTCTCTTTGAAAATCTTTATCTTCGGTCCTGTTTACACTTTGTCAAACAAATCTGGCCATGTCCTGGTGAACACTGTTTCAGGGGTGGCCAAAGTGGCCATTTGGAAAAGCAGGAAGAACTCTGTCAGGGGTCAGGGGTCAGTGGATCTGGCCCAGGTGACGATTGGTCTGCTCTCAGCCCGCCTCAGGGTGGAGTTTGAGTTTTACAAACTGAGTAGAAAATTGGACACTTTCAAATGTGTTTTGTTTTTTTTAATTATTAGCCTGTGATATTCCTGTGGGTTGTCTCTACTTTTTTTGTTTATTGCTTTGTTGTCTATAATTTCCTTCATAATCAAGCTTCTGCTATTGTGACATGACTTACTGCAAAAAAAGGAACCTGAATAGTCTCCCCCCCACCTCTCTCTCTCTCTCTCTCTCTCTCTCTCTCTATAGGTAATGCCATTGGCCCCCAATGGTGTCATGTCTGTCACTACACCATTCAATCAAACCCGTCAGCTCGGCTGTGTTTGTGTGGGTGTCCATGTTTCATTAGAGGACTCCATTACCTCTATAACGTTCCACCGCTGGGTCCTGGTTGCTGTGTAAGTAATTGCTTCGGGGGGGCGGGGGGGTGCAGAGGGGTGAAAGCAGATTTCCCAAAACCAATGAACCCAAGTCAAGCGATGCTCAGCGAAGGCGATGAAAGAAAACATTCACAACAACACACATATCTTCCCGTGGCTCCTAAACCCCCCCCCTTTTTTTCGAAGCGGCAGAACACGGCGTGTGTTTCGCACAGAGATGTGTGGCGAGGACTCTGTGACATCACCCTGCAGAGCAGGGCGCCATATTCACAACTCAGCAATTTAACACTTCTCACTCTGCCTATCCAAAACCAAATACCGTGAAGCGTATCGCACTATAGAATAAAATGAGCCCTCCTTTTATTCCCACGGTTTATTTAGCGGGTTGACAATTTGGCTGACTTCAGCATTTCTCCGGCGGGGAGATATGGACCAAGGTGTCAGGGAATGTCCCCTCTGGCGCAGCCCGGGGCTGACAGGGAGCCTGATGGCAGCCATTTTGGAGCCAGAGTGAGGCTTCCGTCCACGCCGAGCAGCAAGCTAATGATACCGGAATATGGCGAGCTGTGGCTTAGTCCCAACAGCTGGGTCAACACTTTTGACGATGAGCTGAAAAAACAACACAATGTGAGCTCACCTGTTGACAGAAAATTTAAAAGACATATGACATGACACATACTGTGACACTGAGTTTCACTAGCACTACAACCAGCATTTCCGTTATCTGGTAATTGCCGGTTTTTGACCAGGAAAATCTGTACGAAATATTTAAATCTCTCCGGTCATAATGTCTGGTGAAAAAAATTCCCTCCAAGCACAATTTGAATTAGTGTTGGGTGGATCATTTTGATTTAAAAAGTCTACAGATCTTGTCATTTCCACGCTCGGCAAGTTACTCATGGAGTAACTTGCATGAGTAACTTGCCGACGTAAGGATGAGGCCCGCCCCACCAGCGCCACTAGAAGCCGCTCTTGCCCCATCTGCAGCTCCCCCCTTGAGCCAATTGCACACACCTGGAATCCATTACCTGCATCACTCCACACAGTATTTAGTCTCCAGCTTCCCAGTCATTCATTGCCGGACCGTAAACTAGCTTACCCGAGTTGTACAGCTACTGGCTTCATTCCTAGTTCCAAGTTCCGAGCTCCTAGTGCTTGTTTCAAGTCTCTAGTTTGTCTCTTTGTTTCGTCTTCCCCTTACCTGCTTGTCTCCTCTCGTCAACCCAGTCTGTCCGTCCCTCTTCAGCCAGCCCGGTTTACCTGCTTGTCTCCGCTCGTCGACCAAGGCTGTCTGTCCCTCTCCATCTAGCCCGGTTCCCCATCTCTCCACCCGGATCCTGGACCCCTCCTCCCGGTCATCGTCATCCCTGCCCAGCCCTGCTCCATCCCTACCTGACCGGGTCCACCCGGCCAGCTCCACCGTGTGGGCTAAACAACCTTCGTCTGCCTCCCGTCTACCCGTGTCATGCGTTTGGGTCTCTCCTAGCCCTGCTCGTGACAGTAGCAGAGTGTGCTCAGCACGGGGCACCCCGCCGCAAAATATACCGGCCCTCTATCACCCCTGGCAGCCAGTGCGCCCACCGCAGAGAAGCTGCACAGCAGGAGCAAAAGGCTGACAGCCGCTCCCGACACCCCAACTCACACCCACAACAGCAAGCAGCCCCCCCAGGGGCCCGGGAAGCCAGGCGGAGCTCTCCGCAACCCTGCCAGGTCACAGCACACCTTAAGCCACTAGGATTCCAACCCAGACAGCGGGGGGGCCCACCTGGCCACCCCCCGGCCAACCGGCAACCTGCCACCCCGGAAGACCCCAGTGCTCAATGTGTGCTGTTGGCAATTGCAGTTAAAATTGCGGGGTTGGGCGTGCAAGTCCTTCAGGCAAGTCGAACCTGAATCACTCGCACACCTCCAGCCCTGCAAACCTTGGTCTAGTGGAGTGTTGTTCGGAGTAGGATTGGTGTGCGAGTGTATGTCTTTGAAGCTAATATGAGTGGGATTACAATTTTGGGTTGGACAAGAAGCACGCTGGGGCAGGAGCGTGACAGGCAAGATGGCAGCCACCCGCCGCATCCCCATCCAAATAGCTTTCACCGCACCCATCCCACAAGCCCTAGGCCTTTTGTGTGTTGTATGTGCTGAGTGAGTTCTGGCACTGGGAGAGTTAGGCGAAACACGACGAGATCGATGCAGGGTTCCAACCGGAACCCCAAACCCGCAAACACACCTCAGACCAACATACGGACGCGAGCTGCAGGTACTCCATAGGAGCACAGAACTCAGGAAAAGGAGCGGGCACCACAACCCAGCCCCCCTAACACCCCCATGGGGCTCCGGGACCCCACACAACCAAAGGCCTATGCACCACAGATGTCCCCAGAGCCGCCCGGGCACCCACCCAACCGCAGAGCCCTGGCAGAGCAGGAGGACCCCCACATGCCCCAAAACACCATGACATTGCCCTGACTTAGGTATTAATGGATTCAAGATTCAGGATTCAAGATTCAGGATTCAAGAGGTTTATTCGTCACATACATATACATACTTTCATACATAGATGCAGTGAAATGTAATGCAAGGCACCTGGTGGTAACACACAATATGTCCAAGGAAAAATTTCTTTCTAATAGACCAACTAACTGCAGTTGGTCACTTGTGTGAATAAAGTGAGGTAGTGTTTGGGATAATACAGCACAGTATACAACAGTACGGCGCAGCAATACGGCATAATGAACAACCCTGAACAGTGACACAGTATGCGGTACAGTATGCTACATATAGTACAGTAAGGTAGTGGAGCCTATGTGTGTGGCTCAGTGAGGACCGCTGGTGAGGTCAGCATTGACAGTTCTTATGGCTTGCAGGAAAAAACTCCGTCTCAGTCTCTCTGTTCTCGCTGTGTGACTGCAGAGGCGCGTGTCTGACCGCAGCAGCTGGAACAGTCCGTTGTTGGGGTGATGAGGATCCTTCATGATCCTACGGGCTCTGCTACTACACCTCCTGGTGTATAACTCCTGCAAGGGGGGGAGGGTAGTTCCAGTGGTAAGTTCAGCTGAACGCACCACCCTCTGCAGGGCCCGCCTGTCCTGAGCAGTACAGTTCCCAAACCAGGCAGTGATGTTGCCTGTCAGGATGCTCTCCACTGCTCCAGAGTAGAAGGACTTGAGGATCCTCACCAAGACCCGGAATTTCCTCAGCTGCCTGAGGTGGTAAAGACGCTGCCTCGCCTTTCTCACCAGAGTGTCTGTTTGTAAAGTCCCATGTTAAGTCCTCTGTGATGTGGACTCCCAGGTACTTGAAGCTGCTCACCCTGTCATCAGAAGTCCCATTAATTGACAAGGGCGTGTGCGTCCTTAATTGTGATCCTCGCCTAAAGTCCACAATCAGCTCCTTAGTTTTGCTGAAGTTCAGGTGGAGGCTGTTGTCCTGGCACCAGAGTCACCGGTCAGCCACCTCCTCGCGGTAGGCCTTCTCGTCGCAGTTGGTGATCAGGCCCACGACCACGGTGTCGTCAGCAAACTTGATGATGGTGTTGGAGCTGGACCTGGCCACACAGTCATGTGTGTACAGGGAGTACAGTAGGGTGCTGAGGATTCAACCCTGGGGGGGATCCTGTATTCAGGGTGAGGGAGCTTGACATGTGCTTCCCCACCCTGACCACCTGGGGGCTGGGCTGTGACGAAGTCCAGGATCCAGGCACACAGTGGAGCATTCAGTCCGAGCTCCTTCAGCTTGACAGCCAGTCTGGTGGGGACTATGGTGTTGAAAGCTGAACTGTAATCGATGAACAGCAATCTCACATGGGCCCCTTTCTGGCCATCCAGATGCGTGAGTGTGGTGTGCAGTACCTGAGAGACCGTGTCATCCGTGGATCTGTTCTGCCGGTACGCGAACTGCAACGGGTCCAAGGTGCGGGGGAGGGAGGCGCAGATGTAATCCTTAATCAGCCTCTCGAAACACTTCATGACCACCGAGGTGAGGGCCACAGGACGGTAGTCATTCAGGGAGGCAGGAGAGGCAATCTTTGGGACAGGAACGACGGTGGACCTCTTGAAGCAGGACGGGACCACTGACTCAGCCAGGGAGATGTTGAATATTGTAGTGAACACCGGAGCTAGCTGGTTAGCACAGGTCTTCAGTACTCACCCAGATATGCCATCTGGGCCCGCAGCTTTCCTGGTGTTCACCCGCAACAGAGCCCTCCTGACCTCGTGCACGGACACAGAGTGCGCGCTCATCCCCAGCGGTGTAACTCCAATTAGCCGACGGGCTAGCAGTGCTGTTGCCACACTCGAACCGCGCATAAAAGGAGTTCAGTTCGTTGGCAAGGGAGGCGTCCACACTCGTGGCTGGGGAGGAGCTGCTCTTGTAGTTTGCTATTGTCCGCAGCCCCTTACCACAAGCGTCTTGTGTCCCCCCTCCGCAGATTGTACGACGCCGCTTTGTAATTGTCCATATTTCCGGCTGCAAGACAGTCATTGTAAGCGGCCGTGCGAGCATTCAGAGCGCAGCGGATGGATTTATCAACCCACAGTTCCTGGTTTGGAAATATCCGAACTTTCACCGTGGGAACGATGTTGTCTGCTAGCGCAGCTCCAACGCTCACTGCCACCTCCATAAACTCGCTGATGTCACTTGAACTTGATTGAAACATGTCCCAGTCTACGTCAGTCAGAGCGTCCTGAAGCGCAGCCTCCGATTGGTCCGTCCACCGCTTAACTTCCCTCGTCACCACCAGTTCTCGCACGATCAGAGGCCTGTAAACGGGAACCAGCGAGATCGTGGCGTGGTCAGATTTCCCGAAAGAAGGGAGCAAGACGATCTTGTATCCGTTCTTGTAAGGTGTGTAGCAATGGTCCAAAGTTCTATCTCCCCTGGTGGCACACGTGATGTGTTGGTGGAAATTAGGCAGAACTTTTTTAAGGTTGGCCCTGTTAAAGTACCCAGTCACCACCACAGCAGCGTCGGGATGTTTGTTTTGAAATCCGCACAACACATCGTACAGGTCCTGTGGCGATAGTGGCGCCGCCCCCTGCGGCCGCCTGCGCCCCGGTCGACTTTTGCACATTTGAGTATTTTTTTCCGTTTTTATCATAATGTACGCAAAAAAAGCATCGGCAGTTACCTCATACGACCGCGATGCACTCATGGATATAAAAATTTCCCTAAACTAACAACTTTGGGATTTTTTATCCGTGGAAGCAGAGTGGCCAAATGGAGCCGCTGTTCCACGAGCAGGCCCACGGAGGAAGCACCGAGGTAAACGAGGCGGCATTCGGCTCAGAATGAGGACGCAACCTTACCGTCCACCTCTGCCAAGCATTCTTCTTGCCAATGTCCAGACCCTGGAGAACAAAATGGATGAACTTCGAGCGAGGATTATATTCCAACGAGACACGAGGAACTGTTGTGTCCTCTGTCTGACGGAAACATGGCTGAACCCACTGGTGCCGGATGAAGCCATCTGTCCAGCCGAGTCCTTCTTCGTGTTCCGCGGTGACAGAACGGGGGAGTCGGGGAAATCCAAAGGTGGAGGCATCTGCCTAATGTTAAACAACCGCTGGTGTAACCCCAACAACACCAAGTTTCTCTCCCACTCCTGCTCGCCGAACCTGGAACAGCTGACCATCCTATGCCGTCCATTTTATCTCCCCCGGGAATTTAGCACGGTGATCATCACAGCCGTTTATATCCCACCGCAAGCGGACACCGATACAGCACTGTCGGACCTGTACGATGGAGTTATGTCAGTGATAAAAGTAGCCCATATTTCATTCAATGAATCAACATTGTTTTTGGATATTGCCAATAGTTTTTCCATTGAGATGTATTCTTTTAATAACTGTAACCATTGGGATGTGATGAGATTATCTCTTTTTCCAACTGAGTAACATTGTTTTCTTGGCAATTGTTAAGGCAATCAAAATGGGTTGGTGGTGTTTAAGTGGTGGATCGACTGAGGGGAGGTCACCGAGAAGACATATAGACGGGAATGCTGGAATGCTGCGACCCAGAAGGGTTGATAGCTTCTTGGTGATGTTGGTCCAGAATAGTTGGTCTAGTTGGTCTAGGATAGGTGGGCAGAGCCAGAAGGCATGAAAGTAGTCATCTCTGGTATTAAGGGAACAGTGAGCGCAAATATCTTCATCCACAAAACCCATTTTGAACATTTTTTTTTCCCGTGATATGAGCTCTGTACAGAATCTTTGATTGGATGAGTTGCATTTTGGAGTTGCGGGTCATAGAAAAGGTGTTGTTGCAAATAAACTTCCACAGGTTGATATCGGTGGGAACAGCAAGGTCTCTTTCCCATTCCGTTGTACGTAAAGGTAAAGTGTCATCTGTTTTTGATAAAAGTTTGTATATTCTGGAAAAGGTTTTTTTTTTAAATGACTGATATGAGTGAGAGGTTCAATCATTGGAGGTGGTTGTAGGATGTTGTTCGTCAATTTGATTTTAACTTTTAGAGACTTGTAGTTGAAGGAAGCTGTGGCAACATTTTTTTTCTAACAGAAACTGTGACTACAACATTCTACCGCTGTTAATAAAACATGTGTCCATATATTTGCATACCATTTTTCCCCCACAGGGAATATAACCCTTAAGTTGGTAAATTGATGTAGAGACTACCTACATACATATGTATATTCACTACTAATGAGAATAAAGACACGCCAAACTAATTTACCCCAGAATAATATTGTATTCGTGCAGACAAATACATTTCATGCGTGAATGCCCAGAACCCAGAACACTTTCCCACCTTTGAACTCCGATAATAGTCCTTGGACCTAGAGTGGCGAGATTAACATTTGTGAACAAATGCTCATATTTCAAAAACTAAAACCATTCTCAGCTAGATTTTTGCATTCTGACAGAAGTTCAACTTCAAGAGATAATTACACATAATAAACTATAATCTCTAAAAATAGTAAAATGTGCATAATCGACACAAGGTGCTCGCGGAGGTGGCCGCAAGGGCGACGCCTCAATCGCGATTCTGGGTTCTATAATAACATAATATAATTAGTTGTCTGTGTTGGAAGACAAAATGCATGAAAGACACTTTGAAGTAATATGTGCATGTGCTTGCAAAACTGGGAGCTGTGGGTTCGAATATTTGTGGCAAAATGTTCACATGTTTCCTTCTCCAAAAAAATTTCAGAAATCTCCATACGTCTTGAAAACCGGAAAACTGTTTGAAAAACGTGAAATATTTCATCACCCTTCACTTAAACTTTCCACAAAATAATAGAACACAATTCCAGATTTACGGTACATTTTGTTTTTGTGTGTGTGTGTGTGTGTGGGGGGGGGCTTGGCATTGACTGGGACCAAGTCCAGTACTTGTTCTGAACTAAGTGAATGATGGTCAGACTGGACCGCCATGTTTCTTCTGCATCAATACCTGCATAATATACAGTTTGTGTCCCACCACATGCTGACCCTGCGCATTTCAGGGCCGCCTACTTTGGCTAAACATCAGTGTTGCTGTTATATATGTATATATATATATATATATATATACTGTATATCTATAAAAAAAATGCATGTTTTTAATGAAATAATTTATTTATACCCAAATCCTGCCAAACTGACTCCAGATCAGGACATACAGACATGGACATGGGACACACCCACATACACAAACACACGCAGGCTCCCTGTCCAGCCGGCGCCCACCTGCCTCTCATCCTAACACCCGGTAAGGGGGAAAAATACGCAGAAAACTCAGAAACTCATTCAAAATGCTGCTCCCTTCTAGTTGTCAAGTGAGTACCATGTTGCATTATAATGATTTTATGTAGTGGATGTTATTGACCTTCAGTCTAAGGGAATCATTGTTGTGTCTCATAAAGCAAATAGCCTATATATATATATTTGTATATTTTGTACACTTTATTAACAGTACTGTTATCTTACATACTATCAGTTATCTGGGAGTGAAAGCATTCTTTAGTTTCATTGTAAGAGTATTGGGTATTGGGCTGCTTTTTGGGCAGCTTTTATTGGCAGTTGGGAAAAATCCTTTCGAGGTCAAAAATTTGATTATAGCAGATTTTTGTTCCTCAATTGTTTTCTATCTCTCAAATAACTTTCAAAACTGAGTTTGATTTCTAAACATTAGAAAAATATCAAAAAGTCGAGGCTACTCCATCCACCAGCATTTGACAGAAAAAGTCACTCACCAAATTGCTGAACTCGCAAAACAGCGCAAACGGTGATCTTATATGCAGATCAAGGTCATCCTTCCATATTCTGTTTGATGTTAAGTCAGAATGTGAAACCGTATTGATAAAATAATGTTATAAACCGTTTCTAGTCTACTTGTTTCAGGACTACATCAGGGATTCATTCTTCAAATTGTTTTGGGTGTTCCAAGTCTTCTTCTCTGGTGGTTAAAAAAAAAGTTGAGCTGACATCACCCCTGAGAAGCCGAAGAAGAAGAGTTCACGTTACTTCCCTAACCAAATGGATAAAATGGAACACCAGAAGCTGTAGATGTTTCACTTCTGCGTGAAAACCATCTCCATGTTGTTATGGATTACGAGAAGAGGGCGACAGAAGCTCTCAAATCATATTGGGGAACTTAATTTGACAAGTGCAATAGATCCAAGTGAGTGGAAGCAACTCGTAATAAACGGCATCTTCCTTGAGGAAGGTGAATGCGAGGACTACAGCGATTCTGAATCTGATGTTGACGTTATCCGGGACTTACAGAAAAACATTTAAGCACTGCATTTGTACCTGTATGATGTATCTCGATACGGAACATTTTCAAGAAAAACTTGAAGAGACGGACGATACCTCTTGTTACAACACAAGGAGCTGATGATGTGATGCCAGATTCCGACCAAGTATTAATGGACAAGATCCTCAAGTTTACCTGCAAATGCGGTCAGAAGCGAAAATAAAAAGGCAGGTGTGGCCAGGAATCATGTTCAAATAAACTGGATCCTGATTTGAATGACGGCAGCCTTAACAGAGCAGGAAAAAGACATGTTGATCATGGGACAGCCACAGTATTCTGCAACTTTTTTTTACTTCCTAAGTTTTTTAGCACTGTACTACAGCTGTTTTCCTTGAAATAAAACTTTTTTTACATTCAAAACGTCATTGTTCAAGCTTCTCTTCTCTCTACACAAGAGCTATGAAAATATTGCCCCATTAAGCAGGAATGGTTTGACACTTGACACATCACCTCCCCCGTCACCTAAGGTTTGTTGGTCCTCCTAGGAGGCATTGTTGGTCCTCCCAGCCGGCATTGTTGGTCCTCCCAGCCATTTGCATTATGGGATAAGTGGCCAAAGAAACTGTGGGTGATCATGGGAGCAATCTCAAATGGGCCACTCTCTTTTATATCATTGCTATAAAACAATAAAAGGCAGCAAATCTGAATTTTTAGAAGTTACAGAATAATAGAGGGGTTATGTTAGTATAGTGAGCCTGAACTTAGGATGAAAAAAAAGAACTGACCTTAATCAAATGATTAACTTGAATTAAACTTATTCCAATACCTTCCATATCAATTAATGATTCAAGCATTATTTCAGTAAAACACATTCAACATTATCTCATTGAAGGAGTGCAGCACTATCCAAATGTAACCATTCAAAGCACTACTTGTGTTTCTAAAGGTATGTTTTGTGCTGCATAAATCTGGAAATGCTTCGAAAACTTTAAAGCCTAGACTTTAAAGCCTTTAAGTTCTCAGAACTTCTGTGTGCAACACCTTAGTCTTTAATAAGCCATAGCTTCTTAAACACATAGCTGGTGTGTGTGTGTGTGTGTGTGTGTGTGTGTGTGTGTGTGTGTATCTGTCATGAAAACATTATCAGAGTTGTGGCCCCTGAGATGGCTGAATCCTTGTGCTTCCCTCCAAACTTCTGTCCACTTTCGGCTGTCAGTCATGCCGCAGGAGCGTCAGTGGATCTCCAGTGGAAAGACATTTCGTTTTCCTCAGCAAGACCTAGTGTAATAAGGACGCAGAGACGTTTTCAGAACCAGTTCTCATACCGAGCACTCACTCTTGGTGCGGTGTGGGGATGGTCTGGGTTGAGCAGCTACACCTGAACCTGGATCTAGGTGATTGGGATCAGAGTGGCTGCATACCTGTTGCTCATTGGTTGGTCTAACGAGCAGCAGGTAAAACCCCTATCCCCATACACACTCAGGATAGGAGCCCTGTCATGACATGTTCTATCTGCTCCTGGTTAATTCCATCTGGCCAACTCCCTACAATAAACTGGTGTTCACAACTCCCTGTCTTCTCTGTCTCTGTGCAGGAGGGCCCTGAAAATGCCACTTGGGTGGTGTGTGGTAGGCGAAACTGCCACACTTCGGTACTCACAAATCCTCCCATTTTCTGTCACAATAACAGTGCTGACTGCTTCTGAAGATGCTGTATTATTGTGTGAAGTCTTGTCATTTACAGTAAATGTTCCAAAATATTTTAAAGTCAAATGCCAAATGCAACTGCAATACGTTGCGGAGTATTGGATTTAAATGGATGGATGGATTCACGAGATACGACCACAATGTACATGAGCACAATATCGAGCCCAGACACATACCCTTAAATGAAAATAAAAGAACAAAACTAGAGAGGAGCCATTTATTGGCATTGAACATTGGAAGACAAAATTTGGGTTGAAAAAAAAACCTGACATTCTATTTGTTACATTTCTCACATTGCCATAAAATCCCCCCTTAAATTTGGAAGGAAACATGAATGTGGAATCAAATGATTTTACAAAATGATCACGATTTATCAGCTGAAATAACTGATTATGTAATAACTGCGACAGCTCCATGTGCAAAGTGATAAAGCGATAACTGCACCGACGCAGAATTGCATATTTAAAAGCTGAACGAGTCACGGGAAACGGCAAGAGAAAATAATTAAGGGGAACAGGAGTCACACACGTGTGCTCACACACACCTTAAGACATCCTATCCATCAAACACCCCCTCTCAAATCACACATGCCCTTTAAACATCTTCTAGAAAATATTGACATCCCCCCACAATAAGAACACACAGCAAACGCCAAACCATGAAGCTCTACCTGATTCACCTCTTTCGCTCTACCTCTTTCACACACACACACACACACACACACACACACACACACACACACACACACACACACACACACACACACACACACACACACACACACACACACACACACACACACACACACACTCTGAGTCAGCAAGGGCATAGAAAAAGGGTGAAGGAGACTTGCATGGTGTGGACACAAACAGGTGTTAGTTTCTTTTTCCATTTACGGGCCCCGGCTGACTCAGGGCCCCCGCTCCCCCTCTGCACCGTCTCACCATGCACTACCTGGCTGCTGTCAGCCCGCTGCCGAGTGGCTGACGGAGTTTATGGCGGACGGATACAGATCAGATGTTGTGAGTGACAGGTAATGGATGAGACTGAGCTCCGTTCAGCTTAGAGTAAGTCAATCAGGCGGTAGACAGGGCTAGTGGGGTCGGGGCATGCATGGAACATATGTGAATGCAAATTCAATTAGAACTCAAAATATATAATTATTGTTAGTTAATAGGTCTTATTTGTAGGGGATACAGGAAAACATTGACACACTTGATAATCACTATTGTTGTGTTGTGTCAACCCTCTCAAAATGACAATTCAGTCTGGTATCTGTTGAACTGGAGGTTGATTGATTCCTCTCTCCTCCCATGTTCTCCTCTATACTTCTTTCCTCCATCCTCCCCTCCTCCTTCTCTTCTATACTCTCCTCACCCCCCCCCCCTTCTCTCTTCCCCTTCTCTCCTCCTCGCCACTTCTTCACTTGAGGGTTGATGTATATTTTTCTCTTCTACTTCCCCCTGCTTTCCCCTTCACAGATCTCCACTCCTTTCCTCTCATCTCTCCTCTCTTCTTCCCTCTCTCGTTTCGGTTCCTCTCCTACCCTGCCCCCCTCCCGGGATGTGGGTAGCAGGGAAACATGGAGGAGAAGCGGTATTTTAATTAACAACCCCTCCCTCTCCTCAGCCCTCCTCAGAATTTGGTCAAAGATTAAAAGTGGTTAGGATTGATTCTGTCCTCCAGCCCTATTAAGCTGCGGCTCCACAATGGCCTAGGAGAGATAGAGAGGTGGGGGTCGGTGGGGGTCGGGCAGAGAGGATGAAGGGATGGGGGTAAATGGGAGATGGGAGGTGGAGCAGCTACCAGGGTCAAAACCTCAATACTAGAGAGGCTGTAATTATTGCATAATCACCTGATCGCAGCTAATCACAATCATTTTTAAATTGTTGAATTGAATAAGAATTTTCCATCCAAATTTCAGGGGAATTTCAAGCATATTTTAGAAACACAACAAATTAAATGGGATTTAGGTTTGTTGACATCTGGGTTGAGGCAATTAATTGTCAACTCAAAATGTTCTGTTTCAATATTCAATTTAAATATTTTCTGACAGCCCTGTATGCTATAGAAATATCTCTAAAGTATATATTATTATTTTTATTATATAATCTGATTTCACATAATAAATATATTATCAGGGAGAAGGAGACAGGAGAAAAGAGAGAAGGGAGAGCTAATGTGAAAGCACAGCTCAAGTGGAAAGATTATTTAAAATCTTACATCAGACTTTAGGATAATGAATAGGAAATGACATACGGCTAATTATTTAAATCGGAGTAATTTCCCTGTCCAAACACCCGATCCATATTACTTTGAGATGCGTATTGGAATTTCAAACAGAAATGAATTGGCTTAATAATTAATAATGAAATAAATTAAATAAATTAATAATTAATGGGCAGACGGAACTTCATGTCGTTACAGAACCTCTGTAGGAGCCACTAGTGGAGGAATTACAGTTATTGCTGCATTTAGGTGTGCTGTTGTATTTAATGCAAATTAAAAACCCATTACAGATTTATAAGAAAGCTAGAAAGGAATATGGCTAAAACACGTGCTGCGCATTCATCAAGAACTATCAAAATAGAAAGTTCAATCTGAACGGGGGAGAGGGGCATGTTTCAATCAGTGTCATTAATAGCAAAAAACTTCAAAATTACTTTTAACTTACAGTGACCAGACGTCCCGGTTATTAGCTGTTTGTCTCAAGTCCCAACAGATATCTGTAAAACACTAAAATGACTCGGATTTCAACACTCACAACCAAAATGTCCCGATTTTCAGCACAATTAACATAATAATAATATTATACTTGTTTTCAGTCCATATACAGGCAAGCAGAAAAGACCATGCACGAAGATCCCACCAGAGAAGTGGGCATCATCATCAAGAGGCCCACTCGTTCGCAGTGAATTGTGTGCTTTCAGGGGTGTCTGGGGATGCAGTGCCGCGACTCCTATAGGCGACTCCACTGTGTGCCTCTCCATTACCTAATTATTGAACAAAACAAAACCGTGCATAACCGGGACAATCTCACTCTCTTATACCCCACCCCACCCCCTGCCAACAGAGTGGTGAGTGTGTGGTACACTCAAGGGTCCCAGTTTCGAGGTTTCAAAATGTGGTCACCCTAATTTAAACATAAAAACCGCATTCAGAAGGGAAAAGGATGGCACGTTACTGAAGGATGTCAAGTCTCCAAACTTCAAAAATGTTATTATTTTTGTTTTCTTGTGCTGCCAGTCAGCAAGAGCACAAGGGGAGGAAGAGCAAGGACCCAGCGGTGGACAATGGCGCACCATCGCATCCACCAGCGCCATCTCTGCCATCCCCAGGAATAAATCTGTTTATGTGTGTAGATGTGGTCCATTAGTTGCATGAGCAGTGTATGATTGGCAAAACGAGTTTGCATACCGCTGCCGCTGGGGGGGATTGTCTCCCAAACCCAACTGTCTTCTCTATAATTCCGGTTCTCGTACCTTCTCGTGTGTCATTCCATCTGTCCCTCTACACTTTGACTTGCTTCACGTCCTTCCTGCCCTCCCTGTATTATTATCATCATCTTATTTTCTTCCTCGGAGGATGTAACCCACATGACAGATAAGCCTCAGTGCATGTGTGTGCTCCCCATCCACATATCCAGTTAAATCATGTCAACAGCCACGCCGTTGCTTCCAAACGGAGATGGAACAGCGGTGACACATTATAGGCCCCTGACGAGGAAACCTCTCTCAGACGTGTCCCCCCGTATTAGATGATGCATTAAATCAAGACTATTAATTAGAGCCGGTGGCCATTTTGATCTCAGCGCCTGCGACAATCACAGTTAAAAGGAAAGACCGGGCCAAAATCCCTCTGACAGACGCAATTGCCCAGAAATCAAGTCTTTATAAGCAATCACGGAATCGCAATTTCCATGAAATGCTTTGGCCTCAAGCCCAACCAACGAGCATCAGGTGTGGCTACTTAAGCCACCCCATACCCCCAACACCAAACTGAGGCCAGGAAGAATTCCTGGCTAAACTCTGCGCTGCCTCTCCCCCAGTCCTCCACCGGACCCCCCAGGTGCCGCCGCTGCCAGTCGAGAGGGGGTTGATCTGGCTGCTGGGTGGTCCCGGCAATGCCTGCTGGGCAGAGAAGCTAGCTGCCAGTGGTTACCTGTGGTGGTTGCTGTGCTGCTTCTCCCCCAGTGCCCTGCCAGACCCACCTGAGCATCAGGTGTGGCTACTTAAGCCACCCCATCCACCACAATAATATTTCTAACTCGCCATGAGGAATAGGATGGCTGCCAGCGTTGACATAAGAGATGTGTTTGTAGGGCAGAACATGTGTGTGTGTGTGTGTGTGTCTGTGATTTGATGCGATTCCTCTTTGGTTTGGCATGTGAGGCAGAAGAGGAGATTACTGTACCGCGCTTCTATAATTACCTCTCATCTCTCAGGCTCTGCTCTTAAACAACAGGGAATGCCAAGCTAACATGGACACACACACACACACACACACACACACACGTATACAGAAAGTGAGGAGCACTTGGGCACAGCATTGCACACTGGGAGAGAGAGTTATTTCAAGAGGTTGGTTTCACTTCCAACAAAGGCTGATGGTTGGAGACCACCCACACCACCTTTAAGCAACACAGGTCAGAGTACACACTCGCACAAAACACACACGAACGCTCATGCGCATGTGCACGAGCACGCAGATTGCTTCTAAGTAAGAAGAATGACTCACCTGTACTGTAGCAGTCCTTCCCACACAAAATTCCCCCGAACAGTAAGTCATGCACTGAGCAGTCAGCACACAAATCACACTGTGTTTTCTGTCCATTTGTGTTGGAAGGTTACAACAACATAAACAGGGCTTGCCGAGGAGCGGCTGGCACTCGCTTTCTCGTCTTTAATCCTTCACAGATACACATGTAACTAGGTAGCTGAGATTTTTGCCACAAGAGCCACATCTCCGGTCTTCCTCCCGTCGGAAGGAGACAGAGCCGTGACGGCCGTGCGAGGCATCGGGGCTTCGCGTGTTTTGAAGTCTACCCAGTCTCACAATGATGAGTTAGTCATGCAATTTACTACCTTTCAAAAACCTTTATAAAAGCATGCCTCCTCTCTCCATTTGTTTAACTGTGTTGGGAAAAAAAGTCCCTTTGGACAGCTACAAGTAAAAGGGATTAGCTCGCCCACAACAAAAGAAGGGAGAAAAGAAGGAGGAGAGGGCTCTTCTGATCGAGTGTAGATAATGTACAGGACTCGAGGCCAACCACAATTTGCTACACATGAGGCCACGGACCCTATTTGATAAGAAGGGGTGTCCCGATTTCCAATGCAAAAATGAGCGTTCGATTTCGAATTTCGAAATCACAAGCAGGTTTGCGATTCTCCCGGTATTTTTGTGGGTACTATTGTGCGACATTGATCTTGACCTCAAAGACAAAATAAATGTCATCTCTAATGTAACATTATCTGAAAATAAACTGTGTTCTGTAACGCTGAAGCGAAGCTTTTGGGGGGGGGGGGGGGGGGGGTGAAGCGCGAGTTGCAGGTGCCGGATTTCGGAGCTTGTGCGTTCTAATAATTTCATTTAAAGAAAAAGTGTGCCCCGATTCCATAAATATATTTTAGATATATTTTACAATATGTCCATTTGATTTTTCCACTTAAGAGGGCAGAACAAAGACCGGCAGCTTGTGAGAAGTACCGGTACGCACCGGTACACGCTCCATTAGAGTTGCTGGATTGATTTGGATTGTTATATCAAGGATAAGATAATAATGTTAAACGGAACATGATGCTGTGATATGATGAGTAGAATGAGGGAAAAAGTCCGTGTTTATACATTTTTTACAACAAAGCCCGCTAATTTTAGACGATTAATGCCTTGCCAATTGCCAGGAGAAATGCCGTTTTTTTTCCCCTGGTGTGTCACGTTCAACGTCGCGAATACGTCGGAAAAGGGGTGTGTCATGGTTCCAGTGTGATTGGGAACAAAACCGTAGAGGAGGAAAAAAAAGAAAAAATCTCTAACTTCTGATTTTGGATTCTAAATGGGATATAAAATGATTGAATGATACACAAATTTTCTTGTCTATTAACGCACCAACGTCCGGAACTCCAAAGCACGTCGCGCCGGTAACATTGCCAAAATTTGCGGGTCCACCTGGGACTCATGTTCACATCAGAGCCGATTGGAGGTGGAGCAGATTAATACCCGTCTCTATTGCAAGGTCATTTGATCCAGGACTGAGACCCGGGTTTTTCCTTTCCCACTGATGAGAAATGCCGGGAAAGGGGTATTAGAGAAGAACATACAGAGTGGATACAGATGTGGAGGAGAAGCGTCACTTGCAGTAGTGTTGATCTGGCTCCCAGGCATTTCATTTATCTATTAAATTGTATGAAATATTTTGTTTATATTTATTCCACTACAAAAAATAACATTATTTATTATGATTTAATGTGACTGTGTAATGTGACTCCAAGTTACTTATTGAGAAACAAGTGTTTGCTGTCAGTGCTCAAAAAAATACATATGTTTCCATTGAAAAATCTATATGAATAGTGACCTTTAAATCGAAGGTCAAATGGATTTGGAGAATCGAGAAGGCATGACAGTGAAACCAGGATCCTAACAGTCATCATTGTATATTCTCTACTGGTGCTCACCTCTTGTAGATGAAACAATGGTGAAAAGTTGAACTATAAATAATTTTGCTGGGGACCCCCTGGAACCTCTTGGACGACCTCCTGGGGGTCCCCGGCCCTCTCGTTGAGAACCACTGCGTCTCAGTTTCCTCCATCATCACCTTTAGAGTTACAATCAGCCTCAGGTTTTTTTAACGACAAAGTCGTGGGGTCGCACCATGACGAAGACCAGGCTTCAAAAGAGGAAGAGTGGAGGTTCTCCAAAGTGTTTTGCAGCCAGTGCAAACTGGCTCATTTCACGTATTCAACCGCCTTGCAATTACCAGTGTTGTAATTTACCACCTGGCAAGTACTATCCCATTTTTTTAGGACTTTTAAGCACAACAAACTCTGGCCATTTTGTTGGCTGCCGGGGACGGTAAAACCTCTACAGCTCTGCACGATAACTAGCGACATAAAGCACTGGACCTCCAACAATAGGCACTAGGGGAACAGGAGTGATGCTGCTCTGGTGTCTAACACCCCCACATACCTACCCACACACACACACACACACACACACACACACACACACACACACACACACTCTCTCTCAAGCACACAAACCTTTATATTTGCAATGAGATGAACAGAGGAGCATTTGAGTAAACAGTCTTACAAAAACAATCAAACAGGTAAAGACTTGTTGAGTGCAAATACAAACTGCACGTGTTGCATTAGAACAGGTAATCGGATCCCGAAGTGCGCACACACACACTCTCTCTCTCTCTCTCTCTCTCTCTCTCTCTCTCTCTCTCTCTCTCTCTCTCTCTCTCTCTCTCTCTCTGAGACATTTGAACTGGGAACTTGCTTAATCTTAATTTGAGATGCATTCAATTTGCAACAAAGAGCCGCTTAGCTGCTAATGCATGGCCTAGTGGAAATGAGATTAGATTGGCTCTGCAGAGCCCCGGGCACACAGCTGTCTGGACAGACAGAACCTCTTTCCACAGGCCTGAAATGTGTTCCGGCATGAGCGCAAGCCTTTTATCCAGCCGGCCTAACAGCCTGACTGCGCAGCGAGAGGCCAGTTATCTAATATCACAATACATCAAACTCCCAGGGTTTCTGCCTGGAATGCAAGGGATCACAAAGAAAAGTGTTGACACATGTGCTGGGCTGCATGGTATTGATTGTTTGTTTGTCAACACAATTGACTAGTGGATGCAGCAAGTTGCTCATTCACTCACTCTCTAATTTACTCTTCTAGACAATGAGATAGTCAAAAATAAGAAGAAAGCACATACTGTATATCTGACAATAGACTACAGAGAGATTCTCACCTTAGATATTCTAGTGACATTGATGGATTGATCCTGTATTTAATCAGCCTGGGCAAATTGAGAGCAAGCACTTTTTTCTACACACACACACACACACACACACACACACACACAAAACACGTGAAAAACATTTATACAGAGCACTGAAATGTATGGAATAATTAAAAGGTTCAACCCATTTAAACCCAGAGACGAACAGAGAGGGACGCACGCAAATATCCGACGGCACGGGGCAAGTGCCAAACCAATCTGAACGAAATTATGAACACGTCGGCCAAGAAAAAGCCAGACAACCCAAGCAACGACAACGGTCTTAATAGTGCCTCAACTCCTGAAAACCAAACGGAAGCCACTTCGGCGCGTTTCAGAGCGACAACGATGTGGTCTCCCAAAGATGAGCCAAGTCAGCGGGAGCTTTTAAGCATTCAATGCCAATTACGCACCACAGCGCACATGCAACACATGCGATTAAAGATGCAATATGCCCGTCGGTCCAAGAGTATCCATGCACGCTGCTCTCCAAAGTCCAGCACAGGGACTGTTCTTGGACAACAGGTATTTTAAGACAAACAGGTTTCTGCACGGATGCATATTGGATCTTTAGATGGATTAATAAAAATAAAAATAAAAACACTTTGTCGGGGCTGGAGCTGCCCGTCCACTCACCGGTCAGCTGGTCGTAGGATCCGTCCAGCTCTCTGGACTCCGACAGGCTCTGCTCACGGTTCTTCGCCTTCATGTTCCCCTTGCTCTGGATTGCTCAACTATGGAGACTGAAATGTCTGCACAAAAACACGGATTTGTATTTTTTTTTTTAATTTATTTATTTATGTTTGTTTGTTTGTTTATTTATTTATTTATGTTTGGCTAGTAGTGCCGCTAACAGGAACTATCAGGCTGCCATTTGTAGAGAATGAAATACAATTTAAAAAGTCAGTCTTCCAAGGTTTGAAGGCAGGTTTTTCATCTCTCGGTGCGTCTCCTCCTGCGCTCCCTCCAAGTGACCGAAGCGCGCGTGGTTCGCAGCTCTCCTCCACCCCGCGCGCACGCACGCACGCGCATGCACGCATTCGCACGCACGCACGCACTCGCACGTGCGCGCGCATGGATCACGGAACTTTCACTCAAAGGAGGAAAAAAAACACAACGTGAAACCTGTCTAGTGTATTTGCATGTGTAATCCAGAAACGTAATTGACATTTAAACATCATTTTTCTCATGGCGTGCACGAACCATTATCTTAGTTGATTAATTCATTCATTCATTCATTCATTCAATCATTCAATCATTCATTCAATCATTCAATCAATCATTCAATCATTCAATCATTCATTCAATCATTCATTCAATCATTCAATCATTCATTCAATCATTCAATCATTCAATCATTCATTCAATCATTCATTCATTCGTTCGTTCATAATTTGAAAGAATTTTGAATTTGAAATGTATCCCACATTTGATACTGGAAGTTGGCACTTTAGCAGGCATTTAATAAGAAACAGCCATTGATGTGCTCCCCTATGCTGTTTCCATTGTTGGTGGCGTGGTCCGCCACAAAGAAGTGAAATCCAGCTGCTATGAATATGAAAAAGCAGCATAGATAGTTGTGGTGAGCGTTGATATGCATGAACATTCCCAAAGAAGAACAAAAAATATCCCCACCACTTCAAGTGACTTCAAAAATCCCGAAATCAATTGATCAGAAGACAGCATACTTTTTTAGAAAAGCAAGTGAGAGTCTCAGAACGACGAAGGTGAGGGCAAACCCGAATGCTGGGAAAAAAACACATTTGAATGGAATTCTGGGACTTGTAGAGAAATCCACTTTAAGCCTCCAACTCAGTCATCCATACCCAGTCAGGATAATGTGCCTCAGTCGGAGCTCCGTGTTGAGGTGCGTAACAGAGACACACTGATTCTGCCAGGCAGAGGTTCTGACTATGTCTGATCTATAAATACTCTCGCGGTCTCCGTCTTCCCTCCTCCACCCCGGGTTTCTACTCTCTTACTCAGTCTGTCATCAAACCCCCACAACCCTTCTTTCCCTTTCTTTTCTCCTTTTGGATTTCCAACTATGATATTTCGTCAAAATCTGTTTTCTTTCTCCATTCTTTTATTTTCCCATTTTCATTTATATATCCATTCAGCTAGCCCTGCATCGCCCCTCTCTCACATCCCTCATGTCCAACCATCCAGACTTCCATCCATCCTTCTATCCACCCATCCCTCCCTCCACCCATCCCTGTTAGCTCTCTAACAGTAACAAATCAACGAGGTGGTTTGGTTCTTTTTGGCTTGCCATTCCCTGACTCTAGTTAAAGATGCCATTCTCTTTATCCCCTGAGAAGGAAGGGTATGAAATGCATTGCATAAGGTACTAGACCCTCTGTCTCTCTCTCCATCAGCCCTCTGCTCAATTATATGTCCAGCTCTCTGAGGAAATCAATTGACAGTGGAATCAGGACAGAGGTCACATTGAGGTTGCCTGAACCTTTTGCCTTGACAGGATGGAAAGGCATCATTATCCTTCTAGCACTCATCTTTATAGGATTATCTGTCCAATTATCACTATCACTACACGCTGCCGGGTATTCATCTTGGTGATTTTACCAACAGTGGTATAACAATTTTATTTGGTCGATATCCATTCAATCTACTATGAGTTGTCGATAACCGCCCTCCCCGAATGATCCACTCGTCTTTGACTACTTTTTTAAAAGCCATACACTGTGTCTCCAAAAGACTCATAGTTATTTGTTTTGGTTCTGGTGTAATGAAGTGGAAAAGTTCTCATGTCTGACCCGGTGTTCAGACATGAAGGTGACGCTAACGACTAGCACGGCTCTTTTCATTCTCAATGAAAGCGAGGAAATTGGGGTAACAGATGTGTAGATTAAATAAAAAAATAATTCTACCTTGCCAGGTCACCGTCCACCAAAAGCCACTGACGCTGACTCAGACCAATCAGCGGCAACAGGCTGATCAACTGAGTCAGAACAGCTGCGCCGGTACAGGACAAAGCGAACGCTGTAGCCCACAGACCCCGGCTTAACCATGCCCTCTCATCTGCTACATACCCAGACGGCCCGACTTTGGCCAGGGAGCCATCTGGCCGCCAGCCAGGACTGGCTTCCCACAGAGAGCTGATTTTACTTTCTCAAACGCCGGCTGGCACTTCTTGGCCCACTAGATCGGATCTGACGCAGCCTTTCGAGCTACATCAGATAAACAGCTGGTCAGCTCTGGAAAGTCGGCTATAAATCTCCTGTAGTAGCTGGCCAGCCACAAGATCCGCATCTGGGACTGGATCAGTCCTGCACCCAAATGGTACCCCAGATACCGTACCTCTCTCCGCCCAATTGCACACTTTTTAGGATTGGCGGTGAGCCCCAGCCACCTCAGGGACTCTAGCACTGTGCCCACATGCTGCATGTGCCATTCCCAGCTGTCGATATGAATAATTCCATCATCTCGGAAGGCTGCGGTGTGTGCAGCTTGCGGACGTAGTGCCCAATCCATGAGTATCTGAAAGGTGCCTGGGGCCTTGAACAACCCGAACGGAAGCGTGACAAATTGGTACAACTCCTGCAGAGTGGAGAAAGACGATTTTTCCTTGGAATCTGGAGACAAGGGAATCTGCCAGTAGCCCTTAGCTGAATCCAGTGTCGTGAAAAACGTAGCTGTGCCCAACCGGTCAAGGAGTTCGTCGACCCAGACCATAGGGTATGCATAGAATTTCGACACCGCGTTCACCTTTCGGTAGTCTACACAGAACCGGACCGACCCATCTGGCTTACCTACCAGCACAATGGGGCGGCACCAGTCACTTGTAGATTCCTCTATCACCCCCAGGTCCAGCATGGCCTTTAATTCTGCCTGCACGACTTTGCATTTATGTTCGGGCAGGCGGTATGGCCCGGAGCACACCTTTACCCCCGGGGTCGTCTCCACATGGTGGTGTATGAGGGACGTGCGGCCTAACGGGGGAGAGAAGATTTCAGAGAACCGCTGCTGTAATGCGGTCAAGTCTACGCTCTGGGCCGTGAGGTGGCTACTTGGCAGGGCCTGCGTGGGACAGGTGGTTTTAGGAAACTCCGGCCCCAACTCCTCCCCTCGATCACTGTGGTGGCCAGGGATACTGACACCCTCCCCCTCCACTCCTTTAGGAGGTTAATGTGGTAAATCTGAGCCGCCTCACCCCTGTCTGACCTCTCAACCTTATAGTTGACGTCCCCAAGCTGCCGCGTGACCACTAAGGGCCTGTGCCACTTTGCGGTCTGGTAGCTCAGGAGGTAGAGCTGGTGGTCTAGTGATCTAAAGGTTGCTGGTTCGATCCCAGGCTCCTCCTGCTAGCATGCTGTAGTGTCCTTGAGCAAGACACTTAACCCCTAATTGCTCCTGATGGCTGTGTCCGTCGGTGTTTGAACAATTGTAAGTCGCTTTGGATAAAAGCGTCTGCTAAATGTAATGTAATGCGGTGAATTTAGAGCTGGATGTAGGGAGCAACACTCACACCTTTTCTCCCGGTGCAAATCAGTAGGGCCACTCTGTCATATAAGAGGCACTGACATTCCTGAGCCTGGAGAAAATTCTCCCGTGACAGGCTCCCCAGTGTGTGTAGTTTTACTCGCAGGTCCATAACATATTGAACCTTATTCTTACTTGGCCAAGACCCTTCCTCCCAGTTTTCTTTAATACACGCGTTCCAAATTGTTATGCAAATTGGATTTAAGTGTCCTAAACATTTAAATTTTTTGTTTTTCAATTAAACTCATAGATGGTATTGTGTCTCAGGGCTCTTGGGATCACTGAAATTAATCTCAGACACCTGTGATAATTCGTTTGCCAGGTGAGCCCAATTAAAGGAAAACTACTTAAGAAGGACATTCCACATTATTAAGCAGGCCACAGGTTTCAAGCAATATGGGAAAGAAAAAGGATCTTTCTGCTGCCAAAAAGCGTCAAATAGTGCAATGCCTTGGACAAGGTATGAAAGCATTAGAACTTAAGCGTGATAATCGTACTGTGAAGAGATTTGTGGCTGATTCAGAGCACAAACGGGTTTGTGCAGATAAAGGCATAATGAGGAAGGTTTCTGCAAGACAAATTCATGGGATTAAGAGAGCAGCTGCTAAAATGCCATTACAAAGCAGCAAACAGATATTTGAAGCTGCTGGTGCCTCTGGATTCCCGCAAACCTCAAGGTGTAGGATCCTCCAGAGGCTTGCAGTTGTGAATAAACCTTTTATTCGGTTACCCCTAACCAATGCTCACAAGCAGAAACGGTTGCAGTTGTTAGGCCCACGGCCTCCCAGCGCCACTAGAGGCCGCTCTTGCCCCATCTTCAGCTTCCTACTCGAGCCCAGTTGCACACACCTGGGATCAATTACCTGCACAGTATTTAGTCTCAGCTTCCCAGCCATTCCTTGCCAGACCGTCAAATAGCTTACCCGAGTTGTTCAGCTACTGGCTCCCTTCCAAGTTCCAAGTTCCAAGTTCCAAGTTCCTAGCTCCTAGTGCTAGTTTCTAGTTCCTAGTTGATGTCTCGTTGTCTCGTCTTCCCCTTACCCGCTTGTCTCCTCTCGTCGACCTAGTCTGTCTCTTCAAATCCAGCCAACCCGGTTTACCTGCCTGTCTCCGCTCGTCGACCAAGGCTGCCCGTCCTTCAGCCTGGTTCCCCGTCTCTCCACCCGGATCCTGGACCCCTCCTTCTGATCATCATCCCTGCCCAGCCCTGCTCCATCCCTACCTGACCGGGTCCCCCTGGAACGCTCCACCGTCCAGGATAATAAACATCCTTTGCCTGCCTTCCGTCTCCCTGTGTCGTGCGTTTGGGTCTCTCCTAGCTCTGTTCGTGACAGTACGGTCTGGCCAGGAAACCATGGATCCAGCCGACACAGAAGGGCTCCGCCGCGCACTCCAGGATCAAGGAGTGTTGCTTGGGCAACATGACCAGGCCCTCCGGGACATCGCGGAACACCTCTGGACCATCTCGGCGGCCGTTAGCAGCCTACAGGGTCCTCCGGCCCCCGTGGCCCCCCTGCTCCTTGGACCTGTCCTCCTTCCCCCACCAGGGCTCCCAGCGCCTCTCTCGTCCCCCCTGAGCCCCATGTTCCGGCTCCAGGGCCTTACGACGGCGATTTCGGCACTTGCCGCGCCTTCCTCATGCAGTGCGCGGTGGTTTTTCAACAGCAGCCGTCGTCGTACGCCTCCGATAGTGCCCGCATCGCGTTCCTCATCTTCTGCCTGAGAGGGGCGGCTCTCGGCTAGGGTTCCGCGGTCTGGAGTCAGGGGGGCCCCGTGAGTCTCTCCTACGATCTGTTCACCCGCAAAATGAGGAGAGTCTTTGACCACCTAGTGTGCGGCAAGGAGGTCGCCAGAAGACTCCTCTCGCTCCGCCAGGGTTCCCGTAGCGTCGCCTCCCTCGTCGGGACGAGTTGGCGCGGCAGGACAAGCCCACGGACCTGGACCAACTAGTGGAGACCGCCATCCGCCTGGACAACCGGCTACGGGAGCGCCAGTGCGAGAGAGACTCGAGCCCGCGCCTCCCGCCTGGGCGGCCACGCCCCGGTCTCCAGCGCTTGCTACTCTTGGGTGCCTCAGAAGTCCCCCGACTTTCTCTGATGCCGAGCCAATGCAACTTGGTCACTCCCGGATCTCCCCCAAGGAGCGAGCACGCCGCATACAGACCAGCACCTGTCTGTATTGCAGCCGGCTGGGACAACTCCGAGCCACCTGCCCGGTCCGGCCACGAGAGGGCGACTCCTCGGTAGAGTTACGTTCCGGTCGCTCCAGCTCCAACCCTCTCTCCCGTCCTCTGCTCCCAGTTACCCTCTCGTGGGGGGATATAACACCGCTCTCATAGATTCCGGGGCGGATGCGAGTTTTCTTGACCGGGGACTAGCACGCCAGCTAGGGCTGACACCCGTTCCTCTTCCCGCGTCGCTCGAGGTCAAGGAGCTGAACGGGTCACATCTGACCCGGATTACCCACCAGACAGTCCCCCTCAAGCTGCTACTCTCCGGCAACCACCATGAGTCCTTGAGGTTCTTCCTCATAGATTCCCCACTGAACCCCGTGGTTATGGGGTACCCCTGGCTCCAGACCCACAACCCTCAGATGGGCAGCATGAGCTCCTGGAGCACACACTGTCATGCCCACTGCCTCCGCTCGGCCTCAACCCCCCAGAGCCCTGACCTGTCCTCGGTTCCGTCGCAATATCTGGACCTGGCTCAGCAAGCAGGGGGCGCTATCCTTACCACCTCATCGCCCCTACGACTGCGCAATCAACCTCCTGCCAGGCGCCCCCCTCCCCTGCAGTCGCCTGTGTAACATCTCCCGGCCCGAACAGGAGGCCATGGAAACTTACATCCGCGACTTTCTCGCTGCCGGGATTATTCGCCCCTCGTCTTCTCCGCTAGGCGCAGGGTTCTTCTTTGTTGCTAAGAAGGACAAGAATCTCCGTCCTTGCATTGATTTCAGAGGACTTAACATCACTATCGAAGACAAGTAACCCTTGCCCTTGATGGATTCAGTCTTCGTCCCCATCCAGGGTGTCACCCACTTTTCCAAGCTCTACCTCCGCAACGCTTACCACCTGGTCCGCATCCGCAAAGGGGACGAGTGGAAGACCGCATTCAACACCCCGCTCGGACACTTCGAGTATTTAGTAATGCCCTTTGGGCTGTCAAATGCCCCAGCAATCTTCCAGGCTCTAATTAACGATGTCCTCCGGGACATGCTCAACTCATTTGTCTTTGTGTACCTCGACGACATCTTGATTTTCTCCAAATCCCTCTCCGACCACGTAGAACATGTACGCCTGTTGCTGCAGCGCCTCCTGGAGAACCGTCTGTTTGTTAAGGCCGAGAAGTGTGTCTTCCATGTTCCGTCCATTTCCTTCCTGGGATTCATCATTGGCCGAGGGAGGCCGGAGATGGACCCCAAGAAGGTGGCCGCCGTGTTGGAGTGGCCAACCCCAGCCAATAGGAAGCAGCTCCAATGGCTTCTACCGGCGCTTCATCCGTAACTTCAGCCGCATTGCTGCTCCCTTCCCAGCCCTTACCTCCACCTCAGTGGCCTTCAAGTGGACCTCAGGAGCCGCTTTTCGTCGGCCCCAGTCTTGGCCCAGCCCAACGGCTACCTCCAGTTCGTGGTAGAGGTGGACGCTTCAGACACGGGGATAGGAGCAGTACTTTCTCAGCGCTCTCCAACCGACGGTAAGCTCCACCCCTGTGCCTTTCTGTCCCGCAGGCTCACCCCACCCGAGCGCAACTATGACGTGGGTAACCGGAACTCCTGGCCATCAAACTAGCCCTGGAGGAGTGGTGCCACTGGCTTGAGGGAGGAATCCACCCCTTCGTCGTCTGGACCGATCATAAGAACTTGGCCTATATCCGGACGGCGAAGTGGCTCAACTCCTGGCAGGCCAGGTGGGCGTTGTTTTTCGGCCGGTTTAACTTCTCTCTATCCTACCGCCCAGGAACCAAGAACACCAAACCTGACGCCCCGTCCCGTGTGTTCGTGCCAGAGGAGAAGACAGGGGATCCAGAACCCATCCTTCCACCCCTGTGCCTTGGCGCCACACACACCTTAGTGTGTGGGAGATCGAGTCCCTCGTCACCCAAGCGCAGGAACACCAGCCCAACCCAGGTACCGGACCCCCTAACCGCCTGTTCGTCCCTGACTCCGCATGCTCCCAGGTTCTGCAGTGGGCCCATGCCTCCCGCCTTAGCTGCCATCCGGGGATCACCCGCACCCTGGCCGTCGTCCGCCAGCGCTTCTGGTGGCCGACCCTGCTCCCTGACACCCGGTCCTTCGTCTCGGCCTGTCCCACCTGCGCCCGGTTCAAGACCTCCACCCGACCCCGCTCCGGCCTCCTCCGCCCTAGCTCTGGTCGTGACAGCAGTGGGCCCAGAATTACATGGAGACTAATTTTCAAACAGTCTTGTTTACTGATGAGTGCCGTGCAACCCTGGATGGTGCAGATGGATGGAGTAGTGCATGGTTGGTGGATGGCCACCATGTCCCAACAAGGCTGCGCAGCAGAAAGGAGGGGGCAGAGTGGGGAGGGAGCTGGTAGCGCGGTTGGGGTAGCCGGAGGTTTTTCTAATTGGCACCCGGGACACAAGGCACGCACATCTCCTAAAAATCCTGGCCAATAGAAGCGGGCCATTATCTGTTGCAGTGTTTTATCGTGCCCAAGGTGCCCGGCCTTCGGATTATGGTGAGCCGCCTAGGAAAGCCTTTCCCATCGTTTCTTCACAACCAACATTGGGTTATTTCCTCTCCTTATTGAGTGTCAAGGTTCACTCGATATAACCTGTCCCAAATCACTGAAAAATACGGGTGAGTGAGTGCGGCGTCTGGGCAGACCAATACGCCATCAATTTTAACTACCCCCTAAAAGGTCCCACGCAGGGTATCGTCCCACGATTGCTCCACTGGAAAATCATCCAGGGCAACAGTTAATGGGGCGGGGGGGAAGGGGTGTCCTGGGTCGGTGAGCCATCAGCACCGAGGAGGGTCGAGGTCCCGCTGGCTCCCCTGTTGGTACTGGGGACGGACCTTGCGCCATCTCCGGTGGTAGGCTGCCGTGTGGCCGTACACCTCTGCGTTGACGGACGGTGGCAGCGGACCCACTGGGCAGTCCTGGCAGGAAGTTCTAGAGGGAACTGTTTCAACATCACCAGGTCGAAGATCTGGTCCGCGGACCATTCCTCCAGTCACAGCCACCTCCGGGCCATGTCCCGCAGGTGTTGGAGTTGAGCAAAGTGGCGGCCTGAGGTGGCATAGTTCAGTCCCCGGAACGATAGGCGGTGCCCCTCTGGTGTCCTCCCCAAGTGGTCCAGGACAGCCCTCCTGACAGCATGGTAGTGCTGGTGGCAGCGCCGCTTGCTGCACCTTCCCCGTCAGCGAGGGGAGCAGGCACAGTGCTCGCTCCTCGCTGCTCCACCTGGCCCCCTCGGCTGTCATCTTGTAAGTGGCAGGGAACACCTCGGCATTGTGATCGCCTGCCGGTCAAGCACCCTGTCCCTCGCCATCTTCTTGAACTGGTGAGCCTGGGCTGCTTGCATGGTGGCGATGGCGGCGATTGTCCGCTCCAGCGGGGATGGCGAGCTGCCCTCCGCGTTGCCTCCCTCCTTAGTCTCTGTTCAGGTGGAACTTGTAGATGGCTCAGTCCACATACACGGGTTCAGGGAGGGAGACGAAGGCTTCTGGCAGTAAGGTGCCGACACGGTGGGTTTTTTATTATAAACAAAGAACAAAAAGGCTTGCTGGCCCAATGTGCACATAAATTTTAAACAGAGTTCTTAGTGTGAGTCAGTGTCCATTCTGCGATATGTTCCGCAGGGTCTTGGATCCTGCGATCCTCACTGCAAGACAAACAACACATGAGAAAACTCTCCCAGCTGACTCCGACCAATCAGTAGCAACGGGCTGACCGGCTGAGTCAGAACAGCTGTGCCAGTCAAGGTTATTAAATTAAGCTGTATTTTAAATGTGTTGAAGCGATTACACTTCCATTTTTTCGAATGGAATTAACAAATACAAAATACGCTGCAGCACTTTCAATGTATGGGTGAACAGGTTTGAGTCCTCTAATTTAAATTAGTGATGAAAAGTTTCACTCTTTTTGAAGATTTGTCTATTTACAAGTGCCACACTAAAAAGATTAGCTGAATTTTCCAACTCTTCGTTTGTTTGAGTCAGTTGGTGTAACTTACGCATGCGTGACTCACGACTCTCGGATCTCGTTCACGATCTGGTTAAGGAGTCATTGCCTCTGATTGAGGAGCATGCGTGACTCAGGGCTCTCGAGCCTTTTTGTTCGAGATCTGAGACTCAGTTCAGCCTGTGAGTTGTTGCAATTGCAGAGTAGTGAACAAACAACTATTTTGGCGGTGTGACTCTTGACTACAACTCTTGAGTTATTTAAAAGATTAGTTTGCTACGAGCGAATCTTTTGCCAGTCTTGCATCGCAAATTTAAATAGCTGATTTTTTTCAATTGCTAGGCCATTACAGCTGCCAATCACTCCGGAATGAGAATTTATGATATAAATGCATTGGATGACAGCATATATTACCACTCACTGCCTTTCTTGGTTTTATGTTGAATCATACGATCATACTCAAAGTGAGTTATAGGAAGCATTCCAAGTCTAACTTCTTCACACTGTAGGTTAATTTAAAGTCCCCATATAGCCATTAAGGAGGGAGACACCCATAAAAACCATGTTAACATTTTTCTTTTGGGATCTAATACCAACAAAATATTTCACAGGTATGGGTGAATGGATTGTGATTGGATTTCTGTACGTGGTAAATGAAAGGAGACACAGAGAGGGGAACGAAGGGGGGAAAATGAAGGATAGAGGATATAGGATGCGGAGTGAATTGAGACTAGGTAAGTTAGGTGGGATTTAGGGCTCCATAGACAAGGCAATTCATTCATGAAGGGGTGTGTGTGTGTGTGTGTGTGTGTGTGTGTGTGTGTGTGTGTGTGTGTACAGATACGCGTTGTGCAATGACCCACAGACAAATCATTTCTTAGCACAGTGTGGCTCAGATGGGGCACCGTGCCATCGTGCTGCCAGGGTGGGCTGGTTGTGTTGTATGTTCATATATTGTCCGTACCCGAGGAAAATTGTCTCTATATACGCACATGACCAAGATATTCTGTGGAAGAGGGTTTACGTCCACCGTGGATCAGTGTTTGCACTGTTGCCTCACAGCAAGACGGTTCGGTCTTCCAACTAGGCTGAGGCTTTTCTGTGTAGAGTCTGCATGTTCTCCTCATATTCATGTGGGTTTCCCCCGACCCAAAAGACATGCATGTTATTGCAATATAGGTTACTGCAGGTCACTTTGGACAAAATTGTGTCTGCTAAATGAACTAACTGCTCCTTCATATCTCCCATCACCGGTCCAGACTCTGACTCGTTTGCTCCAGTCCTCAACCATTGCAGACTGCCTCGCTCCTCCACTGCTACATGGTCTCAAGGGTCGTTCATCTCAGTCGCGACTCTGTGACGGTATGAATATTTTATTACCGCTGTGGCGGCCTGAGAGCATTGCCCCGTTCCTCCAAATAAAACAACTAAAAACAAACATACTTTCATTACAAAACAAAAAGCCTCTCTCTTAGTCTACCAGTACTACAGTATTTATTGTAGGTTGCTTTGGAACAAAAATGTCTGCTACAGTAAATTATATAATGCAATGTAATGTAAATTACATAATGTCTCTAATGTTCATGGAGGGATCTGCAACTGGTGGCCCACAGTCCAAATCTAACCTCATCAAGATGTTGCTCCTAAACTTGTTTTCTGTAACGCAACTTTAAAGACAACATTTAACTGTATCCCCATATTACACTAAAATCCCAGACAATATCTAGTCCCATATGACATTATATTGAAAAATCGCCAAGCCCGAGTTAGCACTGTTAAGGATGTAGGAAGCAATAGGGACATTGGAAACAGTTGCCCCCGCCAATAACTGTATTAAAAACAAAGACGATGGACTGAACCTAACTGGGTTCAAATCGAGGATCTTCTCTCTGTGAGGTAACAAAAATAAGCACAGATCCACCAAAAGCTTTCTCTGGAGGGACCACCCAACATTTCTAGCCACTTTAAGAGTGCTTCTGTGGGGGCAGGGGATGGCAGAGCTTGGTAGAAAATCGTTAGAAAAAAAATCCTAAGCATGCCCCTCAGCAGCATGCAATATGAAAAAAAAATGCACTTTGGATGTTACAAAACTCACTTTGAGTGAGAATGAAGGAGTTTAATCAGAGCTTTTCCAAGAGATTCCTTTACCCCGACTCGCAACTTTCACACCTTCTAACTGGATTATCCACGCACACTGAAACACACACTGGTTATGTTGTAGGATTACAGCTTGTGTCATTAGGTGATAAAAAAGCAGGAGAAAGAGAGGAGAGGAGAGGTAAAGAGAGGGATGAGGGGAGAAGAGTGGAGAAGAGAGAAAATGGTAGTAGAGGAGAGGAGATGACAGGAGGCGAGA
>NC_137202.1:1880621-2175621 GCF_960531495.2 Zeus faber | reverse complement strand
ATGTGGGGGTATGATGGAGAGAGCAAACAGGAAAACTGTCAATGCGACGAGGCAAACAAATGGACGGAGACTGCCCCGTCCATCTGCCACTTTGAGTATTTAGTGATGCCTCTTGGCCTCTCCAACGCCCCTGTCATCTTCTAGGCCCTTGTCAATGACGTGCTGAGGGACTTCCTGAACCACTTCATCTTCGTCTACTGAGATGACATTCTGATCTTCTCCCGTGACCTGTCAGAACACAAGCTCCATATCCGCTGGGTGCTCCATCGGCTCCTGGAAAATAGAATTTTTTGAAAGCGGAGAAGTGCCAGTTCCACGTGAACTCCATGGGTTTCGTGGGCTACATCATTGAATGTGGGCAGGTGAGGACGGACCCGGAGAAGATCCGCATGGTCGCTGAATGCAGCAGTTCCTGGGCTTTGCCAAATTCTACCGGCGTTTTATTAGGGACTACAGCTGAGTTGCAGCCCATCTCACCAGACTCACCTCCCCCATGGCTCCCTTAGCCTGGACCCCTGCTGCTGAAGAAGCCTTCTGCTGGCTCAAAGAACGCTTTCAGCTCCCATCCTGGTCCAGCCCGATACCTCTCGGCAGCTCGTCGTCAACGTTGAGGCCTCCAATGTGGGAGTGGGGGCCGTCCTCTCCCAGTGCTCTGATCCTGACTTCAAGCTTCATCCCTGTGCCTTCTCCTCACATCGTCTTTCCCTGGCAGAGCACAACTATGATGTGGGTAACAGGGAGCTACTTGCCATTAAGCTCCACTCCCTGGAGGAGTGGAGGCACTCTCTTGAGGGAGCTGAACAGCCATTCATAGTTTGGACGGACCACAAGAACCTTGTCTATTTTCAGTCCGCCAAATGACTGAACTTTCGTCAAGCCCGTTGGGCCGTGTTTTTTGGCAATTACATTTTTCCATCACGTATCACCCGGGGTCCAAGAACGTCAAGCCCAAGGCCCTCTCCCACCAGTTTTACGTCAGAGAGGTTCCACCCAGTGCCATCACCATCCTGCCCTCCACCTGGGGGCCCTGTCTTGGGAGATTGAGTCGGTGGTGCAGGATGCTAAGAGGGCGCAACCCGACCCTGGAGATGAGCCTCCCAACCGTCTGTTTGTCCAGGACTCTTTCCCAAGTTCTCCAATGGGGGCACAACTCAAGGTTTTCTTGTCAATCTGGTGTGGGACGGACCCTCTCCCTTCTAAGAAGCTTCTGGTGACCCTCTATGGCTACAGACACCCGGGACCTCATCCTGCACCACCTGCACTCGGAGTAAGGACTCGCACCGCCCCCCTTCGGGGTTACTCCATCCCTTGCCCACCTCCAGCCACCCCTGGTCACATGTTGCCATGGACTCACCGGCTTGCCCACCTCTGAGGGCAACACAGTCGTCTTGACGGTGGTCGATGCTTCTCTAAGGCCGCTCACTTCGTCACCTTGCCCAAACTTCCCTCCGCCTGGGAAACCGCCGACCTCACGGTTCACCATGTCTCCCGCCTGCAAGGTCTTTGGTAGATATAGTCTCCGACCATAGCCCCCAGTTTATTTCCCAGGTCTGGAAGGCATTCTGTTGGGAGCCTCGGTCAGCCTCTCATCCGACTTCCATCCGCTAACCAACGGGCAGTCCAAACGTGCCAACCAGAACCTCGAGGCAGCTTTCGGCTGTGTTGTCTCCTCCAACCCCTCCTCTTGGAGTTCCCAGTTAGCTTGGGTAGACTACGCACACAACTACCACTCATCATCTGCTACTGGTCTCTCTTCCTTCCAGTCCTCCCTAGGTTATCAGCCCAGGAGGGGGAAGTGGAAGTGCCGTTGTTGGAGCTCCATATCTGGCGCTTTCGCATGGTTATGAGGGACGCCAAGGCCACCCTGCTTCGGACTGCCCTGTGGAATCAACGCCTTGTAGACCGCCGTCGGGTCCTGGCCCCCATTTACACACCCGGTCAACAGCTCTGGCTCTCGTCATGAGACATCCCTTTGAAATAGACATGCAAGAAATTGTCTACCCAGTTCCTTGGCACTTTTGAAATAACCTGCATAATGAACCCCACCGCAGTCCAGCTCTGCCTCCCACGCCCTGTGAGCATCCACCAAACCTTCCACTTCTCTCAGGTCAAATACATCTCCACCAGCATCTTCTGACCTCCAACCATTGCCATGCCACCCACTTGGATCATCGAGGACCACCCCGCCTACACCGTCAGCCAGCTCCAAGAGATCCGCTGCCGCGGCCGGGGCCTCCAATACCCGGTCGACTGGAAGGGCTACGGCCCTGCGGATCGAAGCTGGGCGGCCCACTTGGGAAGACCTTGTGGGTCACCTGGAGGCTCCCATTGGGGGGTAACGTAAGGTTACCGGCAGCACTAAAAACTCATGCACAAGTACTTGCGGGCGACTCAAGAGAGCAGGGGAAATCTCGCTTTGTTGTTGCGCCACCAGGTGAGGGGATCCCTGTGTAGTCAAGGGGCTCCTCCTGTAGGTAACGTGTTAGTTCGGTACCTGCTCAAGCTGTCTTGGGAATGGGCACAGCGGTGGTTGCACATGACTTCAGCATATCTCCAAGTGTCCTCTTCTTTGCTGCAGGTGGCACCGCTTCTGCCTCTTCCTCTCCAAGTGCTGATGCACTGGCACTGGCCCCTCCGTCTCTCACTTCCAGCATCTCTTCAACCAGTTTGTTTTTTGTCTGCTCTGTGTCGATATATTTTCCCCTGTATCTAGGTTCCAGCAAGCAAGAATTTTCCAAAGGATTCTGTATAGCAGCTGGTTCATAGTTCTCTTCCAGAACAAGACACATCTTGTGCTTGATGTCCTTAGTCAGGGTGGAGTCCTCATCTGTGTCATTCAAAATATCTCCAGCCAGCAGTCCAAGGATGGGTTTGACTGAGATACAGTGACATAATTTTCGCCAGACAGCAGATCTGTAAATACCGCTGTTGGTTTCAAGGCCATGTTCAGACTCTAAAATACCGATATCCTGCCAGGTCGGAATGAGGTTCTGGTGATTGCGATCATCCAAATCTCATTTGATGGCCACTTAGTCCATGATTTGTTGTTATGTTTTCCATCTCGTTGCGCAGTTCTGCAAAGAATGCTGCCGTTAATTTATTGCATTGGAATAATTATCTATATTTAGTATAGACTAAATTACACTGATGCTGTTGGAGTTATAGTTTTATTTTATCTAAGAGACTACATGACATTCTCATATCATGCTGAATCTGAGCCATCCATTTTAATATTACATTTTCATTATTATCAAGGCATCAGTGGCGATAGTGGCGCCGCCCCTAGCGGTCGCCTGCGCCGGCGCTCCGGTTACTTTCTTGCTCTTTAGTATTTCTATCCTTTTTTTATCACAATGTTCTTATTCTATAAGTATTCCACTTACTGTATTACGTTTTAGGAGTCAGTTAGTCGGTCTATTAGAAAGGAATTTTCTACTTTTTATTTTATTTTATTTTTTATTTTTTCCTAGGACATATTGTGTGCTATCACCGGGTGCGTTGCATTACATTTCACTGCATATATGTATGGAAGTATGTATATGTATGTTACAAATAAAAATCTTGAATCTTGAATCATTGATTTATTGCTATAAATAATAAACCTCGGCTAACTTTATCAGCTGAGCTCACCAGTATAAGCTTTGGTGATATTATCAGTGGTGTGGTTCACAGGTAGGAACGATGCCTGACCATATATCTGTGGTGGCACAGAAATAAACAGTATCCTTGATCTCACTTTTGAGGATTGCCTTTAACTTATTATACATCTTCAGGACAGCCGTTTCATAGAAATAGGTTTTCCCAAGCAACTCCTATTGCTTGTCCATCTTCTGTATCATGGACGTGAAAAACGGCTTTTCCAACATGCCAAAAGGCACCATCTCATCTACAAGATATCGTATAACAGCAAATGTGAGGGATTTGTCGTATACTGTGATGGCTGTATTTTGTAACTCACCCCTATCGGCGTGGCCGGCCGGCCTGCTGCACCCCTGCCTTGTCTGGTTGCGCTTCGTCGATCTCTCGAGCTTCGTCGAGCTGCACAGCTTCTCTGCAGCGGGTGCCCCGGGTGCCGAGGGTGGAAGAGGGCCCATATATCTGGCGGCCTGCTGGCATCGGCAGGGGGTGGGGTGCCCCTGCAGGGCGGGAGGTTCAGGCGGGGTGTCGGCCTGTCGGTGCAGGACCTGACTGCGGTCCGTGCCTGGCACCCGCGGGCTCTTGCCTGCGACTGCATCTTATGCCTGCACATGGGGGTTGGTTATACGTGTGCACCTCAGGGGTGTGAGGTCTCTTGAACCCTGGGACTGGGTTATACTCCTCGGGGCCGGGCGTGGGGGTTGCTCCGCGGGCTTCCGGTTCCTCTGGGCGCTGAGGTTCTTCTGTGGCTACAGGGCGGGGTGCTGAGGGCCTTCCTGCAGCCGTGGGGTGTCTATGCAGCTGCTGGGATCAGGGGTGGCTTCGTGGCCCTTTCCCCTGCTTGCAGGGGCCACAACATAATACTGACCTTATACACCGGAACCAATTGGGATAAGACCTGTACACTCACCGGTGGACACACACACACACACACACACACACAGACACACACACACACACACACCAGCACCAGCTTTGAACGCATGAAAAAGGATCATTTATTTTCACTCAATCTATGTTTTCTGGCACAGATAGTGTTTTATTGTTTCTCGCCGCTAAAACTGTTGTTAGCTGTTACTGAAGGCAACAGTTCATATGACTAATCTCAGAATACATCCAACTTTCTCTTAGCATAATAGCTGGCTTCTTGAAATGCATAATAAAGTGTACAGTCACTCACTGCTTCTGTAGTGTATCTGTATCTCTCTTTATTCTGCAGAATAACCTTTGTTAATAGAGTCCCAGTTTGTTTCCTGTAGTGAAGCAGGGTTACCTCTGAGTCCACGCAGTAAGAATTCTCCAACAATTTTGCAACAAGGATGAGATTCTCTGCTTGGCTCTGTTGGACCTATTTTAACCCTAACCCTAACCCTAACCCTAACCCATCCAGGTTGAATGCACAACGGCAGTCCAGGACATCGTCTTAGGGTTGTCTGGACATGACAGCAGATCTAGTGGAGAAAACATGAGATTCCGAACATGTTAAAGGTGAGGACATATTGAGAAATTGCATCGATAGGGAAGACGGTGGATAAAGCTTTTATTATCAGTCAGGTACAGATCGTGGGGAAAGCAATAGCTTTAATTATTGATCAGGTACAGATTGTGGGTAATGCTTAATATTGATCCCTCAGACGGAGTGTACGCAGCTATGTGCTATGTAGAGTAGGAATGGTCGTGGAACACATAGTTTTTTAAAATATTAATTAACAAAGAGGTTGACATAATTAAATGAAGAATTATTAAAATATCATGATGTAATATACAGATATATAATAAATATATATATATGTAGATATAGGGGAGCAGAGTAGATCAGAGTGGTCTCTGTGCGTGCATGTGTAGTAACAGCCTATTTCAGAAAACAGCTGCAGGCCGTCAGGGGCTGAACTAGTGTGTGGGAGAGAAAAAGTGTGTGTAAGGACAGAGTGAGAGATATGGAGGAGAGGAAGAGATGGGAAGTTAACAGGGAGTTAAACACAGGTTAGAATAGATTGAAATAATTATAGGAAGTAGATGAGAAAGAAACAGTGGTTAAAAGGATAATGAAGGCGAAAATTCAGCACAAGTTTAGGGATTCGTTTTGGGATTCTAAGTCTAGAGTGGAACTTGGAGCAAATGTCATTTTGAGTAAGATAATGGTTCAACAGAGGAAGCTCCAGGACCAGTGATTTAACTAATAGTCAAATGGTATTTTGCATATTGTTGAAGCAGGCTAAATGAAAATCGAATTGAATTGAAGTGCCAGTTAATAACAGTAGTCATTGTTAGTATGAACAGATATTGAACAGTTTGATTTGTTGAATTCTGGTCAGAGAGATAGTTATGATAATGATCATATTGGTGTGTTAAACTGTTTTACTTGTTCGCAGAAGTGTCTATTGGTTAATTCATGCAACTTTGACAAAAATGATGTTTGATGCGCGTTGCTCTCAGAACTATAGTTTGTGCTTCATAAATAGATTGTCTCGCAAAGCATTTCAAATTGATAAAACTAAGTTGATCAATCAAAATTGGAAAAAAAATTGCTTACTAAAATAGTAGTCTTGCATTAGTCCTGCATTAGTTTGGTTCATAAAGTTGGATTTTTTTTGTTTGTTTTTTTGGAGTTGTTTGTTTTGTGTTCTTGTGTTAAAGTGATCTGCCTGTTAAGAAGATATAAGATAATATTTTATTAATCCCAAGCGGGGAAGAACAATTTGCAGGACATTTGCAGTGTTACAGCAGCAACGGGATGCCACAATAGCATGAAGCAGTAGTTAATTGGTAATTCTAAATTAAAGAATATGATAAATAAGTAAACAGTATAAATTAGACATTAAGAATCAAACAGTGATATTTCTTAAGTGAATTGTCAGTTTTGGGTGTGTGTGTTCAAATCCTTACTGGTTACTTTTTCAGTAAAGCTGGTAATTGTTTAAGTATAGTCAAACAGCATTTTTCTTACCAGAAGTAATCTCAACTTGACATTGAATAAGGTAACTATTGATATACAGTATAAAACTTAGGAAATTGGTAAGCACAGAGGGCAAATTGTTTTGTTTTTTTTGTGCACTAGAGATGTAATGGAATATGTGTACGTTCACTTACTAATAGCTGAAACTGTAAAATAAATGTGAAACACATTGGTCGTTTCAATGGATTTTAATTTGGGCCTGCCAAATTTGAAGATTTAATTTGGAAATACCAAGTAAATCAATTAATGTTGTAATTATGTATTGATAGATATTAATCACTCTGTCTATTCAGTATTTTATTTCTGTAGACTTGAAAATATTTGGACAGAAATCCACTGTGCTGCTGTATTAAACCTTTGGTTTGGTTGCATGCATGTTACTGCATGCAACCATTGAAATTAAATGAAGAATTGTCAATAAAAAAATGTGTGTTTATATTTGAGTGAGACCATGACATTTACAGCATTCAAAGATCCTTGTCAATTCTTAATGTTGTTGTTATTTGTACTTAACTGAATTGGAATTATTGTGTGATAAAATGCATGCAAGCATATAGGTGGGAAAACCTTGGCTAAACGTAGATACCTTATGTTGCGTTCTATTATTTAATTATTGTGAGATATTATAGAGTGCCCTATTGAGTTTTTTATTAAAATGTGAACAAGTGGAGTTGATTATTACTGCATTATCACTCTGGGAACACTGTTGTCAGAGAACCCAGCATTGTTTATATTTATGACACTGCATATTATTGTGGTAGATCTTTCATGCTTCTCTGTTAAATGGGTGCATCACACATGAACAGTCGCATCTCAGGGCTTCACCGAGACACGAAGGACATTCCCATCTGCCTGGTAAGAGCAGATGGGAATCTCTTCTTCATATAACACTTCTGATGGCAGTCCATGGAAACAGAGGTGGGGGCATATGTGGCTGTCTGTCCTGTGTTTGCCTGGAACACGGATCCCTGGTGCCCGCCTGCGTCCGCTCCTTGTGCTCCATCGCCCCTGGTCTGACTCCTCGTTCGACATCATGATGGGTTTACCCCCCTCTGAAGGTAACACCATCGTTGGGCAGATTCTCCACAATGGTTCATTTCACCCCGCTGCCATGGTTTCCCTCTGCCAAGGAGACAGCGGAGGTAGGATTGTCTCGTGTGTTTCATCTACATGGATTCCCTCAAGATATTGAATAAATAACTGAACTTGGACCTAACTATGGTCAACTGCTTGAAAACTTGGTCTTTTTTGGCTTGTTGGATAAGTCAGAAGCCTACCTTTCTAAAGCAATTCCCCAAAAGTGTTGAATGCCAAGAAAAACAGGAAAGGGAAAAACAGATAACACTGAGTACAGCGTAGCAAATCATGAAGCAGAAATCAGTTTAGGTTTCAACTCAGTATTTGTCTGGATGGATGAGCTTGAGCGTGAGTCTGCATTTGTGTGTGTGTGTGTGTGTGTGTGTGCGCGTGTGTGTGTGTGTGTGTATGCATGCACGCCTGTATGTCCTCGGGGTATTGAATAAGTAATGCCGAGACGTCTAATGAAAGATAATGTCTAGTTAATGATCTGTCAGAATGAAGTGTTCGCTTATTGGGAAAGGGATCATCCCAAGCTTTAATTTCCACCCTGTGACTCACACGCACGCACACACACACACACACACACACACACACACACACACACACACACACACACACACACACACACACACACACACACACACACACACAAGCGCAAACACACATTTCTAATCGCACAGTGCGTGTGTCCTGAGCCAATGCGTGTGCGAGTGAATATAATCTATAGGTTTGTTTGTGCCCGTTGTGAGAAGCCACTTCAGCTGCTTGTGGATTAACGGAGGAGACGTAAACAGCGCGGGACAGCAGAACCAACCCATAAATGGTAATCTCACCAACAGCTATGGAGGGAGGATTACCCTCCGCTTAATTCACTGTGCATATTCGTAGGGAAGAGCTTCTGCCGCTAATTTGGACTCCCCCTTAGCCTCACCGACAAATAAGGAAAAACATGTCTCCCTAAATGTTTAATGGCAAAGGTCCAACTCTGTATATCTATTATTCACGTGGGTCTGTATTTGGAAGACGTGTCCCAAATTGACATCAAGCCGTGAACAAAAAAACATATTAGTGAAGAAAAAAAGAAAAAACACCCCGCTACAGTGGCTGGTAAGGAGGTCTGGGCAGCAAATGGAGGAAGAGATTTTACCTTATATTCCTTTAAGGGTGTGGTCCAGCAGTGACACATTCTAACCACACACACGCACGCAAGCACGCAAGCACGCACGCACACACGCACGCACACATCCCCCCAGCAAGCAAAAGCAAGTTACTCCAGAGGTCTCAGGCAGGACAAGGCAACATTCAACAGCATTTTATAAGATGGGTCATTTTTATGTATTTTTTCTTTTTAATACAGCATCACTCTGTAAAAAAGAGGG
The DNA here is from genome assembly GCF_960531495.2 of Zeus faber. NCBI lineage: Eukaryota > Metazoa > Chordata > Actinopteri > Zeiformes > Zeidae > Zeus > Zeus faber. The sequence goes on along the minus strand of NC_137202.1, from coordinate 2,166,570 downwards.
GAACTGATCATCGGATACCAGGTTTACCCACATCTGAGATGTCCTGCTATGCCCCGCAGAAAATCTAGAGTGTCAGAAGTAATTGTCTAGTCCAGATATTCGCAATCGGAGGTACGTGTAGTGACATTGGCAGTACGCCAAACAAATTGTGATTTACATTTTGTAAATCAGTCTGTGCTCGTGACTAACTAGTGACCCGGGAAAAAATAAAAATAAAACAATTTTCCCATTAACTGGCAAATGACAATTTGTGCAGCTGTGCATGTATCACTGTGACTGCAGCGGCTGGCTATTTGTATAGAGTGTGCAAGTTCTGCTGGTGATGAAAGGGTCGACTCTATTTTTTCCTGACATTTCACTCAGAGTCGTTCTCTAGATTTGCATCACTAAGTTCCGTGCGGCTGCAGGTGGCTTGCCAGTCTTAACACAGACTGTTAACATGGAGACAACTGCCTTAAATGGTATACAATATAGATAACCAGATGTCTTGATATGAACTCCAAACAAATTAATTATACGCTGATCAGTCACAACATTAAAACCACCTGCCTAATATTGTGTGAGTCCCCTTCGTGTTGCCAAAACAGCTCTGACCCACCTTAATAATGTTTAGGTAGGTGGCACGTGTCAAAGTAACACCCACATGAATTCCAGAAACCAAGGTTTCCCAGCAGAACATTGCCCAGAGTATCACACTGCCTCCGCCGGCTTCCCTTCTTCCTGGCTCCATCTCTTCCCCAGGTAAACAACGCACACACACCCGACCATCCACATGCTGTTAAAGAAAATGTGATTCATCAGACCAGGCCACCTTCTTCCATTGCTCCATGGTCCAATTATGATGCTCCTTGCCCATTGTAGGTGCTTTCGTGGTGTACAGGGGTCAGCATGGACACTCTGCAGCCACACACACAGTGCGTTTCAATCATAGCCAGCATGAACCTTTTCATCAATTTGTGCTACAGAAGTTCTTCATGACCCTGTTGCCGGTTCACCGGTCCTTCCTCGGACCACTTTTGGCAGGTACGTATATTGGTAAAAGAAAGTATACTTTCAATTAATATGCATGCATGAAGGCCAATATTTATACAGGTACTCCTCACCTAATGACCGAGTTCCGTTGTCTAGGACCAGGTCGTTAAGCTAATTGGTTGATAAGCGAGGACCCATGTTATTTCACGGTAAGGGGGCGTGGCATACTGAGAGACTGCGGGAACGAGACTGAGGGAACGAGACTGAGAACGGTGATGAGATGAGATGTATACAGTGTATATAGTGTATATAGTATATATAGTATATATAGTTTATATATATAGTATATAGTATATATAGTGTTTAGAGTGTATATAGTATATATAGTATATATAGTGTATATGGTATATGTGAGGAATATAGTAAATATAGTGTATATAGTGTATACAGTGTATATAGAATATATTGTGTATATAGTATATATAGTGTATACAGTGTATATAGTATATATAGTTTATATAGTATATAGAGTGTTTATAGTAGGTCGTTAGGTGAAGAATACCTGTACAAGAATATAATTGTTTATTTCCTAATCCTTTGAATTATCTTGCATTCATGCCAAGATAACTAGGGATGACTTTTAACGAATTATAATATACTTAAGAAGTAATCACTTTGTGAAGAAACAACATTTTAAATTTGGGACCATCCATGTTAATTTTGGGATGGTTAAAATTGTTTTTCGGGACAGTGGTGAAAATAATTAGTCTATTATTCTGAGCTATCTATTCCAGTCCATCTGATTTTCCAACTGGCCAATACAGTTGGGTGATATTTTTCTGGCTTGAATGAACTGAATCTGAGCTAAATGGAAAACGATTTCAGACTGAAACTTTAAATTCCCAATTTCACTATATGTGTGAGCTGATGCGCAAATAGTGTTTTACAAGTGAGATGGCTAGATAAAGAGAAATGCTATCGATAACTCACACTGTCTTATATAGGCTGTATAATATACACTACACACAAAAAGTTAGGGATATTTGGCTTTCGGGTGACATTTATGGAAAATGTAAAAAGGTCACGCTACAGCGATATTATATCATGAAATTAGGGCATTTAAGTAGAAGCATGCAATGGTGATTTCCTCAATGATTTATTGAAACAAAAGCCAACAACAGTGGTGGGTATACCACAACAAAAAATGTCTCAATAACTTGTCATGTGCCCTTGAGCATCAATTACAGCTTGACAACGACGTCTCATGCTGTTCACAAGTCGACTTATTGTCTGCTGAGGCATGGCACCCCACTGTTCTTGAAGGGCGGCCCTCAGGTCATTGAGGTTCTGGGGTATAGAGTTACGAGCCTCTACACAGCGACTCAGCTGATCCCATAAGTTTTCTATGGGATTCAGGTCTGGAGAAAGTGCCGGCGACTCCATTTGAGGTACCCCAGTCTCCAGCAGCCGTTCCCTAATGATGTGACCTCGATGAGCTGGAGCATTGTCGTCCATGAAGATGAAATTAGGCCTGTGTTCAAGAGGTTTATTCGTCACATACACATACATACTTCCATACATATATGCAGTGAAATGTGTTGTTCAAGCAGGGGCACAATGACTGGATTAATGACGTTATTCAGGTAGTATGGGCTTGTCACTGTACCATTCACAAAGTGTAGGGCAGTTCTGTATTGACTAGACACACCTGCCCACACTGTAACACCACCACCACCAAAGGCTCGTCTGGTGACAACAGTGGCTGATGCATAGCGCTCTCCTTGATGTCTCCAACATCGTTGGCGGCCATCATTTCTGCTCAACGTGAATCGACTTTCATCAGAGAACAGCACTGAGGCCCACTGGTCCCTCGTCCAGCGTAAATGCTCCCTGGCCCGTGCAATACGATGATGGCTGTTCCTGGTGGTGTGGTCAGGTACCCTTGCAGGTCATCTAGCAGGTCATCTAGGTTTCGAATGGTCTGACGTGACAATTGGGTGCCGCTCACCTCCCTTCAATGTGGCTGGAGTTGAGTGGCATTCATCATCCGGTTCCGCAGGGCACTGTTCACAATGAAGCGCTCATCAGTGTGGGATGTGGCCAAAGGACGTCCACTTCTATGCCTTTCTGTGACTCTTCCAGTCTCTGTATCTCTGTTGCAACCTGCTGATGACAATCTGTGACACTCTAAGCTCAGTGGCCACTTCCCTCTGAGAACATCCTGTTTGAAGCCTCGCAATGGCGAGGTACTGTTGATCAATTGTTAGGTGTCGTCTTGGTCTCATGATGTTAAAATGTGAACAGCATGATGAAGAGGACTGTTTAAATACCAATTCTAATTAAACCAGGAAATGTATTGGTCGACTCATGGATCAAACACCGTTTGTGAATTTTGCCGTTCAGCTCCTTGTTAGAGAACAGCAAGTTGTGCAAAAAGTACTGAAACATTGAACAGTTGGACATGTGCATTCAAAAGTTTAGAGAAGGTCAAATTAAGTTCACCTGTAAAGGTTATAGTGCATTTTAGGTTCATCCTTAAATTTCACCCGAAAGCCGAATATCCCTCACTTTTTGTGAATAGTGTATGTATCCTAGTGTGTATGTGTGCAATGATTCAGTACAAAAACACAAAAAAATCTTAAAGAAAAACTTAAAGTTCCACTTTCTGGAAAAAAAAGTATTGTTTTTACCTAATTTCAACCTGAGCGATCGTGGTTGAAGCTAAATACAGGATCAATTTAAAATACCCAGATGACAAATGGAAATAATAAAATTCCCAATGACCAAAAAATAAGCTTTAGAGGGGTTCTGGGTTTCTTTAATACTGAAACTTTTCTTTGACCAACTTGTCAAAATGTATTGTTTTGTCCGTACGAAATTCCGTAAAAATAAAAATATATATTTTAATGTTTAGGTAAAAAAAAAATACCAGGGACATTTGTCTTTCAGTGACCAGGTAGAATCCTATTCATTAGCAGCCCACTGCTTACGCTAACATTGTCAGTATTCTGTGTAGTGTTTCACATATTTTCCATTTCTCTGAAAAACATTCTTGATTTCGGACGATTTCACAGCGTTGAAGTGTCTTGATAATATCATCATTCACTTGTTTAGGGGGGTAATTCCCATGAACGAAACACAGATACAGAAGCAGCCTCAGCAGAAAGCACTAAACACATGTTCGCCCCTCAAACACACGCTTCTCTCTCTCTTTGAATGTGAGGCAGCACCTGGGACATCGGTTAATCATAGTATTTAATCGCATCTACCAGTGGAGCACACCACCGATCAAGGCCAAAGATATGTAGCTCGCTGATCAGCTCAGTCCATGAGGCTACCCTCGTTCACCGACGCCCCCACAACATGTGCACACAGACAGATGTCAAGCGAGCTTCACAAAACCCTGGGGTCTTCTTTGACCAATACATGAACTTTGAGTTGCATGTAAAGAAAGAGGTCTAATCCTGTTTCTTTTAACAAAGAAACATTGCCAAAATCAAATCTGTACTTTCTTTCACAATCGGGAAAAAGTCAGTCATGTATTTGTCTCCTCTCGTCTTGATTATTGTAATGCACTGTTCACCACCCAGAGTCGCTCTTCTGTGTCTCTGCTCGAGTTGGCCCAATATGCGGCTGCTAGACTTTTGACAAAGACGCAACGTAGATCACACATAACTCTAGTATTGGCCGCTCTTAACTGTTTACCAATCACCTGCAGAATTGATTTAAAAATTATTTTAATTACTTACAAAGCACTACAGGGCTTGTCCTTCCCTACATTTTGGAACTTTTTTGTGTTTTTATATTGTTATTTTCTGTATTTCTCTTTCTAACTTTCTATTTTCTTCAATGTGTTTATTGTACAGCACCTTGTAACTCTGGTTTTAAAAGCCGCTTTATAAATTAAATGTACTTACTTACTTACAGAAACATACATACGCACACGCTGCAGACCAGGCCCTGCACAAGGTATTAAATCTTTAGGTGTGGTAAGTCAACTGGCCGTGTAGTTTAGTTAATGTGATGGTGAACACAGGCTACATCTCTGAGGGAAGCTCTCTATTTACACTTTCCCTTCCAAAGCCTTGTGGCTCGGCCTACAAACCCGCTCAAACGGGGGCAGAGATGATGCACAGGGCATACTGGGTGGATTCAGATAAGACACGATTATTTAAAAGAAAAAGGGCGATAAACAAAATAAAAATTTGATGAAATGTAAGTACACACATACTGTATATACAGAAGTTAACAGGAAGTAGTGCTTAATATATACTACAATAATAATAGCTATATTATATACATGTAGCAACACTATTATGCTGGTATAACTATAACTATAAATGGAATAACTATTTATATGTATTGTAAAATATACTGTATATGTAGCAGTATGGTAGTACCACAGTAACAGTGGTGATCATAATAATAATGCCATTATAATACTGCTCAGAAATACCAATATGAACAATAATAGGGATAATAGTACTACTACCACTACTACCACTCCTCGTAAAAAAATTGCATTACATAACTAAAATAATAATATAATATAATATGATATAATATAATATAATATAATATAATATAATATAATATAATATAATATAATATATTTTTATATTATTTTATATTATTAAATATAAACTGTTTTGTGTGCACAGGGTTTTTTGTGATCATTGCAACTTGCAAACTGGAACATAGAAAGTAAGACACTCCAGGATTTATTACAAATGCGACGGTGATTCATGTGAAAGAATCAAAGAGTAATCAAATTTGAGTGTGATTTGATTTTGGTTAAAATGAAACCTTTTTTTTTCCTCTTTTTCTACGTTCACTGAACAATTTAATTGGAATGGTATCCATGGCCTTGAATACTGTGTACTATTTCTATACAATTGTGAAACTTTCATGCAAAGTTATTGATTAAAAGACGACTCTTCCTGGGAATGGATAAGCTGTACTTTGTCGTCCGAGGCGTGTCCTTCTCCGTGTGGCAGCTTCCAACGCGTTGCTTTGCGTGGTTGATACCGTCATAAAATAATTAAGTGTCATCACGTCCATTCCTGTGTATCGTGTCCCCCCATCGACGGAAAGAGAATGCAGATGGATTCTGATCTATTGTTTGAAATCCAGCTCCAACTCCCGCGCCCCAGGCTTCCATCTGTCCCTTCAGCCCCATCACATCACGTGTGTGTGTGTGTGTGTGTGTGTGTGTGTGTGTGTGTGTGTGTGTGTGTGTGTGTGTGTGCGTGTGTGTGTATGTGCGCATGTGTGTGCGTGTGTGTGTATATAATGAGCAAACCACAATAAATGTATACGACCGTGTGGGATACTTGTGAATCTGGGGGGACATTTTGCACCTCCCACTTGCTGTCACTAATCCTTCAGTCATCGATGGCTGGCATTGTGTTGCAAACAGCCCACGCCAGATGTTTCCTTTTTCTTAGAAGGGGGGTGGACAAAACACCGTAGTCCTTTTCAAATATTTTAGATGAGATACGATAAAATTACACTCTACAGTTGACAGAACAGTGCAAGTAGAAAAAAAGATATAAAATAAATAAAAAATAACACATAGTAGCCCTTGCACATCTGACTATTTTAACTTGTCGGCCAAATATTGGCAGGTGATGGTATGCTGAAGTAAAGTACAGTATATCACATAAGTATATATTAGATAGTGCACAGTAACCATATGTAATGTTGGCACTGGTAGAAAACGTTTGAAATGTTGAAATATGCTATATTCTGTAATATAGCGCATGACATTATATTATTATCTACCAGTAATACTTAACAATCATAATGAGGATAACAGTACTTAAGGTAATATTAATAATAATGATAATAATAATTATACTTGAACTACAAAAATAAAATAACAATTGTTTAGCAGAAAAGGGGACCAAAGAGACTTTCCTCTCTATGTTCCAGAGAGGATCAGAGGAATGGGGCTATTATTTCCCTGGATAGATTGCCGCATAGAGAGGCCTTTCGAGGGATTTGACCTTGATTCAACCACAGGCATCCATCTTGGATCTTTTTTTTTCTCTTCTGTGACAACTTGCCACTGTGTATTGATGCTTTGATGATTGACTCTTCTGACACAGAAATGTTCTGATTTGCGGCCCAGACCTGGAGGTGTGTGTGTGTGTGTGTGTGTGCGCGAGGGGGGTACCTGCTGCCCTTCGTTCCCCATGACAACGTCCCTGTCAAACAGGGACGCTGGGTTAGAGACTCTACACACCTATGTCGCCCAGACAGCGACTCAGTACCACAAAGCTTTACAGATAGTGACATTACTTACCCAGTGGACAATAAGGAGGCTTCACATGCTATCAGAGAGGGTGTCAGTCACACACACACACACACACACACACACACACACACACACACACACACACACTCACACACACACACTCACCACAGGGATGCTCAAACACTGTTATTAGGTAGAGATAGATCTGCCACACCGTGGCATTCGACAGCTCTGGCAGGAGACCTCCCACAGATGGCATGGTCAACACTCAAAGACACACAATCACACACAAACAAGTGTCCACACACACACACACACACACACACACACACACACACACACACACACTGAGAGACATTTGAACTCAGTCTGTACACACACATACACACACAGATACTAAGTGTCACAACCAGGGCTCGGGGGGCTCAAAGGCAGACTGCTGGCAGACGGGTTTCACCAACAGGGTTTTATCGGGAGACACTGGACGAAATGGACTGGAAGAGAACCGGTTGGGCTGGGTCGGGTGGACGGGTCCTGGAAGGTGGGACTACCGGTCAGGACGAGGCAAGACAGGACAGGGACGGCCTGGAGAGGGGCTAGAAGGGTGTGGGCATGACACAAAGTTCTATATTGGATTTGTGAACTTGGGAAAGAGTGAATCAATTATTCCATTGTGACTTATTCCAGACAAATCAAACTATTCTTTCTGAATCACGGACGCGCCAACACACACACACACACACACACACACACACAGACACAGACACAGACACAGACACAGACACAGACACACACACACACACACACACATCAGTAGCATAATGAGAATCATACCTATTAATCAGAGCAGCCATTAGGTAGACAGGGGCGGTATAAGAATTGCGGTGAGGGTGTCCTCATGCCATGGTGCCGCCACTCTGGATCCCAATTGCTGCAGATATTTTTGTCTGATCCGGAAAGCAAAGCACCGGCATAAAGGTATAACCAGGGCTTTCCCCTGGTTATGCCTTTGCGCGTTTGGCGCCGCCCACGCAGAGAGAGCAGGGCCTTTATAGCTGGCACATTCTCCGTTGCAGTATTCTCAGAAACCACGGGTAGCAGTAGAGAGAAAGTACAGTGTGAAGCAGGAAGAAGTAACGCAGAAGACGTCAGACAGCCCGCAAACATTGCTGCACGCACAGAATCTGAGCTTGTACTGAGGAGGAATTGCTGTTCATGGTGGATAACAGGACAAAAGCGTGGAAAAGGAGAAAAGAAGATGGTCTATCCGTCGGTTCCATGCAGAGACAGGAGAGGGGGGTTGAAGGTATGCCCTGCTCAGCATTTTATTACAGAGGGACGTACCAAACTGCTCTGTTCCATTTAACGTCACAATATGTCATTGTTCCTGCTCATTGCAAGACTCTCTAAAAAGAAACTGCACATAAATATCAATAAAAACATTCCCTTTTATTTGTAAACTGAACTTTACAATGACCCTGTTCATTTACAATAAAATCAGGTAGACTTTGAATTTCACATCTGACTCTCACATCTGGCTGCGGATCAATGTTGTCCACAATATTAGAAATAAAACAGCAAAACGCTGATCTCCCATCACTTCCAAGGAACTCCCCTCACACCCCTCGCAGCCCTCGCGCCAAGTTAACAAAATCTCGGAGGTGGCACCCCTGACAGGAAAGATCCACAAAGGTGTAGACATAGATGTGTGTTTGTATTTGATAAAAATTGCCTCTTTATTAAAAAAATAACACTTTGGCGTGGACTAAGCCCGGGGCATATTGAGCTGCACCGCTTCACCACCTCTGGAGATCACACTGGTCCATGTGTGGCCAATACCGAAAAAGAAACAAAATTGGAGGAATGAATTAAAAACAATAAGACAAATAGAAGAGGTCTCCAGAAACAGATCCATGGTCGAGATGGATAACATACAGATGATGATGATGATGATGATGTCCTGCACAAGCGTAGTGGTACCAGATGGCCCTGAGGTTTTAAATAGGCGGCTCAATATGCACCGAGAGCGAAGCTGCCAGATGGAGGGCTTTAAGTCCATGTTTTTTTTTTGTAGTCTCTTACAAATCGCATCCTGGAAGGAGGTTTAAAAACAGGTACAGACCCCGAACTTTTACAGGATGTGAACACCCAAAATTAGAGAGAGAGAGAGAGAGAGAGAAAGAGAGAGAGAGAGAGAGAGAGAGAGAGAGAGAAAGAAAAAGAAAAATATATCGGTATCATTGTTTCCTCTTCAAAACGTTTCTTCAATTTGTTAAAGCTATCTATATTTTTTGGGTCTTCTCAACTTAAAATGTATTCATAATTTTTTTTATTTCTCTTTCTCTGTGCAAAATATCTGGGGCGATCAGAAACCAAGGCAGGGGTTTCAAACCACAGGCCTGGGGGCCACATCCATGCCCACGATACAGAATCAAAGGTCACTACTTATACTCCTTTTCAACAAGTTAATATATGTCTCTGAGGTCCCTCAAACATGTCTTTGGAGGTGTTTTTTTATGAAAATACCACTCAGATTATACATTCTAGCCATTCTAACATGCCTCTATAGTGCTCTGTTTCAGTCCTTTTCTCGACGGGCTGTTTATGTGTCTATAGCTTTAAATGCAAATGAGCTGCTGCTCCCGACGCCCGACTCGTTACATGTTGGACGGGGGCGGAGGTGAAATGGCCTCTGTGATTCATGGCAAGTCAGTAAACTTCTTGTGAATCTCTATAAAATCATCAGCAAGAAACACACGGTGGATCACCACTCATTCTCTCATTTTACTCTCCCGTTATTTCCCTTCCAAGTGTTGATAAAATGGAGTTCATATTACAGACGTTCAACTAACAAACTAATACCGTAAACGTTATTTTGGATCCTGCAGCAAGCAACGCCAGAAACTGTCTAGAAAATGACATCTCATATATAACCTCAGCTATTAGCATTAGCTAGTGCTAAACAGCAAAAGAAACACACAGTATAATTATCTTTTTAAAACTTACATTTCCCTCATCTGCAGTTTTGTCATGGTTTGGGACGCTGCCATCCAAAATAAACTTTATCCAATCAGCTCTTCTGGCGTCTGAGGCCGAGGGCCGATGTAGAGATTTGTGCTGCTCTGTGCAGCCAACAGAGCAGTTCCCATGCTTACCTCTTAGCTTCAATATAATGCTAGCAGGTGCGGCGTTTGGGAGAAAAAAATGGCGCACCTTCGCAAAGGTAATTCTCAAGCCGTGGGTGGAAATACTCAGATGGGGGGCGATATAATTCCAATGAGTCCCCACTTGACAAAGGAGGGGGAAGGCAAATCTGAACGGCTTGTTGAATCACAAGTTTTTGAACCTAGGCAGCCCACAAGAAACTGACTGGGTTGTCTTATTTCACAGTTTGTGTGTTAGTAAGTCCATCACAGAACCAAACATATGTTCACAAGCACTGAAAAAAGTGAGTTTTTCACAAGTGGTGACCTTTAAATGCGGCCCGCTTCATGTTTATAATATATTTTTATATCTATTATCTGAATCTCAATAGTTTTTTTTTTTATTTCATTTGGTTTCAGAAGACACATTTTTATGCAGTTCTCTAATGTGCCGTGTAAAAGAGAGCGAGAGAGAGAGAGAGAGAGAGAGCGAGCGATAGAGTGTTTGGAGAGCAGTGTTTTGGATGACAAGTGATCGCTCACAGAAAATATGTTTTGACAGCACCAAGAAAGTGTCAGAAACGTCTCCCAAACAACAAACACATCGCGCATGCACACACACACACACACACACACACACACACACACACACACACACACACACACACACACACACACACACACACACACGCACGCACGCACGCACGCCCACCCCACCCCACCCCCCTGCCTCCCCCTCACACACAGACACACACCCACCCACCCACGCACACAGACACAATACAACAGTTATCGATCGCTTAACAATTGAGTCTGTCGCTGTTCGACTTAAATTCCTGGAGGAAAGAGTCAAAATGCGTCATGCGTTTTATTCGCCTGGGATCCTGAGATTTATTTGGGACAGCGGCTTCCTCTTTCAAAATTGAGCAAATATCTAGCTGAGCCGTTGCCTGTCGATATACAGTACTGCACAGACACACACACGCACTCATCAAAACACACACAAATACACACTACTAAACAAATTTCTTAATAGACAATAACATTTGCCCCCAACACACACACACACACACACACACACACACACACACACACACCCAGGGAGTGCATGCCGCCCTCGGCAGAGCAGCAGATGTGCTGTGCACAAGATGAATCAACTCCACAAATAAATCAAACCTTCGCTGGGTTTTTTTACTCTAGGGGGATTTGATTTGCTGGGGCACACCTGCGCACTCATGCATTTGGACACATATACAATGGATGTGCATACTGTACCCCTGCGCGCGCACACACACGCACGCACACACACACACACACACACACACACACACACACACACACACACACACACACACACACACACACACACACACACACACACACACACACACACACACGTGCAGAATACACCAGCATAAATGCACGTATCCAAACAAATGGGTGATATACAGTGAAGGCCAGTAGTCATCCTAATCTCAGTCTGATTGGAGTTCCTCACTCTTCATCACAGTGGAAAGGTCAGAGGTCACATTTTAGTGTCCGGTGGGATCTTGCGTGTGCATCAGGTCCTAATTGGTCATAAAGGTGAGTGTGTTTATCCTCCTCCTTGATTTGGTTTGTCTCAAGAGAATGAAATCAACATCCGTTTTTTTCTTAAGAAATGTTGTTTGAACAGTTGTATCTGACTATTGGATATCATTTGAACAAACATTCCAGTAGAATTGCTCTCTATAGCCCATTTTACATTACAATTTTTCACACAAGTCATGATAAATGCGGAAAAGATGGGGCAAAGGACAGTCCGTTCCAGTATAGATACAATCATTTGGACAATCTGTGTCGGCAACGAACATACAATCTGGTTTTGTTTCTTTCCTGGCTCTCAGAGACCAGCTCTTCAGTTTCAACCTCCCCTTCATCCCGCCCCTCCTAGATGGCTAGGGTCACTCCGCTGATGCAGTGGGGACAGAGCCCACGTCCCCGGATGCAATAGCCTTATGTTATTAAATCAGTGTGATCATTTTCAACCTGTCCCACACTCTCTGCCTCCAGAGAAGGAACGTTTTCCACCCGTTCTAGCTCTCCATGTCCGCTCATTCCCTCTCCCACTCTGGTGCAGCTGGTGCGGGTGGGTGAAGCTCTTGTGCCGGATGTCACCACACTCTAAGCACTCCATAATTCCTGAACAAACATATACCAGGTGGTGCCCCTCTCCATCCCTAACTCTCAAAGGCACGTCTTGGGTCTGAGTGGCATTTTTTTAAAAACATAACGGCCTGTCTCCGTAGAAACTGGACGTGAGTTTCTCGTCTTTGTAGCTGAGTGCCATGGTTCGGATAGGACTCGCCATTTTTCAGAATGTTTGTTTTTCTTCCTGAAAACACAATTTGTTCTTTGTCGATACCTTACGTGCTTGTTCCGGCAATGTTACTGGTTTCATTCACAACACAGCTGTACCAGCATTTTCCTGGAAATGTTACTAGAGCTGCTTTCACACATCTCTCTGGACAATGTCTGGATGATCAGGTCCAGACAGGCCCGGAGTTACACTTTCTCACATGTAACACACAACCGGAGATTGTCCTTGTCAGACGTGTTTGTCAGATGCCCACTCGCTCGCTGGGAATTCTCCAGACAATCACATGTTTTGTTCACGCATACCACCCAATCGGACATTATCTGACTTTTTACTAGGGTGCTGGCTGGGTAATGTCTGGGTAAAGTTCGGTCCAACTGATTCGGACATTCGCATTCAAACATACAGCTCCTCCGGGTAATGTCCGGAAATTTCAGGGTTGCAGTGCGTGTGTCAAAGCAGCTAAGGTCTTGAGGTGGGAAATTGCCGGTAAAGATTTCCCGGAATATTGATCTCTGCTCCCATTTACACATGACCCCATGCAGGAAATGTTCTTGAACATTTCAGGGATAGACTGCATGTGTGAAAGGGGCTTTAGGTTGTGTTTTAATTTAAGTTATAGACAAAAGTATAGGAATATATATAGGAACAGCGCCCTCGGGGGTCGGGGTTATATTCTCAACATTTTTTATTATGTGTATTTAATTTGTAAATTAAACTCCTCCGTCTGTTCTGTATTACATTCACACAGAGTCAGATTCAGCTAAATGATGATGATGAGTTTTTAAAGGCCATTGCCAGTTTGCATTTCTTGAGCGATTGAATGTTTTTCTATGCTGAAAAACACCGATTACACCCCTCCTCCCCCCGCACCACCACCCCCCACCCCGTACATTTTTGAAAGATAAATAAATCGCTTTAGTTCTGACAGGCCAAGTCTCTGATCAAGCGATGGGTCTGATCAAATTCCAAAACATAGTCTATCAGCTGACAGGATTAGCCTTTCTGTTTAACTGCTAAAGATCCATCACTAACCCCACCGCCACCCCAGCTCCTCCCAGGGTCTTCCTAGGCAAAGTCTGGTCTGATGCTGTTCTTTTGTAATAAATCTATTTTTTTACTCAAGTCAGCGTCAGCGGTCACTCATCAACTTCTTCTTCATCTTCTTCATCAACACATCAAATTCATCAAGAAACTACAGTACCCTCTAAGATAGAGAGAAAAAGAGAGGGAGTGGGAAGGGAAGAGAGAGAGAGAAAAAGAAGGATACACCAAAGAAAACATAGATTCGTTCCTCTTAAAAATGTTGATTAAATTTGGTAAACCTACACATTTTTTGGTTGTCCCAACTTAATATGTATTTTTACTTTCTCCATTTTAGGTTGAATAAACCTACAATTTTGGGCTTGACAAATTGATTATTTAATGTTAACACTAAATGCTCAACATATCAAGCTCTTGTTAAATCTGTACTTGGCAAAAAGTGACGTCTGATTATCCTTGCGGCAACATGCAGTCATTGTGAAATAGAAAGGATTTATTTCTTTGCTCCATTTTTGGCACCAACTAGTGTCCTAGTGTTTGTGAGAAGAATCTGCTTCCTGTATCATTGGTTGCCATGGCATTGCCAATATGTGAGGCACAATTACCAACTGCAACCCTTATTTTCCATTAGAAATAAAATGTTATGGGGAAATTCGCCGGGGGCTGCCTTTGCGTCCAGTAAATAGAATAAATTCAGATAGTTATCAATGAGTGTTTTTGTATTTGTCAGCTAGTAATCATCTGCCAGAAATTTCCAAATTCATATTTAAATTAAAGAGAAGGTGTTGATGAAAGTCTTTGAAACTAAAATTAAAAAGATAAGACAACAGAGATAAGATTAAAAAATTAAAACATTTTTAATGATCCTCCTGCTAGCATGCTGTAGTGTTCTGAGCAAGACACTTAACCCCTAATTGCTCCTGATGGCTGTGTCCGTTGGTGTTTGAATAATTGTAAGTCGCTTTGGATAAAAGCGTCTGCTAAATACATTGTAATGTAATTGTCCTTCACCATCTTATTGCTTAATTTGCTCTTGGACCACGCCCACATCAAGGCCTTGCATGTACAGCAAATAGTTAATCAAATATAGATAATTCAAAGCAAGTAATCAGGGCAGAATTCTATTATGAGGTCAACTATTACAGTAGATGGAGGGATAACAGCAGGGCTAATGATGCTGCAAAATTAATTTGGTCAGTTTTTGATTTTGTGTGGCTGCACAGAATTACCTTTGGAATGATAATCTACCATCACCATTACCAGTTATTATCAAGCATCGAGTTACGATAAAAGTGTCAAATAAACACACCTTTAGACCCATTTTAATACAGTAGCTCACTACAACAATTAACAATTCTTTATGAGATTATTTTTTTATTGATTTCTTAATACAGGTAGCAAAATATAATAGTGAACATTAAGTATTATCTTTTTTAGCAGAAATGCTCACCAGTTAATTTGGTTTGCAACAATCAGTTAATCACTGCAAGGTCAGGCTAGACCCGTTGTTTTTTGGGGGAACGCGTCATGCCCAAAACAGAAAGATGGATTTTAAATTGAGTGCATTTAGGGTTCACGCTGCTTTATTACAACCAAACAAAAGTCACATGAACCAAAAGTTACCACTACGATTAAACATTTTTGGTGATACATAAAAAGATATCACATTGGGCCCCACCACCCCAGGCCATCCCAACACTGCACAATTGATGTAACCACACCTCTCCAGAACCAAATAAACCCATTCAAAGCTTTAATAAGTCTACCTTGGTAGGCTTACAGCTCCCTTGTAGTCCAGTATTTACTATCCAAAATGTACAGAGTCCCAGACAGTGAGCAATAAAAATATGTATAAAAGTTTACAGACATGTGTGCAACATTGAGCATGCAGTGTAATTCACTATTTGATGCAAGACCATCTGATACACGTAGGTAATGTACCAAACGGCATCTTTCACAATGCAGTGCGATCTTTCCTCTGAATCCCTTTTATACCGCACTACCTGCAGCTTGTTTTACGACACCCTTCCAGCTTCTGGAGTGGTACACTCCTCTCTGACTCCTCTGTATTATATTTTATTGAACAAAGTATTAATCATTATTCTTCTTCAAAATAAAATAAAAAAAAATTCCCAGGGACCCCCTGCAATTATGCCAAGTTGAGAAAATGACTCACCTACTTCAGTTGGGAGTAGGGCTACTTCATTGGGTGGGGTGTGGGGCTGGGGGGATGGCAAAAAAAAAAAAAAAAAAAGTGTGTAGAAATATCCGCAGTGATGTCAGCCCTATTAGTTTTTCCTTTTTTTTTCTATCATTCAGTCTCATAGATCCATAGTTATGCACATAACTATACATTCTATTACGACCTCAGTCTGACCGTCACCACGGTCTTAACCTTGGATGAGTCATAACAACACTGGCGCAAGGAACAGAAGATTCCACTGCCTTGTCAACCCGCTCGGCAGCTGACATAAGAACTGTGGGGCCGATTGCTGTGGACGTCACATTGACCCTGTAAAATCTAACAAAAGTGCATGGAGTACTCCACGATGCAGCTGCACAAATATCCGCAAGAGAAACCCCCTTTTTTGAATCATTATTCTTTTACCTGTGCTGTCAGCATGCTGGGCATACAACGCAGAGTATTTGTGCCATTGCATCTAGGACAGAGTTAGTTTGCAAGTGGAGTTCAACTTCTCAACCTGCAATGCAACTCTTTATTCATTCTTAAATCATCAAGAAATGCTGTAATAACAATCTGTAGGATGAAAAGAGCAGAGGGGGGGGTGTAAGTCTGCTTGTATGTATGTATGTGTGTGAGTGTCCTGGTGTATGAGGTCAGAATTATATCGTAGCGCCTCCAAGCAGCGCAAAAGGCCCCAAAGCCACCCCTGAGTCCGGAAGCTGTATAGATACTCCTCGACTGCAGGAAAGCCCTGAACACCCCGCCCTGCAGCCACAGAAGACCCCCCAGCCCTCAAATAAGCTTGGAGCCTGCAGAGCAGCACCCACGCACAGCCCCAAAGACCAGTCCCAGTGAGCGCGAGGAGACCCTGCACCCCTGAGACGCACACGTACAACCCATCTCACATGCAGGCACAAGACGTGGCCGCAGGCGCAGAACCAAGGCCACGGACACCAGACACAGACCACAGGACCGGAGCCAGGTCCCGCATCGACAGACACCCTGCCTGAACCGCCCACCCGGAATGTGAGCCGGCCGGGCCTCCATACCCAGCACCACCCTGTGTAAAGCTATGTCAGCTTTAGTTTTAACTGTAAAATTAATTCAAATTGAAAGTCAGTCTGTAAGGCTACGTTCTCACCTATCCAAACAAACCAAGACTAGTGGATGAATGCACCAGAGTCGGGACAAATGAAATGCCTAAACACCTTATTTTCCATCACTGCTGCTACTCTTCAGTTGGACCCATCTGACGGAGGTTTCATTCTCGCCCGCCAGCGGAGTATATTTGCTTATTCTTTTGGAAGCGAGCCTTCTAAATTTAAACCTCCATTTAATTCCTGAGAGGTACCAATTTCCCCGGCGTAGCAAACATATCAATAACGAGATGTTTTTTTTAACAAAGAAGAAGGGAAACAAAACAGCAGCACAGAGCAGAAAAAAGAAAGTGATAAGGCAGGACCTTTGAACATTTAAATCCAAGAGCTCCAGATCTATCCGTCAGGCGGTGACCACAGGTCTGACACTGATGGACAGAACCACAGACAAGGGACAGGAGAAAGAAGCATACAAATGAGCCATCTGAGGAGGAGAGGCAGCAGGAGGAGGCGGCGGAGAGTGGGAGATGCTCTGCAGTGGAGAAGTGAAGAGACAGAGAGGCTGGAGAGAGACAGAGATGTGAGGAGGTGTAAGAAGGCATGAAATGAGGATTTCGAGTGAATGAAAGAGGAAAGAGCCAAGAGGGGAAGGCACTTTCTCATTCATTTCATATGGCGGAGCCCCCCCAGAGATGCCCTGTAAATGCTAGAGCCAAAAGGAGATTAATTGTTTGCTGGTCTGTGCTCTTAGGTCTGTGGGCTTGGCAACCCACAACACTGCACCGAAAACACCCATATTGAGTCCCTGCCTCCTCCGGTCCCCTTCCTCCTACTGCTACAACCTGGCTTATTAACCCCCACCCCTCTCCATCGACCCCCACACCTCTCAACCCCTTCTCCACCCATCACTCATTCTCCAGGGAACCCTGAAGAAGGAAGACCACCAATCAGCCACCCCACACCCCAACAACTCTCATCACTGGGGAGGCAGGATACATGGAGGCACCCCCCACCTCCACCTCCACCTCCACCATGGCTCCCTTTGATAAATGACCAGAAGGAGAACAGTGGGATATTATACACAGCTCGGGAAGAGAAAGAATGGACAGGGGACGATAGGAACGTTTGGTGGGGGCTGGCCAGTTGCTTTCCCAGATGAGACAAATGTCTGGTCACTGGGCTGTGAAATACAGTGTGAAGAGTCCAGATCAAGACAGACTGAAGATAAATCTCCTCTCCTTGCTCTGGGCCGTGGTTAGGGAACTAATCCGTGTCTAGGGTTATCTTTCGTCTTCTGGTACTATGGTATAAAACTGTGAAAAGGCAGGTGGAAAGCCTCCGCCGAAAGGCAGGGCTGTCAAACAGAAGAAATTGGTTACATTAGCCTATAACAACCTACAATATAAGGGATGTACTAAATATGGATCTGTGGTCTCCACAGAACAATCTATTGATACTGTATGTTGAAGATTATTTGTTACTTGAGAATTGCTCAGAATTTTTTAATAATTTGCTGAGGAGGGATGGATGCCTTTTCGGTCTTATGTGAAGCATTTTGGATGCTACTTGTACATACCATGCCTATGATCACTGACTTATTTTAGTTTTATTTGCCCACATTGGCAACAATTTAGGTGTTAGCACCTGACACATTGTTCTCACATTAAAATTGATATCAGCATGGCATTTTGTTTTCTTCTACCTATGATGCATATTTTATGTATGGAAAATTACCAAGCTATTTATTACATGCTCAAGTAAAGCCAGATGCATACGTTTTGAGACATCCAGAACACTCCTTTCCGTTCCCAGACACCGCTTCTCTGTTCCTCTGTAACAAAGGAACTGCTAATTTTTTATATGGCCACATATCATGTATCACTGTGTGAAAAACAGATCATGAAACCAGGGGTGTAGTCACAAGACACAACATAATCGCTCTTATGTTATATAGATTACTCAGGCCGATGGGCCGCCACACAGGCTGCCACACATGAGAGTAGGAAATAACGTAGAAAACTGTTGTACTGGGTGCAGAAATGCACCCAGTACATAGTTCAGTGGAAATAAAAACTCACTTATTTCAATTTTATTAATAACAAAGTAAATCAAAATACTCAGAATAAATTAGGTAGTAAACAAAGTGTACTAACCACCATATGACGGTTAGTACAACAACACCATCCAACGCCATATGAGTTACAACAAATCTTCATGAAAGGTTTAGGATAAAGATGGCAGGATGTGAAGGGATGGCAAGACACTGCGGTTTTTAATCTCACAATCGGGTCTCCAACAGTGAAATGATCTGGAACCCACAAAAAGCTAGCTTCAAGACATTTGGCTCTACTCTGGAATTTGGTATTGTATTTTTAGTTCTTTATGGTTAGGAAATGGAAAGTGAAAACCAGACCCTTGGTCAATAATCCTATTCTGAGACATTTCATAGACTTATTGTTTTCATTTAAATACATGGGAGACTCTTTATTTTAACTATGTTTAATATCATTTGAGTAATATACAATGATCGGATGTGAAATATTAACCAGAATGGCATGTTTATCACTAGCATTCAAAGTCCTAATTGAAAGCGATCTGTATCTGTAATGATTGCATGTTCTTCTTCTACTTCTTTCGGCTGCTCCTGTTAGAGGTCGCCACAGAAGTGCTGTACTTATGTATTATAAGCAGTGGTGGAAGAAATAATCACATCCTTATACCCTGAAAGCATACTATGATTCCAGGCACTGCAGAAATTGACTGACTTGGTCACTTATCTGATCCCTTTATTTATTAACATATAGTAAACATTGAGACATTATGACTCAGCGCTATAACAGCATTACACCTAATAAATATGGCAACACTATATTACAGGCAGTTTTTGGCCGAACCAAAAAAAAGATGGATTTTTGCGAGTCAAACACTTCACTCTTCTATTCAGTTTGAAGAAGCACAATAATTATAGCACATAGTCGTGGCATGGTGAGGTTGGCTCAATGGCCGTTTGAAGCTGGGCCATGCCTTGGGCAGTCAGAGGGCATTTAACTTGTGGAACCACAATTTCACCGGATAGGTCTTCTGGGAGTCTAACAGTGTCAGGTTCATAGTCTTGCAATATATTAAAAAAAAAATGTTTGTATCAATTTTAAAATAAGAAAAATTTATGCTTTATCATCCTTTTAAGTAAAAAAAAACAACAACACATGAACTGCCTTAGAATGGACTGAATAGAATATAATTAATGCAATTAATATAATGGAAATTAAGATATAATCCAATGAATTAAGAATAAAATGGCACAGAACCGATTTCAGTCATGGCCAATACCTCCACGTTGTCTGGAGGAATGACAGGGTTTTGAATCCCAGAGTCCCAGTTCCCACATTTGGTGTATACTGTGTATAACGTCATAACAGGTGTTTGATTCTGAGAGAATATGCAAAGGGGAAAAAAAGTTAGTGTAATAAATTGAAAACCCAGGAGATCATAAATTGCAAATAATCCAAAACTATTTTTCCAACCTAGCCAGATTGTGTCCGACTTACAACCTTGAAATGTGGTTGAAATAATGTTGGTTGTTGTTTCAATTTTGAGACAACGTTTAAAGCTAAGTGCTTGTAAAAAGGTTAACAAAATACTTATAAATCAGGGGTTGGCGGACAAACAAAGCCTCATGGCTAATCAACATACTTCTGAATGGGCCAATCACGAACAGCTCAACAACACAACTCATTTTGTTTTGAAAAAAGCTTTTATTTAATAGTAAGAATATACATGTTTTGTAAAAGTGGAATTATTTTGGAGTTTAAAAGTACGGACAACGCAACAAAATGTTGTTTTTCTTCTTCGCCGTTTCACAACAGTGGCTCCGTGTGTGTAAGAGTAGTACGATTTAAAGGTTGAATTCTATCAAAACAGATTCACTTTGTGACCGCATCACATGGAATATGGATGAATGATCTTCTCCTGGACGTTCGCTTTAAAGAAAACGATCGATCGGCGTTATTCAGCACTGTTCCACGTCTCGGTAAGTGAAATGCATTTCCCCATGTAATCTAACGGGAATATTTAACTCCACGGTTTAACATTTTCCTACTATTTATAAATCAAACTCGGTTTTCAAAATATGTTGAGAGATAAAAAAAAACACAAAGGAACACAAATCTGGAAAAATCAAATTTTCCTTCAAGAAAGTTTTTTTTAACTTATTTGGGTGCTCCTGGTGATTTTAGAAATGCGCAAGATGGCGGCTTCTGCTGTGGTGTGTCACATATTCTTATCTGCTGAGTCAGCTCTTCGGAGGGGGTTGGGAATGGAAAGTTACAACGACGCCCTTTACCAAGAGAGGGGAGGGTGTTGAACTATGAAGGCTACAATTGGCTGACTGGGAAGTGACATCAGGAGGCAGTCGTACAAAGGATAAGAGCTGTGATTGGCTCAAAACAGGATTTTGAGGAATTCATGACACAAAAACATGTAATTGAGAAAAAGTTTCTCCGCGACTAGAAAACATGAGAACAAAGCGTTATAAGATCAGTTGGTTTGCAAAAAGCTAACTCAGTCTGCTGTTGTATTTGTTTTTCCAATACACAATAAACTAGATCACATCAGATTTTGTTTTGTTCCAGTGATTTTTTTTCCCCAAGCTTTGAAACCAGAACAAGTTAGAAACATCATGCAGAGATCCAGGCTTTTTCTCACAGGCTGAGGCCTGAATCTCTTTGCTCACAACAAAAGACAGAGAGGTCGCTTTTGCTCCAGAAGGCTGTGCACCATGTAGTGAGTGCTGTTCAACATAACTTGCACATCTTGCTGTGCTTGGCTGGCACTTTAATTTCAATCTGAATACCTTCCAGACATGCGTAGGCCCGTGGTGAATGCTTGAAATGCCCTACAATCTTCCTTGCGTTAGCCAGTGTGTCTCTGATGCTGAGCTGAGAAAGTGCGTGATGCTGCCTACACTTGGTACCCCTATATCAGGGGTGTCAAACAAATTTTCACCACGGGCCACATCAGCATTATGGTTGCCCTCAAAGGGCCGGTTGTAACTGTAAGACTGTATAAATTTAACTACTCCTTAACATATGTGACCCACCGCAGCAAAAGCCGCCGTCTTGCGCATTTCTAAAATCGCCAGAAGCAGCCAAATAAGTTGAAAAAACCTTTCTTGAAGGAAAATTAGATTTTTCCAGATTTGTGTGCCTTTGTGGGTTGTTTCTTTTCTCTCAATGTATTTTCAAAACCGAGTTTGATTAATAAATATCAGAAAAATGTTAAACCGTGGAGTTAAATATTCCCATTCAATATCATGGGAAATGCAGTTCACTTACCGAGACACTGAATAGCGCTGAACAACGCAGATCGATCGTTTCTTTTAAAGCGACCGTCCAGTTGAAAATCATTCATCCATATTCCATGTGATGTAAAGTCACAATGTGAAACTGTTTTGATAGAATTCAACCTTTAAATCTTACGTGTTTTACACACACAGACACAAAGTTGTGGAGGGGGCAGGTCACTGACGTCACCGCCAATTCCGTAAATAAGACAAGGATCCGGTTTCACTTGTCTGAGAAACTCATTGTTGTTATTGATTACGAGAAGCGGGTGGAGGAAGATCTAAATCATATCGCGGACCTTAATCTGACCAGTGCAAAAGTTCCAAGTCAGTTTAAGCAGCGCGCACTGGACATTTTCCGCGATGATAGTCAGTTCTCCGACAGCGATGCTGAATCTGATATTACTCCGGAAGAAATTGATGACGCGATGAAGTCCGTTGAGGTTGGTGATTTAAAATTAAATGATTCACAAAAACATGTGAATTAAAACATCTATATTCTTACTGTTAAATAAATGCTTTTTTCAAAACAAAACTACTTTCAACGTTCCCTCAAAACACAAGAACAAAGCAGTGATTGGCCCATTCAACAGTATGTTAAGTAGCCATGAGGCTTTGTTTGTCTGCCAACCCCATTTGCATTCTGCGAGCTGACTGATTGAATCCAAGTCTCGGCGAAACTTGATTATCTCAGAAACACGGTTTACCACACCCTTGTCATTAACAAGTCATAGATTTAAAAATATTTGCTTGATTTGCACAAGTGATACCTTGTTTGAAAGCTCTGATTCTCCACTTTCAAATGATGCGAAAAAGTCGAAAGCCGCCAAATGACCCTAAAGTCTGCGGTGGGTCACTGGTGGCTGCATTGTCACACAAAATGACATGAACTCGTTGCTTGTCTATATCCCAAGTGTTCTTGATTGTCTGTTATACATGCTCTGCAGTATGAGACCCATGAAACTGACGAGCATGCAATACCGCATGCTTTTCATCAAAAGTGGAGTCAATCCAGTGTGCAGTGAGGCTAAGCAATGACATCGGGCAAACATCAGCACTCCAAATGTCTGTGGTGAAGCCAATAGATGTCACATCTAATAAAATACCTTGTAGGTAGTCACAAACCTCGTTGTAAAGGTCTGGTAGGGCAGAGTCTGAAATGTAGTGTCGAGAGGGTAGGGCATACCGCGGCTCCAAAAGCTCCAAAAACCTGTCTTCTCTACCATAGTGATGGGTTGGTCATCCACAGCGATGAATTTGATTACCCTCTCTATAATCCTTTTTTTCTTGTCGCTGTCTCGAGGAAATTTTTTTCTCTTTTTAAAAGTATTCTCTAGTGTTGGTTGCTTTGGCGCACCGTTGAGTGTTTATTTTTTAGGTGCCATATCAAAATGGTAGTATTGAACGCAGTTCTGTTACTACCACCTCGCAAAATGCTCGCATTGCAGAAATGCGAGCATTTCCTTTACATGACTGTATATTTGTATATGTATATTTCCTATACATGACTGTATAGGAAATATTGTAACAGTTTCCAAAGAGTTTTCCTCAGGCAGGGCCTAAGGGTGGCTGCGTGAGTTGTTCATTTAGCACTTTACTCCAAGGGAACATACTGTATCTCTAAATCTATTTGGTGGATTACCACAAAAGATTGTGAGCAACATATGCTCCTCAGTAGATGAACCTTTTCAATTTTGATGACCTATGACTTTTCCTCAAGCAACACTCTCAGGCAAAAACGTACAATTCCCACTCCCTGACTACTTGTTTCCCTGACATGCACCAAGCTGGTCGGAAAGCAGCAGAAGGGGAATAATATCTTGTGTTAAACTGTTGGCCACTTAAAGTAAGGTAAAATCTAAAAGTTTATAATGAAAAAAAATCACATAATGTTCGAGCCCCAAGTGGTCGAGTATGATCACTTGAAAGAAAATAAACTGGTTATACCAGTATGCACCAGGTTGTGCCAGTAAGAATTGATGGCTGCGTAAGTATTAAGTACGCTAAAATCTGCATGAAGTTATACTTAGGGTACATTTGTTATTTTCTCACCAAAATAATACATAGCTGTTGTATGTTTTTAATAATTGTCAATGTACACCAACAAATAATATTGATACTTACCATTAATTGTACACACTTTTGCCCGACATGTAACTTCCCCTGCCACAGCCCCGGACAGAACACATGCGCCTGGCGATTACCACATTTTCTACCTCTTGGTCTCCTCTAACCCTAGATGTAGAGTAGTCAAAGAAAGACAAACATACCTATTGCTTAAAACAAAACCAACAGCTAGCTAATGTTGGAATAGCTGCTGTTCTGCTTTGAGAGGGGCATAGATATGCCTAAATACCTGATACATGTACAGTGTACACTGGATGGACCAACGTTCTTCTAGGTGGCATCGCCCTTTAAGCTACAGCATAAATATGACAACAGTTAGAGAAAATAAATTGTGGAAAGATTTAAATCGAAGCTTAAGACCTACCAATTTGCATTATCATATGACTAGTCTTGCCTATCTGGATTGACAGTCTCCTCTTATGCCATGGACATGGACATATGCCATGGATGGCTGTGCTATTCACACTGCACAACTTTCTGTCTTGTGATCTGGATGCTGATGCTCGTTGGTTGGGCTAAAGAGCATCAGGTTTAATAACCCCGTCCACGCACTCAGTCAGGATTGGAGCCCTTACTCATGACATGTTCCATCTGCTCCTGGCTAATTCTACCTAGCTGCATCTCTACAATAAACTGGTGTTATCAACCCCCCGTCATCTGTGTCTCTGTGCCAGAGGTCCCTGAAAAACGCAGCTTGGGTGGCGTATGGTGACGAATTTGCCACACCTCTGATCTCCTAGGGACGTTACCTGAAACACTTCATTAAAATTCCTCTGCAGTGAATTCAGTAAAATTTGTTTCTAATCACATCATACAAAGAAATTGAGAATATGTGAAGAGGCTGATCGGTGTAGTGCTGAATTGTGGAGTTAAACCGTTAAACTGTTTGTCACCATTATTGTGGTATCGATTTTTTGGGTGGGTCTAAATCATGACCCGATGGCGCTGATTTATATTTCTGCCGGTGGGTAGTAAATCAGTGCCTATGTGCCCGTAACAAAAAATAAAATAACCCTCCCCTTTGCGGTGCAGGTTTGTTAATGTTACCATTAGCTGCCTGCTAGCAGGCCGTAGAGCCCCGACCTGGCCTGTGGAAGACCGAGCAGGGGGCACCAGACAGCAGCAGCAACGTTAAAGCAAAAAAGGTTTTGTAGACATCTCCTTCTTGGAAGGGAAGGAGATGGAAGCCAATGTTATCACTGTGGTTTCATCACCACCTTTGTCCTTTTTTTGTTTTTACCCTGAATTTACAACTTAGTTCAAACTCACCAAGTGGCCGAAGATTAGAAGTTTTCTTTATAAATATATATATTTATATATATATAGAGAGAGTCTTTGTTTTAAGTTTTTGTTTTAAGTTGAGTTGAAAGTTTTTGTTTTGTTTTAGTTATTTGCATTTATTGCCTTATTATTTTTATTTTAACCTGTTGCTCATTGTTTTCTGACTTTTTATCTTTTTTTCTGGTTTTGCTTAAAACCGTCCAGACCTCTGTAACATAGATCTACAAATTTATTTTTACACAAGTTCGATATAAACAGTTAAGGACCCGCTCTCCGCCTACCAAACTGAAGCATCGAGATGACCTGTTCCACCACCCAACACAGCCGTAACACCACCTCTGCACAGACTTGAATGAAGGAAGATCCGAAATCCAGACCTCTCCAAACATCCGACTCTGAGTTCCTGTGGATTTCCCCACTGAAGCGTGTCCCAGAGCGGAAGCAAGCAACAACCAAGAGGGCTTCCCCAGTGACAAAGCAACAAAGACGATGACTGGTTACAAGTAAAATCCACAGAAAATTCATCTGTTACGTCTCTGATTAAGTCTTGGTGTCGGATAGTTCTATCTTTAGATTAGAACCTGGAAATAAATTAAGTCTTTTGTTTCATTTATTCTTTACTAGTTACAACCTCTATCACTGCCAAATCATTGAGTTTGTTTACCAGTTAAGAGCTCCTTTCCTTTACTTTTTTTTATTGTTGATTTCTTATTATTGACATTCTTTATTAACTATTTCTTTATTTGATCTTTTATTGTCAAGCATTTTAGCTATAAATACATTTTTCATCTATTTCTTTAGACATCTATTTTTCTTTCTTATATTGTCTTGAGATGTTTAGCTTCAAGAACTTTCTCAGGGATCCCTGAACGAGAGAGTAAATTCACACTTTTGGTTATGAGGTAAAGCATAGTGATCACTGGTGTAATTTGAGGTTGAATGAAATGACATAAAATGTGATTACTACCTGAAAGATGAGTTGTTCTTTTGTTTAAAGTCTTGAAATCCACTAAAATGCTGGGATCGCAACTTGCTCCCCCACTCCCCTCTCCGTTTGTCTCAAGCCTTGATCGTAAAAGTGGAACAGCACCACAAGCCCATTGACACCCACTTTGTGGCCCAAAATATATTACATCCGTAGTGTACCATAGCATGCATTGAAATCTGTTTGGGAAGTTTAAGTGCAAGAATCCCTGCCCCCGCCGGGAGGCCCGGGTTTGATTCCTGGCTAATGCAGTGGTCTTTTAAAGTCTGTGCCCATCAAAAGAGAAGTCATTCAACTTGGTAGTGTCATCTGTGAGTATCAGCTGCTCTGAGTTTCAGCACCCCCACACAGATTCAAGTCCCACCACCCCTACAACCAGGCGGCACAACAGATGCTCTGCTCCATCCCGGAGGACTTGTCGACTAGTGCATGGCTGGTGGCATCCTGGAAGCAGGAGTGGGAGTCGGCTAGGCCATCATGTATGCACGTATGCATTCAGGACCCGGGAGATGGTGTTGAAGGAGAACATCTATCACACCGGCAATGGACCCTGCTGAACTGCCTGCAAACTGGAGTCGGCCGCTTCAAGTCATCTTTGAAGAAATGGGGCTTGGCAGACGTGAATGTGGCGAGCCAGAGCAGACTGCCGAACACATAACACATTCTCGCCTGGGGCACTGTGCTCTGGCGGGTTATCTCCCAAATAGGAGCCTTTCTGTGTGGAGTTTGCATGTTCTCCCCGTGCTCACATGGGGTTTCCTTCACCTACCATCAGTAAGGACCCCCACCAAAAACATGCACACATCATCATCGTCTGACCAGTGATGGACACTTGGTACCAGGTCCCCAGGCACGTCGACGAATGCTGCCCACTGCTCCCGGCTGCCCCCCCCAGAGGAAGGACAAGCCAGGATGGGAGAAATGCAGAGGCCACATTTCACTGGCCACCACCCAAAAAGCATGTGTATGTGTGTGCATATATACAGTGGGGCAAAAAAGTATTTAATCAGCCACCAATTGTGCAAGTTCTCCCACTTAAAAAGATGAGAGAGGCCTGTAATTTTCATCATAGGTACACTTCGACTATGAGAGACAGAATGGGGGGAAAGAATCCAGGAAATCACATTGTAGGATTTTGAATGAATTCATTGCTAAATTCCTCGGTAAAATAAGTATTTGGTCACCTACAAACAAGCAAGATTTCTGGCTTTCACAGACCTGTAACTTTTTCTTTAAGAGGCTCCTCTGTCCTCCACTCGTTACCTGTATTAATGGCACCTGTTTGAACTCGTTATCAGTGTAAAAGACACCCTTCCACAACCTAAAACAGTCACACTCCAAACTCCACTATGGCCAAGACCAAAGAGCTGTCAAAGGACACCAGAAACAAAATTGTAGACCTGCACCAGGCTGGGAAGACTGAATCTGCAATAGGTAAGCAGCTTGTTGTGAAGAAATCAACTGTGGGAGCAATTATTAGAAAATGGAAGACATACAAGACCACTGATATCTCCCTCGATCTGGGGCTCCACGCAAGATCTCACCCCGTGGGGTCAAAATTATCACAAGAACGGTGAGCAAACATCCCAGAACCACACGGGGGGACCTAGTGAATGACCTGCAGAGAGCTGGGACCAAAGTAACAAAGGCTACCATCAGTAACACACTACGCCGCCAGGGACTCAAATCCTGCAGTGCCAGACGTGTCCCCCTGCCAGTACATGTCCAGGCCCGTCTGAAGTTTGCTAGAGAGCATTTGGATGATCCAGAAGAGGATTGGGAGAATGTCATATGGTCACATGAAACCAAAATAGAACTTTTTGGTAAAAACTCAACTTGTCGTGTTTGGAGGAGAAAGAAAGCTGAGTTGCATCCAAAGAACACCATACCTACTGTGAAGCATGGGGGTGGAAACATCATGCTTTGGGGCTGTTTTTCTGCAAAGGGACCAGGACGACTGATCCGTGTAAAGGAAAGAATGAATGGGGCCATGTATCATGAGATTTGAGTGAAAACCTCCTTCCATCAGCAAGGGCATTGAAGATGAAACGTGGCTGGGTCTTTCAGCATGACAATGATCCCAAACACACCGCCTGCCCAGTGAAGGAGTGGCTTCGTAAGAAGCATTTCAAGGTCCTGGAGTGGCCTAGCCAGTCTCCAGATCTCAACCCCATAGAAAATCTTTGGAGGGAGTTGAAAGTCTGTGTTGCACAGCGACAGCCCCAAAACATCACTGCTCTAGAGGAGATCTGCATGGAGGAATGGGCCAAAATACCAGCAACAGTGTGTGAAAACCTTGTGAAGACTTACAGAAAACATTTGACCTCTGTCATTGCAAACAAAGGGTATATAACAAAGTATTGAGATGAACTTTTGTTATTGACCAAATATTTATTTTCCACCATAATTTGCAAATAAATTCTTAAAACTCAGACAATGTGATTTTCTGGATTTCTTTTTCTCATTTTGTGTCTCATAGTTGAGGTATACCTATGATGAAAATAACAGGCCTCTCTTGTCTTTTTAAGTGGGAGAACTTGCACAATTGGTGGCTGACTAAATACTTTTTTGCCCCACTGTATATGCATGTGTTGTAGTGTGGTGTGTCATGTGACAAATAAAGATTCTTAATTCTTAATTCTTAAAAATAACCACCACCTGTCCTCTGTTCAAACCACCGTCAGAGATCAGCCTCTTCCAAGTGGGACCAGAGATGAGGGCGTGGCTGCAAGACACTGAGTTGGACATCTGATGATGATACATGAAAAGAAGTAGTGTCATCTAATGGCAAAGTGAAGTGTGGTAGTCAGATCAGGGAGCCAGTTACCTACAAGTTAACTGCATGACTCTTCGGTTGAAATTGCCACTGTCAAGTTAATACTGGCTCAATGTAGACATTTAGGATATCTTCTACTTAAAGAGTTTGTCAGAAGTGCAATTTGATCCCATGCCTCCATGGGAGACTGCAGCCTCAACCTGGCACCTTAGACCACTTGGCCACCCTGCCTGCAAAGAGCTAAAGGAAGGCTTAATCCAAGTTCAAGTTCAAGAGATTATTTGTCACATACATATACATACGGTCATACATCCACAACAATAATAATATAATAATAAGGAAGTCACCTTCTACACTACACATTATGATTAATTGGATGGATACCTTAGAAAGAGTGGAAATCCCCTTGGTGTTTGGCCTTCTTTCAAATTTGTCTTTCTCTATTTCTAGCTGTTTTCGCAACTGCCAATACTTCCACGAAAGCCAAGATCCACCAAAAAAATGTCTTCTTGTTCATGGCCTTTTCTTGCATGTACTTTTGATTTGTGTATACTTTAAGCAAAAGAGGCACAATGTACAAAAAGAGTGCCGTGTTGACATGTTGATCCAACAAAACCCCAAAAAGCAATGGTTACACTAAATATGCTGAGAGCTGTTGAAGAAAAAAGTCGGCGAGGTTAATCTGCCCACTACAGGAAAACAAAACTACTATTTAAGGTATTTATTCTGCAGAATAAAGAGAAATATACAGCCATGCTTCAAAACAGTGTTCTGATTAGTCTACCTCTACTTTACATGAAGAGGCCTTTGTAGTCATGAGAGGTTGTGTCCCATTGTGAGACTAGCCATGTGATTTACTGTTGTCTTCAGTAACAGCTGAGAATATGTTTTAACAGAGAAAAAAAACACTTTCGGTGCCGGTGTGCTACAAATTCTCGTTGTCAATAAACACAAGTGTGTTAAAATGGTCAAGAGTGATTTATTCAAATATGATCGACAGCAGATCCTTGCAAGGAGAGGAGCGAGCTGAACACAAGTGACGAGGGCGCAGCCTCGTCTCATGCGGTCTCGGGATCTCCTCCTGAACAATAAAAAGGTGCTGTCTTTGTACTGTGGTACAAACAAGCATCGTGACCTTGTTGGGATGTTTCAGCCTTGCTTATACTATCAGTGCTGTGGTGCTTATCAAGCAAGCGTGCAGCTGTGTAGCGATCTCCTGTTCGAGTGCTTTGCAGGCCTTGAGGTGGTATTCTAAGAACCTTATGTTCTAGACGTGTTCAAATCCTGAGAACTGAAAAAGCATTGTGTGCGATATCTTATTTAGCAATGTGCGATTATGGCTTTGCTATACAGCTTCAATGTGGTTAATAAGCGTACAACAGTATTTTCCTGTACAATTCCTCCCTTTTGTTCATTTTTTAAACAACCGTCATAATCACATCCAAAACACTATCCGGGATTTATCTGTTCCTAGAGAGGACTTTGGAGAAATCCCTTCATTCATTGGGGTAAGGGGTGAAACTAGAGAGGGATCTCTTCAACAGAGTCAATCAAGTAGGTGGGGAGAGGGTATAGGTCAGGAAAGGTATCCTCCTCTGGGGCCGGGGGCAGTCACCGATCCAACAGCTAACAGTGTTTCCTAACAGTGTTTAGTCAGTGGTGGGAGGGCTTGTGTCGGGTGTGTGTGGCCCCCCTTGTTGTAGCCCGGTGTCAGGCTGGTTGAGGATGGGCTTACAGTGGCTGGCGTGTACCCACATTGCCCGTTCTGCGACCTTCACTGCCGTGTGGGTTGTCAGTAGGACTTCGTATGGGCCGAGCCAACGCTGGTGTCTCCATTACTTCCGTCGATGGTTTTTGATGAGGACGAAGTCTCCGGGGGCTGTGGAGAGGTCCTGTCGCCGCCTAGGGTAGGGCTGATCCTACCTGTGTTCTTGTAGAGAGATTGTAGAGAGAGAGTTAGTTAATGCCATACAGTAAGTTACCAGATTGGCCTTGCAGACCGTGGTGTCCAGGGGTGGTCCAGGTGGTCCCATTCAGACGTTCGGTGGAGCTGCGAAGAGAGTCTCGAAACGGGGAAAGGTTATTATGCGGGTGCACTCGCATTCTCATGTACATCAGCACGATAGGCAGAGCTTCTACCCATGACAGTTTTGTGTCTTTGCAACATTTGGCTAGTTTGTTTTTCAAAGAGCCATTTTTGCGTTCCACTGCCCCTCCTGATTGAGGGTGGTAGCTGCAGTTGGTTTTGAGGTTGAACAGAAGGTGGTCTGACAGTTCTGTTAGTACTGTTTGCAAAGTGGCTGCCGTTATCGGATGATAATTTGTTTGGGATCCCCCAGCGCGGAATGATTTCCATCAGCAGCGCTTTCGCGACAGTGGACGCTGTGGCATGTTTGGTGGGGAAAGCCTCCACCCATTTGGAAAACATGTCCACCATGACCAGGCAATATTTCTTGTTCGCGCAGGGTATTAGTTTGACGAAATCCATCATGACATGTTGGAATGGTCATGTTGGTGTTGGGTGTGCGGCAGGTTGTGTCAGTCCCCTGGGTCTACCAGGGTTGTGTTGTGCGCATATGATGCACTTGCTGCAGTAGTCTGCGGCGTATGTGGTGAAAACTTTTGTGAACCAGTGTGTTTGAACTGCTGTACACATCCCTCCTTTTGACGTGGGGTCCAACCCATGTGTCAATTGGGCGAAGCACGGGAACAGGCCGCGAGGGAGGCAGGGTTTGCCATCCGGGCCCGTCCAGATGCCGTCGCGTAGGGATGCACCGCATTGTGCCCACAGGCGTTGCTCGGCTGGGGTGGAGAGGGTGTGGAGGTCTGGGTCTGGATCCTGTTGGATGTGTGTGCGGCACATTTACATACCGCAATGGCCGACTGGAGGAGGATAGCCTCCAAAAGAGCTGCAACCTTGTGATAGTGTAAAATTGGTTTACCGTCCGATTTTAAGAACTGCCTGTGTTTCCAAAGGGCGCTAAAATCATGCACGATGCCAAACGCGTAGCGGGAGTCGATGTGAACCGTGAGGGATCGACCTGCGGCAAGTTTGCAGGCTTCTGTCAGGGCGACAAGCTCTGCTGCCTGTGCGGAGAAATGAGAAGGGAGGGGGGAAGAGAGCACAACAGAGTGGTCGTTCACCACGGCGAACCTGGCATGTGAGCGGCCAGTGTCTGGGTGGCGGAACGCGGATCCATCTACGTAGAAAACAAAGTCAGAGTTAGGTAGGGGGACGTCCGAGAGATCAGGACGGGGCGTGCAGATCAGGTCGAGCTCTGCGTGGCAGGAGTGTGGCTGTCCTTCGTCCGGGAGAGGCAGGAGCGTGGCTGGGTTGAGAGTCGTGCAGCGTCGCACTGTGACGTGCAGGAGTCCCAGCAGGACGGTGTGATAGCAGAGCCATCGCACTGTGGAGAGGTGGGAGGACTTCTGTTCCTGTAAGATGCTAGAGACATGGGGAACAGATAGGGTTAGCGGGGTGAAGCCCACGAAGTCGCAGGTCGCGAGTATATTTTTTTCGCACACAGCGACGGCGTGCAGACAGGCCGGAAGGCCTCTCGCGACCGGGTCCAAAAGAGAGGAGAAGAACCCGATGAGACATAAGGTGTCACCGTGGGTTTGTAAGAGAAGTGAGGTCATACTGTCCCGTCACTCGTCCACGTATTGGATGAACGGGCAAGAGGGGTCAGGTATGCCCAAAGTGGGAGCTGACTGGAGAGCCTTTTTGAGGGCGACGAACGCCTCTAAGGCAGTTTCCGTCCATGTGAGTGGTGAGGTAGCGGTAAGAGATTTGGTAGTAGTTATTTCCCGTAATGGTCTGTCCATTTTGGAGAAGTTGGGAATAAGGAACACATGCCGAGAAAAGAGAGCATTTGTTTCTTTGTCATGTGTTTGGGAACTTCTGCAATGGCCGCTATTCGGGCCGGGTAGAGAGATTTCTCTTCCGGGGTGATGATGTGACCGAGGAACGTGACCTTTTGGGTGACGTACTGGAGTTTTGACAAAGAGACTTTGTGGCCATCTTTACACAGATGGGAAAGGAGGGCGAGTGTGTCGGCTTCCCACTGATCCCGGGTAGGGGAAGCGACCAGAAGGTCGTTGACGTACAGGAGGAGACGGGTGCCATCAGTGAGGTCCAGGGAGCTGAGGCTTCGACCAAGGGCTTCAACCGTGAAGAAAGGTTTCTGATCGGGGCACAGTGATGTGGAAACAGCACAACGCACCTCATCAAAATACACAGCCGTTGTGAGAAGTATGTCTGTTATTGTGGCGAAAAACATGTCCTCGTAAGGAAGGTCTGGGCCGGAATGTGTGTGTGAGGTACAGTGGAGATCGGAAGGTAACATTCGATCAGAGAGGGGGTTAATTAAAGGAGTGGTGGCTTGAGAGAGAGTCGTTCCCACGGTAGCTCCAATCCACCACTGATATGCAAAAAGTGGGGGAGAGGATGCTGCCGTGGGCGCGTACAGGTGGGAGTGAGCTAGGGGAGTCTGCATGACCTTCAGCCCGTCGGCCGATGATGTGACCGAAATCCCCAGAGATCCTCCCTACCCCCGAGGATGATAGGACAGAGAGATGACATTAAAAATGACAGCTTTGTGTTTCGATCCCCCTCTACCAAACACATCGGGTGGGGATGGAGAAATGTTCTTGACTTTTTTCTTTTTCAACATATATCTGCGTCTTTCTTCAAACTTTTCTGAAACTTTTCCCAACTGGTTCGCGCTCAAACTTCTCTTTGCGTGGAAACCGCAATGATTTACCCACACTTTTAAACATGACAAGCATTCACGTCCATATTTTCCTTTCATGTATTCGCATATCGGCGAATCATACTCCGTTTAGTCTTTACTGTAGGTAATCCCCATATTTATGGAACTTTTATTTAATTTTGTTTAAATAATTGACGTAGGAAATTCTATTTCCTACGTAATTATTAAGACTCAGAGTTTTGAAAACTCTTACTTTAAAAAAAAAACACTCAGAGTTTTGAAAACTCTTACTTTAAAAACAGACTCAGAGTTTTGAAAACTCCTACTTTAAAACTCGGGGTCAGACCCCTACTTTTTAATTCCAGGATTTTTGTCCGTTCATTACCTCAGGACTTTTAAGTCCCTTCTTGTTCTCAGGATTTCCAAAATCCCTACTTTTATCTCAGGATTTCCAAAATACCTACTTGTCCTCGGAAATTGAATTTCCTACACTCAGAAATTTAATTTCTTAAATTTCCTACTTTATTCTCGAAGTACATTTACTTCTTCCATTTACTCAGAAATACAAATATTTCCTACCATGCTCAGGTTACAAACAAATCACACTATATTTGGAATAATTGTTTTACCGTAATTTTGTTGAGAATTTTCCTTGAAGATCCCACAGAGATGGCCGGACGTCGTCAGTGGTCAGTCCCCTCGTCCTTTAATTCGTAGGGTTGGAGGCAGGACGTCTCTGGTCCTGAATGATCAGTCACTGTCCACGAACGGTCCGACGGTCATCCGGGGATCCCACTTCTGATCCCACTTCTGAAATTCTCGTTGTCAATAAACATAAGTGTGTTAAAATGGTCAAGAGTGATTTATTCAAATATGATCGACAGCAGATCCTTGCAAGGAGAGGAGCGAGCTGAACACGAGTCACGGGACGGAGTCTCGTCTCGTGCGGTCTCTATTCTAAGAACCTTATGTTCTAGACGTGTTCAAATCCTGACAACTGAAAATGCATTGTGTGCGATATCTTATTTAGCAATGTGCGATTATGGCTTTGCTATACAGCTTCAATGTGTTTAATAAGCCAACAACAGTGTTTTCCTGTACCCCGGAGAATCATATGTTGAGTGTTTACACATATTGCCCTTTCATGATCTAGAAAAACAGAGTTAACGACTAAAACATTTGTGACAGTGGTGTACAAGATTGTAAGATCTCCTATGGAAGAGTCGGGCGTCACAAAACAAACATATGCCATAAGCAATAAGACATTACTTGGTGGTAGAATTATATCATTCATTAACATTGATCATAGTTTTTCTTTCACACTCCCTCCTGTTGTTCCCAGTGGAACAATACAAGAGAAAAATGCAATAATGCTAAATTTCATATAACTGAGGCAAAGGGATCATAAAATGACATATACATTGAATACAGTACAATTATATTACAGAGATATCCTATTAATTCTATCTCGTTGTTTTCAACTGGGAAAACACACATCCCAGATAGTATCCCTGGACATCTCCACCTCAAATTGGCCCAACCTCTCTTCCCACATTTTACTAGAGAAGAGTAAAAGACCATTAAGGGTTATCTACACTATACTTTGACAACAAAATAACGAAAACCCAGGTCGTGCATAGGGAAAAATCCTGTGTGAAGCCATTCTACAATGCTAACTAGAAAACAAAAAAATCATAAATCACATTATGGATTAAATGAACATGAAGAGATTCCACAAATACACAATGCTATGCAGATTAAGCAATGGTTATCACTTATAATGACAACAACAAAATTCATTGTGTGAACATAATGACTAACACATCCTATAAGTAGGGGTAAATATAATTAGACAAACATCTTCACATTTCAACATCTCAATGTCTCAACATATCCGTCATTATCATAAGGTGGTTTCCAATCATCTAGTGGTATGGAGACAAACTGTCTCGCCATCACATTAGTAATCATCTTAATGAGATAGGTATTATACACTCTAGACAGCAGCATAGCCTCAAACACATTTTCCCTACAGGTATCAATATTTTTATGAGCATAGAAATCCATAGTCCCAGTGCATTTCTTAGCCAAGTAAATGGGTATCTCTATCAATAGGATTATATTTTAGTTTAGTCATATTAGTATAGGTTGGAAAATTTGTAGCAATGCTAGACATCTAGATTCTTCCAGTGATGTTGATATAGGTGAGAGAAGGAATGGTGCTTGCACTGAGTGAGGCATTTTAGTACATACTGTACATGAATGATCTGCACCATACTCTTCTTTAACTGAATGATTCAAAAACCTCCACCACATATTTTGTTGAAATGAATGTCCAGTGGAGTCAACCTTTAACAATGGGTGGACTATGTTCATAACAGAACGTTCATTTCTCACTTGGGGCTCTTCTTCTGGAGTGGTTCTGGTGTGAGTGAGAGTGGGGCGGGGGAGTGGCTATTTTTCAAGTCTCGCTGTGGAACTGTGTTCCAGGGTTGGATGATCAACAGGAAAATGGCATTGATGATGAGAAGGATGATCACACAGACGTGACCATTTTTTTTTCTGTTGACAGGGCGTCATCCTTTTCAAGGTTACTTGCACATACTCTGTTGGGATCGTGATCTCAGTTCACGTCCGATGATTCTCCGTTGTTGTCATTTATCTGGTCCTCTGGAAGGTTGAAGACTTTCTTGCAATGAAATGCGTGTACCCACGTTGGTCGTTCTGCCACCTTAACTGCTGCTGCGGTGGTCAGGAGGATCTGGAATGGTCCCAGGAATTTGGCAGAGTTCCAGCTTTTCTTCCAATGGGACGGGTAGGGTTGCTTTGACCTGGGCACATAGACTTAAACACTTGGATGAGGATACACATTATGACAACATTGTTTGGTATCGGTCCACGATGGGGTAAAATGGGGTACGTGGAATAATTCTGTGATTTCCCAAACAGTTATGTTGAATAGTGGACTACAGACGCAGTACAAAAATAAATGTATGCACGCACCCTAGTGTAACAACAATAATATGATCACAATGTCTAATATGTAGGAGATAATGTCCATAGAATATCGATTAGGCTAGAAAATAACCGTCAGTGTGTAAACCATGCAAGATTTTAAAAATGTTCCTGGAATGCATTTCTCAAATGTTGCCTGAACATTATCCCATCTACACAATCCATTAATTAAGTAAAATCTAAAAGCGATAAATACAAACTGGACAATCTGTTCACTACTGGTTTATGTGATGTAATTCATATGTGGCTTTTGTCGACAGAAGACAGACATAACTGCATTGGTCTCCCGGTCAGCACTTCATGCTGGAACAGTCCGGTCACACCATGTGATCATCCTCACATTCCCGTTATCACTAATGACAGGTTTGAAACTCAGTCACATTTATCTTCACTGAGATTCCATTAAGAAAAACATGTAAATTATCACCAAATAATATTTTAACCATGACAGGGTGTCAGCTTGATAAGTATATCATGAGGTTCCTGCATTGTTCTAAGCACAATCATTATGTTTACTTAATTCTCTAACTAGCCCTCTTTTTTGACAAATGGTACTTACCATATGTCAAACAAGTAAAACAATGAAAAAACTAGCGGGATTGATATGGCACAGTACATACAGTACCAAGGGGTTCTGCCACTACAATAATTCAGTGCAGGATTCCTTTGAGTAGAGGAAAAACAAGGTTAGAGAGGAATCCCATGTCCTCATCTGTGGAGGAGACAACCATCATTATTAGACAAGAGATTGGGTACAGCGACTTTGTTGGCTGCATTGGCTCCAACATTTCCTTTAGCGATGGAGTCAAGTACATTAATGTAAGCAACACAAATAGGAAGATCAAAATGGGGTGATTATGACATCAAAACATTAAACAGATGTTCTGTATGACTCATCAGCCCCACCACACCGTATGACACTTGCCTGTACATATTCATGCAACCAAATAAAGCAAAAGACAGTTTACAACACATAGAAATATAAACACAACTGGTTGTACAAAGTAAGACAACACTGTTTCATACAAAAAACAGATGATGGACAGACAAACCAAACGAAAACCCTCCTTTTTGTTGTACTCATGAGATTAAATCATCGTAGTTTAACTTTTTAAGAACTTCATGTAGCAAGATCTGGGCGGGGCGAAGCCAGAACAGCTATAGCTGTCAAGCAATCATGTGAATCTCCATTAGAGGAAAGTAGAGAAGTTGAAGTAAGTAAAGTAAAAGTTTCACATGTTGACGATGGAGAGGTGTTGCCTGAGAGAAATGAGCCGGTATGCTTCTCAGCAAGATAAAGGCTACAGCATGAAACAAGACTGAATTCATCTTCATAAGATTGCAACAACACAGCTAACATAAAACCATCTCCCTCATCCGCAGCTAAAGTAATGCAGCAAACCCAACATGGAGCAGGTGCAAAGGCAACAAAAGCAACAAAACGTTCTCACGTCTAATCTCTGGGCAAGCATTGCCTCATTCCACGATCCGAAAACAACAATAACCACAACAACCAAGAAAGGCCATGCCAGGGTACGACCCTGAGGATAATTTTATTTTTAATAAAATAAATGTCATGACTCAAATAATGCATGTTCTTTTGTGCCAGCTGATGTTATAAGGGAAAAAAAGAAACTGTGATCATCTTGTTCTAAGTATTTTAGGAAGACCTGTGTATCCACGACACAAGCAGATCAATAAACCATAAGTATTCAAATAAGTGTGCTGCCATTAATAAAATCAATATCTGTCAAAATAAATTTCCGTAATGTGGCAGAATAAACATTACCGGAGGCTCCACATAACTTCAACAATAAGTTAAGCAACTAGAGAGGGTAAAGAAATTGTACCCTTAAAGGTACAATTAATAACTGCAAACAATAAGCCTGAGATCTCAGCAGTCATCAATCTCATAGAAGCCTAACTAGTGTTGATCAATAACATTTGATCAACTATCCATTATCTCACGGTCAATTTACGTTACGCAACTCCGAAAAAATCAAATTTATTATGTGTTTAGCTTTGATCTGCTAGTCTTACCTTTTGGCTAGGGAGTATTCAACTATAAGTCACATCATTCTGCAGTCTGATTAGAGAAAAATTGAGAGGTTATTTGGCATTTCCAATCAAGTTAACACCTTTATTCAAAAATATATGTATAATGACAATAACATAGCCAGCATTCAAATTGAGACAATCTAAAACCTAGAAGGGCTATTATTAACATACTTGCAAATCAATGAAGCAATCACTTTTATTTATAATCTGTGCCTAATTCTGTTTCTACTTAATAATTGAATTTACTTACTATTCTAAACCTTTTCCTAAAATTTTGGAAATCATTTTATTAAAATTTGCCAATATTCTTACTAGAATGTAATTTTTCTTAGAGAACATTTAATAATCTGTGTACTATAAGGCTAGACAGATTGATAAAACAATGGCCGAGAACATACAGAAGCAGCCCCCCATGGTAATCACACTGATATAATTTCCCAGCAGAACTTCAGGACAATCATTCCACGGCTCTCAGTTGGAGTAGAAAATTCCGAATGCAGTCATTCAGTTTGATGTTTTGTCTGATGCAGTGACATCACCGAATGCAGGTCCAAAGGAGCACAGTTGATTAGGCTCCTTAACTGTGCACAAAATCTTTTTTTAATTGTGCGTTCGCTGTACTTGGAGGCCAAAGACTTCATGTTCGTTGGTGGAGGGGAGGAGCAGCAGGAGTCAACACTTGCATTTAAATTCACATAACAGAACTTTGTTCGTTGTTCAAAAAATGTCCCAAGTTATTAGGCCTGATGTTGGCCAAACTGGATCTCTGTATACAAGGTATTCAGAGACCTTCTAGGCAATGCAGGGGTAGGCATGTCTCTCAGCAGGATATCAGGAAAATAGAAATGTCCTTTGGCCTGTGTGAAGCCCTTGGGGTGCTTAATGTTATTGTTCTCAGAAGAATATGAAAGGGAGGTCTACCACTGTAAAAAACTGTGTCATAAAGAAAATCACTCCAGGGTTCTCTGACAACAGTGTCCCTAAG
This sequence comes from Zeus faber, assembly GCF_960531495.2. Taxonomy (NCBI): domain Eukaryota; kingdom Metazoa; phylum Chordata; class Actinopteri; order Zeiformes; family Zeidae; genus Zeus; species Zeus faber. The sequence goes on along the minus strand of NC_137202.1, from coordinate 2,126,234 downwards.
TGATAACGCACTAATCATAAACTCAGCTTCCGAACATCCCTTCAACAACAAGGTAAATTTAGGAGAATATTAAAATATTGAATGTATCAATAAATATTTTTAAATATTATATGTCATATTTAAATAAGAACTAATCAAATGATTCTGGTTCTATAGGCCACTCTATAAGATAAGATAAAGTAAGATAAACCTTTATTAGTCCCACACCGGGGAAATTTACATTGTTACAGCAGCAAAAAGGGGACAGCAGAAAATAGAGAGCATATCAGGGTAAGTACTACAAACAATATAAAATATATACAACAAAAAACAAAAAAAAAACCACCATGAATAGGAACCTGAGTACTAAACATATTGCACATATCTTGACACATTGCACATCAGGGATTGTACTTTTCTTTTTTTTGATAAAAAAAATTGCGCTTTTTGATTTTCCACAGTTGTGTGTGTGTGTGTGTGTGTGTGTGTGTGTGTGTGTGTGTGTGTGTGTGTGTGTGTGTGTGTGTGTGTGTGTGTGTGTGTGTGGTCTACTGGCTGCACTGTTGGTTATACAGTCTGACAGCCGCAGGAAGGAAGGAGCTGCGAAAGCGTTCCTTCCCACACTTCGGGTGAAGCAGCCTATCACTGAAGGAACTCTCCAGTGCCGTCAGAGTGTCATGCATGGGGTGGGATTCGTTCTCCATCATGGATGACAGCTAAGCCATCATCCTCCTTTCTCTCACCACCTGCACTGGGTCCAGGGGGCCCCCGCGGACAGAGCTGGCCTTTTTGATCAGTTTATCAAGCCTCTTCCTGTCAGCTGTGGTGACGCCGTTGCCACCATAGTATCGAAGACGGTCCTCAGGAGAGCCCCCTGCACTCCAAAGGACCTAAGTCTTCTAAGCAGATTGAGTCTGCACTGACCCTTCTTATAAAGTGCATGAGTGTGATTAGTCCAGTCCAGTTTATTGTTCAGGTGAGCACCCAGGTACTTGTACAATTCAATACAATGTCAATATCCATTCCCTGGATGTTCACCGGTGTCAGGGGGGAGTGTCTGCACCTACAGAAATCCACCACCAGCTCTTTTGTTTTCCCCGCATTGATCTGGAGGCGATTCCGCTGGCACCAGTCCACAAAGTCCATGGTGAGTTCTTTGTACTCCCTGTCGTCCTCATCTGTGATGAGGCCAACGATTGCAGAGTCGTCAGAGAACTTCTGTAGGTCACAGCTGGTTGAGCTGTACATGAAGTCTGCAGTGTAGAGGGTGAAGAGGAAAGGTGCCAAGACCATTCCTTGCGGGGCCACCGTGCTGCAGATGACCAGACTCGCAGTTCTGAGACCTCACGTACTGTGGCCGGTCCATGAGGTAGTCCAGGATCCAGGAAGACAGGTGATGGTCCACTCCTATATGCTGCAGCTTGTCCCTCACAAACACAGGCTGAATGGTGTTAAAAGCACGAGAAGTCTGTACACAGGCAGGAGATGAACCAGGCTGTGATCTGATCTTCCCAGGGGGGGAGGGGGGATGAGTTATATGCCTCCTTGGTTGGCATCATAATAAGTCCAGTGTTTTATTGTCCCTGGTGTGGCATGTCACATACTGGGAGAAAGTGGGCAGAGTGGAGGACAGAGAGGCATGATTAAAATCCCCAGAGATGAGAAGGAGGGCATGTGGGTGCTGTGTCTGCAGCCTGCTCAAAGCTGAATGCAGGACATCAGAGGCTGCTTCGGCGTTAGCCGAGGGGGGGACATACACTGCCATCACAATGACGTGCGAAAATTAACTCGGGAGATAGTTCGGCCTCATGCTAACAGCTAACAGCTAACAGCTCGATGTCCTTACAGCAATGTTCTTCCATGATAGTGATTTGCGGGGGGGTTACACCATCTGTCATTCACAAACACAGCCAGCCCGCCTCCTTTCATTTTACCGCTCTCTACTGTCCTGTCCGCCCACAGCAAACAAAATCCGTCCAGGTAAACTATAATATCTGATGCTATAATAATTTTGATCGATGGAGCTCAATATGAGGTATAGCGCTAAATTCAATCAAGGTCTCTCCATTTATATGCTTGCATGCATTTCATCTCAAAATAATTCCAAATGAGCCGATGGAATCCGATAAAATCTATTAACAAAGCACAAACTACAGTTCTGAAACAAAAACTCATCATACTCCTTACAATGACAAGGGTCTGGCAAACTGTGATTCTGAGAAAATCACCTTCCTGGCTACTTCCACATGGTTACTTGACACCCTGCTGAATGGGGCAATCTCTTCTTTGTTCTTGTGTTTTGATATGTATGGTATGTTGAACAGTGTCATCGACACACAATATCTTTTTTTTTTTTAAAGGATATACATGAATATACATGTTTTATAAAAGTGGAATTATTCAGGAGTTTAATAGTGCGGACAACACAACAAAATGTAGAGTCTATCAATAATATGATTCTGTATATCACCCTTGGTGTGTCATTTAATATATCACATTTACATTTACATTTAGTCATTTAGCAGACGCTTTTATCCAAAGCGACTTACAAGGGAGAATAACATTCAAGCTACATTGCGACAGAGATTAGTGTAACAACAACATTAGTGTAACAATAAATACTGCTAGGTAGTGCTAAGTAATTGTAGGTAAGGACAGGAGGTACTCACTGAAGAGCTGGGTCTTCAAGTTCTTAAAGACAGAGAGGGAGGTCCCTGCTCTGGTCATTTTTGGCAGCTCGTTCCACCAACGTGGAACTACAAATGAGAATAGCCTGGATTGCCGGCAGAGCCAGGCGACGCTCATTTGACGAGCGCAGCATCCGGGGGGCAACATGTGCTCTTACAAGAGCATTTAAGTAGGCGGGAGCATTCCCAGCAATCACTCTGTAGGCCAGCATAAGAGACTTGAACTTGATGCGGGCGGCTACAGGTAACCAGTGGAGCTCGATGAGCAGCGGAGTGACATGTGCCCTCTTTGGCTGGTTGAACACCAGTCGCGCCGTCGCATTCTGTATCATCTGTTGTGGCTTCACCGCACAAGCCGGCAAGCCTGTTAAGGGGGTGTTGCAGTAGTCGAGAGGGACATCACCAAGGTTTGTACCAGCAGTTGAGTGGCATATTGGGTCAGGTACGGCCTGACTTTTCGGATGTTTAGTAGTGCGAAGCGGCAGGACCGGGAGACAGCGGCAACATGGTCCAAGAATGTCAGTTGGTCATCAATAATGACACCTAGATTCCTTGCAGCCTTGGTAGGAACAAGAGATAGAGAGTCGATTTTAATATCAATGTTGTGATAAATACCTTGTTTGGCCGGGAAGACCAGCAGTTCCGTTTTCGCCAGATTTAGTTGAAGATGATAATCCTTCATCCATGTGGATATGTCAGCGAGACAATCCGAGATCCACGTCGAGACAGTGGGGTCGTCGGGCGGGAAGGACAGATAGAGTTGAGTATCATCCGCATAGCAGTGATGAAAAGCCATGTGAGCGGATGATCGGGCCCAGTGAGGTGGTGTATATGGCAAAGAGGAGGGGTCCTAGCACGGAGCCTTGGGGAGCCCCTGTGGTGAGGTTGTGAGGCACAGACAGCTGGCCTAGCCATGTCACACTGAATGAGCGCCCAGTAAGGTAAGATTCGAATCAGGAAAGTGCACTGCCCGTTATGCCCATACTTGAGAGTATGGACAGGAGTATGCTGTGATTGACAGTGTCAAAAGCAGATGATAAGTCTAGCAGAATGAGAACCGAGGATTTGGCAGCAGCTCTAGCAGTTTTTAAGGCCTCTGTCACAGACAACAGGGCTGTTTCAGTGGAGTGACCACTTTTGAAGCCAGATTGAAGTGTATCAAGAAGGTTGTTTCTTGACAGGTACTCTGTAACCTGTCTAGAGACCGCCCTCTCTAAGGCTTTGGAAAGGAATGGGAGGAGAGAGACCGGCCGATAGTTTTCTACTTGATTGGGATCGAGTGAGGGTTTTTTGAGCAGTGGTGCGACCCGAGCCGCTTTGAAAGCGGAAGGGAAAGTGCCGGAAGTTAGGGAAGAATTAATCATATGTGTGATTGCCGGGGTGATAGTCGGTGATATGGCTTGAAGGAGGTTAGATGGGATCGGATCTAGCGGACAGGTAGTAGGACGGCTACATGTTAGTAGTTTAGATACCTCACTTTCAGCGAGGGGGGTGAAACCAGGGAACGATGAGCCTAGGGCTGGAGAAGACAGGTTGTGAGTAAGTTGTTTAGTGAATTGGCTGCTGATGGCTGCCACTTTGTTGGTAAAAAAGGAGGCAAGGCAGTCAGCAGTGAGGTTAGTAGCTGGGGGAGGTGGTGGAGGGTAGAGCAGAAACTTGTAGGTGGCGAATAACTTACGTGTGTCTGTGGCACCGTTGATCCTATCGTTGAAGAAGGCCTTATTGGCAGCAGTGATGCTGGAAGAGAAGGAGGACAGCAGTGTCTGGTAGCTTGCAAGATCCTCAATTGTTTTGGATTTGTGCCATTTCCTCTCGGCTGCTCTGAGGTCAGTGCGCGTTGTCCAGAGGGTGTCAGTCAGCCAAGGGTGCGACTGGGTTGTTCGAGCAGGTCTGGTGGATAGTGGACACAGGCTATCCAGACATGAGCTCAAGGTGGAGCAGAGGGAGTCAGTGGCATCATTTACCTGCAGAGAGGAGAAAGTGTCGTGGGGTGGAAGAGAAGAGGAGAGCACAGAGGGGAAGTGGGTGGGAGACAGGTCGCGGAGATTGTGGCGGATAGTAACCATGGGTGGGGAGGTGGGGGGTTGTTTTGGTAGCTGGACATTGAAGTGGATGAAGAAGTGGTCAGAGAGATGAAGAGGAGTGACCCTTAGGTTGTCCGTAGTGCAGCTCCGCGCAAGAATGAGATCAAGCTCTTTGCCAGCCTTGTGAGTCGGTGGAGTCGGGACCTGTCTTAGGTCGAATGAGCGAACCAAAGACAGGAAGTCAGCCGAGCTCGCACTGTCAAGTGGATGTTCATGTCTCCGAGGACGAGCATGGGACACTCATGCTCAGGAATTGATGACAGCAGGGTGTCAAGCTCATGTAGGAAGTAACCTAGTTGTCCTGGTGGACGGTAGATGACGACCACATAGGCTTTCACCGGAGCAGTCACCAAGACGGCGTGATATTCAAAGGAGGCAAAGTTGTTTAAAGGCAGCAGTGGATTAAATTTCCATGTGTTGGAAATTAGCAGGCCAGTCCCACCACCACGGCCAGATGGTCTGGATGTGTGGGAGAATGTGTAGTTAGTGGAGAGTGCAGCCGGGGTTGCGCTATCTTCCGGTTTAATCCATGTCTCAGTGAGAGCAAGGAGCTCCAAGGAGAGGTAGTTGGCATGACCAGAAATGAAGTCTGCCTTGTTAACTGCAGATCGACAATTCCACAAGCCAACAGAGAAGGAGGTCTTTGCAGAAGATGTTTGCTGCAGGGACCTGAGGTTACCCGGATTGCATCGGCGTAAGGTATAACGAGGCTTTCTGGGTGACCTTGAAGTTGTGGGGATGTGGTAGTAGCACATTTTGTATGGAATGAGAGAAAGAAGGCGGGATTGCCTTGTTCGGTGTCCTTGCTTCGGTTGACGTGCAGAGGTAGACGTGCGTCTTTACACAGAGCGACTACAAATGGGCCAACGGTTGAAGCTAACGCTTCAAGGGCAGGACCATAAATAGGTGATAGAATACAGCTGCTCGTGTGATTAGGGTTGCACCTGGCTAAGAGCACGCCCACATAAGAGAGGACTTACCTGAATAGGGGGTGTGTCTGGAACACAAGCTTGTTGGCAGATCAGCAAATAGCAGTGAAATGTGCAGAGTCAAACCAGTAGTCCAAGTTGCAATACTACAATACGAGCAGTGATACACTACACAGCAACCTCAGCACTAGAGCTCGACTCAGAGTTCAGTTTGTAGTGAAGGGTATTTATCCCTGTTCAGCGGATGGAGGACAGGCCCAGAAAGTTAGACAAAGGGTTTACTGATTAGAGGGAGTTGCTTGGCTCACACCCTTGCTGATGGCTGAGCAATTAGCAGCAGATATGACGGTACTACCCTGAACCAGCTAGGACAAAGTAAGTGCCAAATAAGACTGAACCAGCAATAATAACAAGAAAAACAACAGCAAAAGGACAAACGAAACAGTAAAACAGACGGAACAGAGGGACGGTAAAACAGACGGAAGAAGTTGATGACACACGTCATCACACACTTCTTCCGTTTTAGGGTTGTTCGTGACAACGGGTGTTTCGTCGGTCTCCTCCGGTGGTTCTTGAAAAAAGTCTGTTTTATCGTCACATGAAGAACAATGAAGAATGAAGAATCTTTAATTGTCACACAGCACACCACACTACAACACATTCAAGTTGAAATCCGCTATTTGAAATATTCTCCAAGTCCGGGATAAGGCCGGTTTCAGTTTCAGCATTGCTGTCATTCTCTGCGTCTCTGTCGGAGAACTGACTATCATCGCGGAAAATGAAGTCCAGTATGTTCTGCTTAAACTGTCTTGGATCTATCGCACTGGTTAGATTAAAGTCCGCGATATGATTTAAATCTTCCGCCATCCGCTTCTCGTAATCCACAACAACACGGAGAGTCAAACACAAAAGTTTTCACAATCCAGCTTGTTTACGGACACGACGTCAGTGTGACTTCTTCGTTGGTATACGTTGGTACACGCCCCCTCCACAATGATATCTCCATGTGTGTGTGTGTAAAAGTAGTATGATTTAAAGATTCAACTCTATCAAAATGGTTTCACATTGTGACTTCACGTCACATGGAATATGGAGGGATGATCTTCACCTGGACAGTCGCTTTAAAGAAGCGATCCATCAGCGTTGTTCAGTGCTATTCAGCATCTCGGTAAGTGAACTGTCTATCCCCATGTAAACTGACTGGAATATTTAACTCCAGGGTTTAACATTTTTCTACTATTTATAAATGAAACTCGGTTTTGAAAATACGTTGAGAGATAAAAAAACACAAATTTTGGAAAAATCTCATTTTCCTTCTAGAAAGGTTTCTTCAACTTATTTGGATCCTCCCCACAGTGAGGATCCGCATGCTTGTGGGTGATGTTTGACCGGGCCTGTGATCCAGATGTACAAGCCGCCTTTACGAGCCACCATTTTGTTTAAAAAGACTGAGAATATATACAGGCCAACCGGCACTGTTTCACCTCTGCCTGCCTCCTCTTCCTCATTCCCTGGCCCTGCCCCAGAACACACCTCCACACACATAAATAAGTCTAAAAACTTAAACAATGGAAAATTATGGTGGCACACTTACAGTAACTGTATTGATCATGTTACCTGTATCAAAGGACGACCCGTAGGTCCAAGGAAATTATGACCATAGTGGTCATATAAATGGCATGAATTTTCATATTTCCCATTACCAGTGTATGAAGTTTTCAAACATCAACCAGCAATCGACGTGTTACTGTATAAAGCAGTGATCACCGGTGTAAGAGCCAAAATGCTGTTTTGTATTCATGTTGTAATTTCGTTTGTGTAACACTGGGTGGCGCATGTCTGCAAATTGACCTCAGGTATATAGGTAGGAAATACCATGTTGTTGGCAGGTGTTTGACCCGGAAGGGCAAAGGGTTTTTGACCGCTTGCGTGCGGCCCCTTGTTGCTATGATGATGGAACTGCTGTGGACAATGTGCTGTATGGGAATAAATGGACCACTTTGGATTTCCACATCAAGATTGTCTACATGCATTTGTTTTGTTTAGCACAGGGCAATCAAGTGAGCATAGCATTTTTAACATCAAGCGTGTCAGCCAGGTCTTCCCCAGTCTCAGGCACCTCAGTAGTTCAGTGGTAGACCGAACTCCTTTAACATTAGTCAAAAACCCTGCATCAGTTCGGACTTTAGTTTACAAACGACGGAGTCTTCGGCACGCAGGCGTGGAATTAGGAGGAGCCAAAGAGCCGTTTGTTTCCTTGTGGATTATTGTGTGAATATTACATGGACCTTCTGGTGACAAGGAGTACAAGGGACAATCCGACAACTGCAAGGCGCCCAATGAAAGAGAGATCTGTAGCGCTACAATCTTCAATGGCCAGTTAAATTGTGTGCACACATACCCGGGTATAAAAAACACGTGTTAAACCCCGGCAGACTGACTGTGGAGACTTTGTGAACTTTGCGTGACTTGCGAACTTTGCGTTACTAAAACAGGGAATCGTTTGATCAGTTGTTTATCATGGAGAATACCCCCGCGATTGAACAGACTGCAATGCAAGCCGCTAGTAAAACCAGCAGTGTGGTTAGAGCTGTTGATCACAAACATTCTAAACATGCAGAAGGGCTTGTTGATAAATATTACGTTGCAAGCGGACAGAAAGTTTCAAGCATCATTAGAAAATCGATGCAAGGATTAAAAAATCACAAACCACAGTTACAAATTTCTCTGAAGGAACTGATACAAACGTGTAACGATGCAAAACGTATTCATGAGTCTTTGTTGAGTTTATTGCCTGTTGATGAAGAAGAAAAACATGAAATTTGGTTTAAAGCAAAGATGATATCTAACAATGATGTTATTTCTGAAACAAAGGTTTTTGTTGCAAGGTGTTCTGAAAATAGTAATGGTGCTTTGTCAACTGTGTCAGCTGAAATGTTTGATGTTGGTATCAATTTAAATGGTCATGGTAAAGCAAATGTGGGTTTTAAAGCTGTGCATGAAAATGGTGAGGGTGGGGATGGCGTCAATCAAAACGACAGTGTGTCCAATATTGATAGCAAACGGTCACAAAGAAGTGTTAGCAGTGGGAGATCCAGCACTTCTTCAGCCAGGATAAAGGCTGAGGCCGGGAGAGCTGCACTTGTCACTAGCTGCAGCTTTGAAGGAAAGACACGCGCTGGAGGAGCAGGAACAGCAACTATGGAGGAGAAGGGAGCAGCTTGATGTAGATGCAGAGTTGGCTGCATCTGCTGCTAAGTTGTCTGTGCTACAGGCCTACGAGCGGAAAAGTTGTTCAGCAACACCCTCAAATGGCATGAATTCCTATGTGGAAAAGGAAAAAGGAAAAATGCAATCAATAAGTGTCTTAAATCCTAAAACAAAGGAATTTCAACCTGGACTATCAAAGCTTACACAATATGTCTCCGCCAAAGGACCGTTACCACCTAACAACCCGCTGTCACCAGATGTGATCAAAGGGCAAACTGAGCTGTTGTGTATGGATGCCTCTAAACATCAGTACAATCTACGTGAGCTACAGCAAGGAACATTGGAACCAGCTGACTATCGGCAGCAGTTGACAACCGGACAACAAAGGCCTTTCACAGACCAGCCAGCCAATGGAACTCATTCCCCATTATGCAAAGGCAAAATTACATCACCGCTGCCCTGGTTCGCCACACCATACATCATCTCTGCCATCAAGAGAGATTCCTGTGTTCGATGGAGACCCTCTCCAGTTCAGACCGTTCATTAAAGCCTTTGAACAAGGTGTGGAAAGCAAAGCGGAAAGTGCAGACTGTCTTTATTATCTAGAGCAGTTCACCAGAGGACAGCCACAAGAGTTGGTGCATAGCTGTCAGCATATGGCGCCTGACCATGGCTACAAAGTGGCAAAGGGTCTTCTGCAGGAACACTTTGGCAACCCATACAAGGTCGCCATAGCTTATATGAACAAGGCCTTGGCCTGACAAGCAGTTGGATGGCTGAGGATGTGAATGCACTGCAAGACTACTCCTTGTTTTTACGTGGCTGTTGCAATGTAATGGGGGAGCTTCATTATGTGCAGGAACTGGACATGCCTGTCAATATGAGGACCATTATCTCCAAGCTGCCATTTAAGATGAGAGAGCAATGGAGAACTACAGCTCATGACATCATGTAAAGGTCTCATGACCGAGCCCACATCACTGACTTGGTCCAGCTTATCGAACGCCGTGTCAAAATCCTTTCAGACCCTCTGTTTGGCGACATACAGGATCCACCTACTGCCTCTGCACCAAGGCCTCTATCAAAATTTAATTCACAGCCCATGAGCCATGTAAAGGCTTACATTGTTGCTACTGCTGTGACTTTCAAGGATCTGTCTGAGGACGTAAAGGAGCAACCGTTGGGCACAGAGCACACTGAGGAAGCTAAGTGCCTTTGTTGTGATCGTCACCACCTTGTGGAGGGGTCCAAGCAGTTTACAGCCAAAAAGCACAAGGAGAAGATCCTCTTCCTGAGGCAAAAGGGAGTTTGTTTTGCATGTCTACGCATTGGCCACATAAGCGGGGACTGTGAGAGTCGCTTGGCATGTAAAATCTGTGGACAATCTCACCATACTCTGCTGCACATTAAAAGACCACTGACTCAAGAACAGTTAAGAGGCCAGCCTGGCCAGCAACAGTCCTCTCCTGAAAAATGTGGACATACAGGGGCCGGTAAGGACCAGTGTGTGCTATCCATCCTTCCTGTCAAGGTGAAGTCTGCAAAGGGAAGCCATGTAATTTCAATGTATTCCTTTCTAGATCCTGGAAGTTCAGCCACATTCTGCTCTGAACGCCTGATGCAGAAGTTGAACATCACAGGCCAAGGAACAAGTTTCCTAGGCCCACAATGGGGCAAGAAAAGGTTGTCTCAGCATACGCTTTGTCAGGTCTGGAGGTGTCTGATCTGGACGGTAATACATTTTATACCCTCCCTGAGGTATTCACACAGAAAGAAATGCCAGTCACTGTAGATGATATGATAAGGTCTGAGGATCTGGCTAAGTGGCCTTATCTCTCAAAGGTGTGCATCCCAAGCGTGAAGGCAGATGTTGACCTGTTAATTGGAACTAACAAACCCAAGGTACTAGAACCCTGGGAGGTAATCAATAGCTGCTAGAATGGCTCATACGCTGTTAGGACAGTGCTGGGATGGGTGGTTAATGGCCCACTGAGTGGAAACAGTGATGCATCATTATCCTCCGCCACAGTGAACTGCATCTTTCTGCAAAGGCTAGAAGACATGCTTGTTAGTCAATACAACCATGATTTCAGTGAGAAGGCTACAGAGGAAAAGGAAATGTCTTGAGACAACATCAAATTCATGGAGATTATGGAGCATTCAGCAGTGCTGCAAGATGGAAGGTACTGTTTAAAGTTACCCTTGAAGAAAAAGGGTGTTTCTCTGCCCAAAAACTTGGCTGTGGTGAAGCAAAGGATGCAGGGCTTAAGAATAAGTAGTGACAGCTTGCACCAGGAGTACGCACAGTATGTGAATAGCCTTATCGCTTACAACTACGCAGAGCCTGTGCCCCAGCAGAAGCTTCAAGGCGAACCTGGCAGAGTGTGGTACATCCCCCACCATGCGGTCCACCACCCAAGGAAAGGAACCCTTCGGGTCGTGTTTGATTGTGGAGCCACCTTTCAAGGAGCATCATTGAATAAGGAACTGCTTCAGGGCCCTCACCTTACCAGCTCACTGCTTGGAGCCCTGTTTCGCTTCAGAGAGGAACCTGTAGCATTCATGGGTGATATACAAGCCATGTTTCACCAGGTAAAGGTTGCAGAAGAAGATGGGGACTTCCTCCGTTTTCTCTGGTGGCCAAATGGAGACGTCACTAAGGCGCTGAAGATCATCAGTCTGTGTTTGCTGCCAGTGTGTGTCAAGCTGTCAGGAAAAACTTTTATGTGGATGATTCTTTGAAGAGCTCAGCCACCGAAGGGGATGCTATCCAGATAATCCAAGACCTAACTGCACTGTGCCAGAAGGGAGGTTTTGTCTTGGAGAAGTGGACTAGCAACAGCCGCTCTGTCTTACAGGCCATCCCAACAGAGCGAAGGGCTAAGGAGTTAAAGGAATTGGATCTGGATCGAGACAAGCTGCCAGTAGAGAGACCCAGGCTTTGGGTCTACTGTGGTGCATAGAAACCGACTCTTTCAAATTTAAGATCAAGGTGAGGCAACAGGCACTTACCAGACATGGTATGGTGTCAACCATCTGCTCAGTGTATGACCCCCTAGGCTTCCTGGCACCAGTGACACTGCCTGCGAAGATGATGCTGCAGAAGAGGATGTGCATGGGATGACGCCTTGCCACCTGACATCTTAAGCCCGTGGACAGCATGGTTGGAAGACCTGGACCAGCTCAATGTATTCGAGATACCCAGATGTGTCAAGCCAGTGGACTTTGAGGAGGTCGCCAAGGCCCAGCTACATCACTTCGCTGACGCCAGTGAAGTTCAAGATTCAAGATTCAAGATTCAAGATTTTTTATCTGTCACATACATATACATACTTTCATACATATATGCAGTGAAATGTAATGCAACGCACCCGGTGATAGCACACAATATGTCCTAGGAAAAAAAGAAATAAAAGTAAAGAATTCCTTTCTAATAGACCGACTAACTGACTCCTAAAACGTAATACAGTAAGTTGAATACTTATAGAATAAAATAAAAATATATAGAATAAAATACAATAAAAATAAAATGAAATAAAATGGAATAGATAGAGGGAATATGCCAATGTATGTACAGATATGTGCAATTAAAGTGGCATGTGAATTAAAGTGGCATGTGAATGTGAATAGAGTGAGGTAGTGTTTGGGATACTACACAACAGTATACAACAGTACGGCGCAGCAATACGGCATCACGAACAACCCTGAACAGTGACACAGTATGCGGTACAGTATGCTACATACAGTACAGTAGGTAGTGGAGCCTAGTGTATGGCTCAGTTAGGACCCCTGGTGAGGTCAGCGTTGACAGTTCTAATGGCTTGCGGGAAAAAACTCCGTCTCAGTCTCTCTGTTCTCGCTGTGTGACTGCGGAGGCGCTTGCCTGACCGCAGCAGCTGAAACAGTCCGTTGTTGGGGTGATGACGATCCTTCATGATCCTGCGGGCTCTGCTACTACACCTCCTGGTGTATAGCTCCTGCAAGGGGGGGAGGGTAGTTCCAGTGGTACGTTCAGCTGAACGCACCACCCTCTGCAGGGCCCGCCTGTCCTGAGCAGTACAGTTCCCAAACCAGGCAGTGATGTTGCCTGTCAGGATGCTCTCCACTGCTCCAGAGTAGAAGGACTTGAGGATCCTCACCGAGACCTGGAATTTCCTCAGCTGCCTGAGGTGGTAAAGACGCTGCCTCGCCTTTCTCACCAGAGTGTCCGTGTGTACAGTCCATGTTAAGTCCTCTGTGATGTGGACTCCCAGATATCTGAAGCTGCTCACCCTATCGACAGAAGTCCCATTAAACCACAAGGGAGCGTGCGTCCTCGATTGTGATCCACGCCTAAAGTCCACAATCAGCTTCTTGGTTTTGCTGACGTTCAGGTGTAGGCTGTTGTCCTGGCACCAGAGTGACAGGTCAGCCACCTCCTCGCGGTAGGCCTTCTCATCGCAGTCGGTGATCAGGCCCACGACCACGGTGTCGTCATCAAACTTGATGATGGTGTTGGAGCTGGACCTGGCCACACAGTCATGTGTGTACAGGGAGTACAGTAGGGGGCTGAGGACGCAGCCCTGGGGGGATCCTGTATTCAGGGTGAGGGAGCTGGACATGTACTTTCCCACCTTGACCACCTGGGGGCGGCCTGTGAGGAAGTCCAGGATCCAGGTGCACAAGAACCATTCAATCCGAGCTCCTTCAGCTTGACAGCCAGTCTGGTGGGGACTATGGTGTTGAAAGCTGAACTATAATCGATGAACAGCATTCTCACATAGGCCCCCTTCTGGCCATCCAGGTGCGTGAGCGTGGTGTGCAGTACCTGGGAGACCGCGTCATCCGTGGATCTGTTTTGCCGGTACGCGAACTGCAGCGGGTCCAAGGTGCGGGGAAGAGAGGCGCAGATGTAATCCTTAATCAGCCTCTCGAAACTCTTCATGACCACCGAGGTGAGGGCCACCAGAAGGTAGTCATTCAGGCAGGTTGGAGAGGCGATCTTCGGTACAGGAACGACGGTGGACCTCTTGAAGCAGGACGGGACCACTGATTCAGCCAGGGAGATGTTGAATATTGTAGCGAACACCGGAGCTAGCTGGTTAGCACAGGTCTTCAGTACTTGCCCAGATATGCCATCTGGGCCCACAGCTTTCCTGGTGTTCACCCGCATCAAAGCCCTCCTGACCTTGTGCACGGACACTGAGAGTGCGCGCTCATCCCCAGCGGTGTAACTCCAATTAGCCGGCGAGCTAGCTGTGCTGCTGCCAGACTCGAACCGCGCATAAAAGGAGTTCAGTTCGTTGGCCAGGGAGGCGTCCACACTCGTGGCTGGGGAAGAGCTGCTCTTGTAGTTTGTTATTGTTCGCAGCCCCTCCCACAAGCGTCTTGTGTCCCCCCGCTCCATCTGTAGCTCCACAGTCTCTCGACAGAGCTGCGTCGGCGTCCGCTTGTGGTGGGATATAAACGGCTGTAATGATGACCGTGCTGAATTCCCGGGGGAGATATAATGGACGGCATAGTATGGTCAGCTGTTCCAGGTTCGGCGAGCAGGAGTGGGAGAGGAAAACACACAAAAAAAAAAAACTCTGCAAGGTTTACCTCGGTACACTTGTGTGGAGAGGCAGAAGTACTGTCTCTGTGGGAAAAAAATTGAAGAAGACAGCAGGTGTGAGTGCATGGAATCTGAAAAGGTGGGGGCCTCGCTCCCGAGATGTGAAAAAGTATACACCTGTGAAAGTGTATGCCCAAGAAGTCAAAATTTAACAATGAGAGGGACTATAGGTTGACCCTGAGAAGGGCGGGCCCAGAGCTGGTGCCAACTCTTCCACCCATGAAGGAGAGGGAATATGGGAGAAGACTCGCTGACTTCACAGGATATGTAACACTTTCTGCATTCCCCAACAATAATGCCAATTGGAATGAAACAAAGACAGGCAGAAAGGTGACCAAAGGTCACCTTCCCTCTCTTAAGCATTACCCACATCCTTGTCTTTTTGATCATGCAACCCCCAACACGAGGCCTTTGTGTCCAACTATCATCTGCATCCTGACAGGATGCAGATGATAGTTTGATTAACAAGAGGAGACAAAACCACTCAAGGACTCAAAGATCAGTGGACCAAACAATGAACCACTCTTTCCTTCCACCCGCTGTTTCCCTTTGATCAAGGCAGACCCCCGACGGGGAGTCTGTCTCCAAGACATGTCTGGGAGAAGGAGATCCACGAGTAATTAGCATCTGCTGTCTCTCTTTTGTGTTAAGCCCACTTGTAAATTAATTTGAACCAAGGTGGAATTAGCCAGGAGAAGACATTTCATGACAGGGCTCGTATCCTTAGTGTGTGTGGGAATGTGGGTTTTATCCTGTTGCTCATTAGCCCAACCAACAGGTATGCAGCGTCTCCGACCCAATCACCAAGATCCAGGTCAGATGTGGCTGCTCAAACCATCCCATCCCAACATCACAGCGACATTACCAATAATACAATTGAAATGTATTAACTTTGATGTTGCCAGGTTGCCATCTAGTGGCCAACATGTAGACGTCGCGGTAACCACCAACATTACAGTGCATTGTGTCCATTGTGTGTGGTAAAATGAGATTAAAGATGTGATTGTATGCCATTTATTAGGAGTGTTGAAAAGGAGTTAGGAAAGGAGTTGGGAAAATATGTATTCATAGTTAGTAATTAGAAATCACCTTCAGTTCATTAGTCACAAATGTTATGTTGCTGATAGAATGGTTGTGAAAGATGACCAAATTGTCTATGACGACTATTTTTATTTGTTTGTATGTGAGCATTATCACAAGTGTTTATGTTTTAAAATAATTAATTGGTTTGAACATAGTGTTGTGTGAAGCTATGTGACTTTTGCATGTAAGGACATGTATTCCCTAAATCGAAAGAATTAGCCAGTAAGAAAGGAGATGCACAAAACTCTGCCTCCTCCACCATTTTGAGAGAGAGGGACACCCAAACTCCTCCTCCTCAATCTTGTGTTTAAGTAGTGTGTTTGCCACGTTTCATTATTTTCTTATTTTTGTTTCAACCAATTCACCAAAGATTCAAGCCTAACTCAACAAATTAGTGTACACAGATTCATTTGACTTGACACTCAACCACAGCAAGAGAAGCACACGTTAGCCTAATCAGTTCGCCCGGACCTACTCCATGACAGTGAAATCACAGCCCCCGGAGCATGCCGCACAAGACCCCCCCCAAGCAAGCGAACCATGAGATATTTGGACTTTTCCCCTGGCACAATCCAAAACTCTGGTCACCAACTGACTCCTACACGACGTGGCTGAAAATCACCAGTGGATGAGACTACTATGAGTGGAGTCCGTGGGTAGCCAGTGGGCAAAGCCAACAAGAGAACAAGTACAAGGCACCAGACATATTGATAAAGATACTTGACAGCAACACTGTTTTGCTGAGAAGATCAGGAGTCCAAGAAGTGGAGCAGTTGAAACCGTTTTTTAGCTCAGAATAGCCACTCTTAAAGGTTGTAACAAGGGAAGGAGCAAACAAGCTCTGGGCTGGCAGAGCTCTAAGAAAGCTAGAATACGTGAAAAAAGGGTTTTCTCACAGATGAGAAAGACGATCTCGCATCCAGCAATGGACTCTAGTCAGACACCTTCAGTCTTTAGGGTCTGTCTTTCCATCCGTCACAGAGAGATGGACACCAAAGAGGAGATGGACGGCCTGTAGGAAGTGATCACTTGGGGGAAATTGATTGAGGTGTTCCTTGATCAGAGTATCCCAGTGGCACAAGTTTGCCAATAAATCCTAAGAGAAGAGGGGAGGAGAAGAAATAACCTACGGTATAGTGTAACTACACTTGATGCCCGGGGACACCCAGGCGCCATCATCAAAGAGAAAAGACTAACCATGACCATCACACCAGAGAACTTGTGTCATCGGAGACAGCTGCAATTCCCAGGATCACACGTGGCTAGAGTCACCACTAGCTACCCTTAAGCAACCAAAAATGTAGAAATCATTGTGAAAACAGTGACCGCCAATTTTACTGCCAAGTTCTACCTAGGGCCGGAGTGAGCAGAGCTGAAGCTGTAAGTGACGTAGTCTTTAAAAGAAGACTCCGAGAGCAAACAGCAGATGGAACAGCCAAAGCCCAAACTAGGGGGTCGTATAGCCAGCTTCTTCAGGAGAAGAAGCGACACCCTGAAATAGGGAAAAGAATGATAACAACGCAAGGTCGTCATTGGCAAAATCATCTCCCAGAAAATAAATAAAAGCTTAAAAAAGAATGGAATGTTAAAGATAGCCCAGACAAATCAGGACACCCCAAGAAACCAGAGAGAGAATTATACAGCAAACCACATAGGGCAAAACGGCATGTCTAGCTACTACAGTAGCTTTTGAACATTGTAAAAAGACCCCGTAATACGGAAGGTGGACAGCATACGAAGACACCAGCTGTGGCACCCAAGAGAATACCATGGGAAGAAAAGCCCATGCCCATGGCCACGAGTAAACAGTAACAGATCAGGGAGGAGTCCACTGGGACCATTTCCGGTTAATTGGAATGTATACCACCGATGGGTAGGGGGAAAGCATGTGAAAATGCACTGGAGTTCGAACTACGCCGACCTGCTACAAGGGGCATACATCGATGTTGTCCTGGGCGTAGGGATGGTTTGGACCAATAACCCCCTCATGTGGCAATGGCTATGAACAGAGAAGTGAGATGATATCATCAACACATTGTCGACAATCCGTGGGTAAAAATAGACCGTATTATCGAAAAGTCAATCATGGCTTACTTTTCTCACCAAGAAATGACAGAGAAGCACAATCAGGTTCTCTTTCGACAATGTAATAAGTCTCCACCTCAAGTAGAGCCAAGAAGGAATCAAGACTTTCAATCAAGGTTTTACGTGGCTGAGGTGACCTTGGTGGCTCACACCATTGATCGCTGTCTATGTCCCACAGAGGTCAAACTGTATATCGAATACAACCCTCGAGAATGTAAACTAGGACCTCAACTGTATTCTGAAAAGGTGGTGTGATGGCGTGAAATTTGGGTGTGGCAAAGGTTTGACAAACCCCTAGGCTGGTTGAAGCACTATATATGAGACGACCCACCGCCACACACACTTGCCCTGCACTATCGAGGGTGCATAAGAGAAGAATTCTGCCCAACATTGGATGAATGGATTTGAGTATTACTATGAGAGACAAGCAATGACCGGAGCAGCCAAAGACGCGACCCAAGCACAGATCAACGATGATGAGATGGACTATTGATAAGATAATAATAGGGGTGGCAGGAACTATTGCAGTTCTAGCCATCCTCTACCACTATTGTAATAGGCCATGGGAAGAAACACATACACTCTAACTAACCTCAATGGCATCCATTAAGTTTGTTAGTTGGAATAGGCTCATCAGCTAAATGTAGCAAAATCCTATCACCTCACCAGGATGAACCCCAACTTCTGTCTGTGACAGTTCCGCCTGCGGTACACCACCCAAGTGACGTTTTCAGGGCCCTCCGGCACAGAGACACAGACGATGTAAAACTGGTGTGACGATGATGTCACACCAGTTTTATTGTAACGAGTGGGCTAGGTGGTACAAGAACATGGACAACATGTCATGACAAGGGCTCTTCTCCTGTGTGTGTGGGGGGATGGGGGTTTTACCTGTTGCTCGATGATTAGTTTAACAAGCAACAGGCAAACAGACACACTGATCCTGGGCCCAATCACCTAGACCTAAGACAGATGTGGCTGCTCAAAACACACCACCCCTACACCACACTGTCTACTGCAAGAAACTCACCTCACTGCATCTGAGCATCTCAAACTCAACTCTAAATGGGTTAATCAGATGTTTTCTTCATCTTGTAATTTACAAAAAGAGGTGTTTCGATATTGATCAATAAAAGTATTCCATATTAGAATAAAACCACAATTTCAGACACAGAAGGGTAAATAAATACTCATTAACAGAATTATATGAAACATCAAATTAACCATATCTAATGGCCCCATATTTACAAAACTCCAACAATTCTCAGACTCCAGAGCAACAATTTGGCCACGGATGGTGAGACATTGAACAAACAGAGTGTCAGGATTTATCAATATCTGATCTCCCATTCCTTACTGAATCTATAAAGAAACATAATTGCTTTAAAAACCCATTCATTGCAACGACTCTGTCAGCCTGGTGGAAATTCAACAAACTCAGTGGTCACACTCTATCTCCAAACAAATTTACTCTAATCTGGAACAACCCAGATTTTCTGGTTAAAAACAGAGCAAAAATCTTCAGGTCCTGGAAAAGACAAGGAATTACTCATCTGGAACACATTTTTGAAAACAATTCACTGATATCTTTCCCAGCCTTAATTCAAAGGTATAATATCTGTAGTCAAAGTATCCTGCAATTCCTTCAACTGCAGCAGTCTCTAAAAGTTAAAATCAATAACCATCGGGTCTGGGGTGGGGCCTGCGTGGCCGGTGCCTGACTGACTCCAACCCTGCGTTGATGATCTTGTTGGGCTTTGCCTATCTCACCCAGTGCCAGAACTTCAAATCAGTACAAACACCACACAATAGGGCTAGGGTTTGCGGGATGGATGCACACTCCTGGCCTGGTGTGCTTTGCTTCTGTCTTGCACTTTTAATACCAGTCCTATTAGCTTATAACACATACACTCCCACACAAATCTTACTCTAAGCAACACTCCACCAGACCAGGGTCTGTGGGGCAGGAAGGGTGCGAGTGATTTGGGTTCAACATACCTGCGGGACTCGCACCGCAATGGCCCACAATTCTAACTGCAATTAAGATTGCAGGGGTGAATAATCTGGGGGAATAAACTGACCTCTCTCGATGCTGTGAATGCAGTGAAGAAATCCTACACACCTAAGAGAAAATGCTGCTAGATGAGGTATCACAGTCTGACATCCTGGAGGGAGTACAGCAGTGGGGGAACATACTGATTGTGTTCTTTCTCAACCTGACCAGGTAGGAGGAGAGACAAGTTCCGTCTAACTGGATACACACTGTGCAGGAACATCCCAAGTGGTATAGCCTTAGGTAGGTTAGTAGGGCTAGATAATTGGGCCCAGGGCCAGTGTGGCTGCATACCTATTGCTCGTTAGAATAATCAACAGGTAAAACCCCCATCTCCACACACACACAGGAGAGGAGCCCTTTTCATGACATTTTGTCCATTTGCTCTGGGGCTTGTCCCACCTTGCCCACTCGCTACAATAAACTGGTGTGCTTTAAAGCCAATCGTCTGTGTCTCTGTGCTCGAGGGCCCTGAAAACGCCACTCGGGTGGTGTGAGGCAGGCAAATCCGGTATAGGGTATTATAACCTATCCTGTGATAATGAGCATACAAGCATTCGAAAAACCCAAGTCTGAAGCACAGAACCTTAATGTAAGTACACAGTCAACAAGGACCGCGAGCAGAATTCCACGAGCATGAATGCTCGGTGAGCCCCCAATGAATTCATCATGACCCATCATTAGAGAGACTCACCATGATCCTCCTGGGAGCAGGAACGGCCGAAGCGGTCCAAGAAAGTGACAAGAACTCATAAGTTATCCTTCAAGAATTTATCAAGAAGAAACTGATGGCCATGGTAGGGAGCAAAACATTGTCAAAACATTTCCCCAAAAAAGTCTTAAGACAGAACAAACGAAAGGAGTGGTCGCACACGGAGTCTGGACCCATGACAAATCGACCTCGGAGGAAAAACATTCACGCATAAAAAAAAACAAAAAAACGACCTGAACCCGCGTCGTGGCTTGTGCTCAACGACAGAAATGCTTCTGGAACCTGGCGCAGAACTGTACCAGAAGACAGCACCGATTGGTGCTAAGTCCCGTTCACAAAACAGTCTTCTACATTAATAAAGGACATTATGTGAGTACACCATGGGTGTTCTTTGACCAGTGGTTAGACCAAGGATAACCCAGGTAAAACACATAGAGACTGTGTTCCAGGATTTGCCTAACCGGAAGAGGGTTAGCGCCCCCCCCAGGAACAAGAAATGTTTATCCAGCATATGCCGACGCCCGAAGATCTGATGGAAGTCCCCACTGTGGTCAGAGGGTGAGTGGAAAGAGGAACCATGAGGTTTCGTGATGGAGTCCTTCACCCACTCCTGATCAAAAGTTGGGAGTTTGAGGATGAATGGCAGTGTACAAGTATGCATCTCTAAGATGGCTGAATGGTCGCCTATGGAGAACCAACCTGGTCTAAGAGACCAATGGACAGACCCATGGGAGCATTGGCAGTGTTCAGCCCATAGAGGAGTTGATGGAATGATGGGCTTCAACCACCCTGGCGCACCCTGCACGCCATGAGCCCCATACGATAAGCACCCATTTAGAGTAAAAGGAAGGATGGAAATAGCACGTTTGGAAACAACCAAAGCAAAGCCAATGCAAGAAAAGGAGGCAACCCATGACACCGCAGGTTACGTCAAATTACTTTGACTTGGGCAGATATCCATCATTCGAGTATCATGCTATGGAAATTAGAACACACTTTCCATTAATCAGTGTGATACCGTACCGCCCACCAAAATACTCAGTATCAGTGTTTATACAGGAATTCTCAGAAATGATCTCAATCTGTCTTACTAGATATGATAAAATAATCTTAAATGGAGACCTGAATATTCATATTAACAAGGAGAACGACCCCAAAGGTTGTGAGCTTCAGAACACACTCAACGGTTTTGGGCTGACGCAGCATATACACGAACCCACCAACCGATATGGGAACACATTAGACCTACTAATAACAGCAGGGTTAGATATTGAGAATGTGTCGGTGCAACAAATGCCCATTTCCGACCATTATTGCGTGTTCTATGAGACAAAACTAATCATGAAAACGTCCAGAAGCAAACTCCTCCAGAGAAGGGTCTTAGACGACTGCGCTGAGACCGAATTCTTTAATATTATGCGATCAATCAGGCCGTGCCATGACCCCCCCCCCTGAATCAGATAGTCCAAAATTTCCGTTGCACTCTGTCACAGTCGCCCCCCTAAAGGTCAAAAGGTGAAAACTGATAGAGTTTCCCCCTGGCTGAATAACACCGATGTCAAAGACCAAAGAAGAAGGTGTAGGACAGCTGAGCCAAACTGGAGGAAATCCAAGCTCACAGTTCACTGTAGCATATACAAAGAATCCTTGACTACTTACAATACAGCAATACGACTTGCACGAAAAGATTATTTCTCCAAAATGATTTCAGAAAATACAAGAGTGCTTTTCTCCACTACCGATCGGCTGATAAATGCGCCCCCCCCATTTCCACCGCAGCAGTCAACCAGGAAATGTGAGGAATTTGCGCTCTTCTTTGAGGATAAAATAACCGTGATCAGAGCGAGCATCACCCCTGACGTAAACTTAGACAAGATCAGTCAATCTCACAGAAAAGAAGTAACCATGAAGGATTTTGCCTGCATTACACTGTCAGACCTCTGCAAGACTGTTAACGAATGTAGCTCAGCCACCTCCTGCCTTGACCCAACGGCATTCTTAAAGCGGGTATTTGATAGTGTCGCGAGTCACGTCCTGATGATCATAAACATGTCACTTCAAACTGGCATCTTTCCAGACGCCTTCAAAACAGCTGTGGTGAAACCGCTACTAAAGAAGAAAGAAGCCAATCTAGATGTGAATGAATTGAAAAACTATAGGCCAATATCCAATCTTCAATTCATCAGTAAGGTACTCGAGAAGATAGTTTCAGTACAAATAAACTCTTTTCTCAAAGAAAACAACATTATGAAAGAATTACAGTCAGGCTTTAGAACAAATCACAGCACAGAAACTGCCCTCACTAAAATAGTCTCAGGCTGAATGCTGATGCAAATAAGGTCTCAATCCTTGTCCTGCTAGACCTGAGCACAGCATTTGATACAATTGACCATGACATCCTAATCAATCGTCTTGAAAGGCTGGTTGGTCTCTCCGGCAACGTGCTCAATTGGTTCAGAACATACATTATAGGGAGAAAGTTCTACGTTAAGCTGGGAGATCATGTATCAGACAAACATGATAGCAGCTTCGGAGTGGCGCAAGGAAGTTGCCTTGGCCCTTTGCTTTTCTCACTAAACATGCTCCCACTTGGGCACACCATTAGAGAGCACAATGTATGCTTCTATAGCTATGCTGATGACACACAGCTAAACATCTCGGCAGAACCAAATGACACTGTAGCCATACAGTCCATCACAAACTGTCTTCTAGCGA
The DNA here is from genome assembly GCF_960531495.2 of Zeus faber. Taxonomy (NCBI): domain Eukaryota; kingdom Metazoa; phylum Chordata; class Actinopteri; order Zeiformes; family Zeidae; genus Zeus; species Zeus faber. Next base: position 2,103,104 of record NC_137202.1, on the reverse strand, counting down.
TAAATAAGTGGATGAGCAATAACTTCCTGAAGCTAATGAAAACAAAACTTAAATCCTTCTGATTGCCCCCCCCCCCCCCAAAAAAAGGGGCATGCTACTTAAAAACCTAGGGAAACTGGCACCCTGGGTCAAACCTGAGGTTACAAGTTTGGGTGTCATTCTAGACTCCGACCTAAGCTTCAAGTCCCATATTAACAAGGTGACGAAAGTTTCTTTTTTTCACCTCAGAAATATAGCAAGAGTAAGACCTTTCATAAACCAAAAGGACGCTGAAAAGCTGATTCACGCCTTTGTATCAAGTCGGCTTGACTACTGTAATGCACTTCTCACTGGCCTTCCCAAAGTAACTACTGAAAGGCTTCAGCTCATCCAAAACTCGGCTGCCCGACTACTAACTAGAACTAAGAAGAGAGAACACATCACCCCAGTCCTGGCTGCCTTACACTGGCTTCCAGTTACATCTAGAGTAGACTTTAAGGTCCTTCTCCTCATACCTAAAGCTCTAAATGGGCAAGGACCAGAATACATCACCAACTCCCTTACTAACTATGTGCCCCCAAGAGAGCTACGATCATCTACTGCTGGCCTGTTAGAAGCACCAAGTAATACACAGAAGAGAATCGGGAGTGCAGCCTTCGAAACTTATGCCCCAAAGCTTTGGAATGCACTACCTATGGATATTAGGAAAGCCGGCTCGTTTGCCTTCTTTAAAAGAAAACTAAAAACACATCTATTCACTCTAACCTACAACTAGAGCTCTCCTGCACTGCTATTTCCATTGCACTGCTATTTCCTATCGGCTGTACCTACTGTCTTACTGCTGTACCTACTGTACCTAGTAGGCCTACCTAGACTTTTTTGTTTTATCAGCACTTTGTAACTCTACGGTACTCTAGTTGATTTTCCCTAACGTGTGTCATCACCTTGTGTCGCAGCTGTGGAGAGACAGGGCCGAGGTCAGCTGACATTCCAATGAAGGAGACTAGACACAGACTGAGGGACAGTTTGTTGTTTTAAAATATGTGTATAGGCCACAAATCTTTAGGTGTCTAAATTAGTATACTAGAAACTGTAAATTGGAAACTGTGCTTTGGCTCGTTTTTAATCTTCTAATTCTTATGATTAATGTTTTTGTGGATTATCTGCTGAGGTCAAGGTCCTCTAGAGGTTGAAGTCCTCAATAAAATAGGGGGATAAAGTCCTTCCCTAATTAAACAAGGTTAAAGTCTTCTAGAAAACAGGAGTTTAGACAAAATTCTGAAGTTGTGTCTATTTAACTCTTATGATTAATGGCTTGATTGTATATGATTAATGGCTTGATTTTAATCTTTTATTCACTGATCAATGTTTTTGAGTTTCATAATTGGTTAAATCTTTTACTTTCTAATGTGCTGTTGTACAGCACTTTGAGTTGCATTTAATGTTGGAAAGGTGCTATATAAATAATTTTTTACTTACTTACTTACTTACCCCTCCTGGGGGTCTTGTTTTTGAGGCAACATCCAACAAAAATAATTGTTTTAAAATGATTTGTCTGTAATTTCACATGTTTTAAAATGCAATGATTATAACTATAAACAATGGGCGATTTGTAGTTAAAATATAATAATTGAATGGCTATGATCTACATATATAATAACGCAATGATGAACTATATTGTGTTAACTGAGTCACTGGAAAATGTATAAGAAAGCAGCCATGGGAAATCCGAACAGCGAACAAAGTAATATTGTATGTAATGTGCTTACATATAATGTGAAGTTCTATGTGGTTGGAACATGGTCAGCCATCTTAGGTTGGAGTCTGAGAGGGGGCATTTCTGAGTCACATGAGTCATTTCCTGTCGCCCTAAATGGGCCTAAGAAAAAACACCTTGATAGGTTTAGAGGTATGAGAGTCACTGGTTTAGAGAGGTCCAAGGGAGGAGACATAAATAGAACAAGATAAAAGCAGAGAATCTTCTGCATACTGTACATCAGGCTTTTTACCCCGAAGTTGATCAGACAACTTCTAGTTTTTGCAAGATCAAGTTTCTCTATTTGCAAGTTTTTGTAAGATCAAGTCAAGTCCTCTTCGGAAAAATAGAAATAGAAACTCCCAGCCTACAAGCTGATCGTTCCAGAATAGTGCGGTTTTGCCACTGGGGTGACTCAACAGAGTGATTGTACTGTCTTCTACAGTTACCAGCTGTGGCATAAGGTAGAGCCGCTGTACTGTGGGCCGCTGCACCTGGGTTCTTCGGACGAGGAAGCAGGCCGTTCTGGGAATGCTGCCAACGGAGCTGATAAGAGAGACTGTTTTTGGCCAGTGCATTATTTTCCTCTCTACCCTAGATTGATTGACAGTCTTGAAATTAAAAGGGTATATTTTCTTTTCTTTTCTTTTATTAGTTTATTAATTTTAATTAATTATTTTTAAATTAAATAATCTGTCTGTATTACATACTGATTAATTGCCCCGCTGTAATGCTTATGTTAAGTACATTTTATACCCGCACTCGAAGAAACAGTAATTGTTTAAGAATAGAATACAGTCACTCAAGTATTGATAACCCTCCCTAAAAAGTTAAGAAACTGAGCATAATAGTATCTCAATGGTTAGTCTAGCTTCCCACACAAAAATATCTCCTTGGGCTAAAAACTTCCAGCAACCACACTCGACACTCCACTCAATTCGAGAATAGCTGTCATTAATAGCTATCATAGAATAGCTGTCATTAACTGAAGTGGCTTTCAAGTTGTATCCTATTATAGGACACTTATAGGTTATAGCTGAAGCTGAGACAGGAGAAGCTCCAGGAAGTAGTTGCAATGCCTTGCAGGCTAAAAATCGAACCCATTAGAAGGAGGGTTTGGTGGACCAAGAGGGCATGGCCAAGCCGCCGCTGCAGACAGGCTGTGCAGTCTCCCATCCCGGGGCCACTCAGCTTCTGGGGATCAGCCTAATCAGCGGAGGGACTCCGTTGATTCGCCTGATGACCAAAACAGGAAGGTATAACTGTGTGTGTGTGTGTGTGCCCCCGCAGTAGGATGGCCGTGCAGGCTAGTCAGCCTAAGGGACATCATCCGACACGGACAGCTGGAGATCCACGGATATCCCAGAACTAAATATATATACAGTATATGGGCCTGCGAGCCCAGAGTTTCTTTGCCCTTGTTGCGAATTTTGAGCCACACTATCGGATAAGTGTGAATATCCCCATGCACACAACAAATATCCACCCAAGATGCCTCTACCAAAGCCCCGGGTCGAACCAGGTGTTGCTGAATCATCCTCTGTGAGCAGCCTGAATCCAGCAAAGCCTGACGTCTACCCCCTTGTAACCTTACCGGCACACGTTAGGTCCCTTCTCGACAGGGCGGAGGGATCCGGCAGACTGGCGACCCGAACCACCTAGCTGACCTCCATCATTGGGTAGTCCTGGAAGTCATGGTTGTGTTTTCCGCATCGCCAGCATACCTGCCCAGGCGCCTGCCCAGCTCTCGGTGGTCCCGAGGCCGCGCCACTCAGGAAGTATCGGGAGGGTGGACTGGGGTCCACCCTCCCTTCGCCCGCCAGAGGAGGGCGCTGGGAGGGTGGGAGCTGGGCCCTCCCTGGGGTTCCAGAAGGGAGGCTGGTGATGGCCGCCAGGTCCGCGATGCTGGTATCGGCTGGTCCATCGTCGACTCCCGCTCCGCGTCCTGGCGCAGGTCCTTCAGAGGGCCCCTCTCCGGTCCAGTGCCATAGACTCTCGTGTGGGCATAGGCCTCCGCACTGGTCCTTCGGGAGTGCTATGGTGGCTTGGAGAGAGGCTGGACGGTGGCATCTTACCCAGCTAGCAGCTCAGGCCGGGAGATTGTTCATGAACTGTTCGGTGGCCACCTCCTAGATAAGCGGTGTCAAACTTAAATATACAGTGGTCCAAAATTTAAAACTTGGAAAAAGTCGCGGGCCAACATTGATATTTATTGAAAAATTGACCTAAACAAGTTCAAACAATATGGAACAAGCAAAGCTTGATATAACTTAATATTGCACACATGCAAAATCGAATTTCAAATAAAAAAAAAAAACACATCAATGGCATTCATTTCTTAAATAAAATTTTAATAAAGATCGTATGCCTCTTTTTTTATTTGCAGCCTTCCTTAAATTTAAATTTAACAGGAATCTTTTTCCACAGGCTAATAATAAATTTGAAAATAAAGTAACAATAATAAACCAATTGACTAATAATAATATCCTTCAATGAACGTGCAACCATTCAAGCCCATGCCTTGGACTAACAAGAAAAAGTGCATAAAGACAACTTTAATAGTAGCTCAGTTTGCTACACACTGATCGACTCTGGCATCTCTTCTTGGATGATAGTTCATCAATATCTGGGCTCAGGCTCTGAGCTGAGGAAATCCTCAGGATCGAGCAAAGGTGTTCATCTGTCAGACGACTCCTGTGAGATGTTTTGGTCATCTTCATGGAGGAGAACAGTTGCTCACATAGAGAAGTGCTGCCGAACATGGAGAGCATCTGAGCAGCTTGGGTGCTGAGCTGAGGCATTGTGCCAGGGATGAAATGTGGAAACTGTCCCGCACCCAGAGCATCATACTTTGACTTCAGCGTGTCACTACACTGGAGTTCAATCAGCTCCATTTGGAGGTTGGTAGGTGCGTTTCCACATCAACTGCAACCGGATTACTGAGCAGTTCAAACCCACATTTCTGGACATTCAAGTCGGCAAATCGCCGGGTAAACTCCGCGCTGAGTATGCTGAGTTTTTCAGCAAACTGTGCACATGGGAACACGGCGGTAGAGATCTCTGTTTTAATTGTTTGGCAGCAGGGAAAATGGCCCAGGTTTCCTTGCAGTATCTGATTCTCCCACAGGCACAATTTAGTTTTAAAAGCCCTCACTGCAGCATACATGTCTGTGATGATACGGTCCCACCCCTGAAGCTGCAGGTTCAGCGCTCGTGATGTCACACATAAAGGCAAGCTCACACAGAAACCTTTGCTCCCGGAGCTCTGCTGTGTCTTTCCCTTTGCTTTCTAGTAACTGACATATTTCCTCATGGAGTTCGAAACATCTGTTCAGTACTTTTCCTTGGCTTAACCATCTCACCTCAGTGTGATAAGGCATGTCTGCGTATTCCGAACCACACTCCTCCAAAAGAGACTTGAACTAGCGGTGATTTAGACCTTGGCTCTTATAAAGTTAACTACTATTGTTACTGTGGTCATAACATGTTCCATCTGTAGGGCTTTGCCACACAGTGCTTCTTGATGTGTAATGAAGTGACAAACAGTTAGCTCACCCGCACAGTTCTCCTCCCACATCTTCTCCCGTACCCTGCCCACCAGTCCACTCTTTTGACCGCGCATCGCTGGCACACCATCTGTCGTTAATCCCACGAGTTTATCCCAAGTCAGCTTCATTTCTGTTACACATTTGGGAACCTCTTCAAAGATTTCCTTTCCCGTGGTTGTGCCATGCATTGATTTTAATCCCAAAAGTTCCTCCGTAACACACAGATTTGAGTCCACTCCACGGATGAAGACTTCCAGCTGGGCAGTATCAGATGTGTCGCTGCTCTCATCCACAGCAAGGGAGAATGCAACAAAATCTTTTCCCTTTTCCATCAGCTGGTCATATAGATTGGTGGCAAGATCACATGTGCGATCAGCTACTATGTTTCTGCTCAGGCTCACATTTGAAAATGCTTGCTTTTTCTCTGGGCACACGAGGTCACAAACTTTCATCATGCACTTTTTCACAAACTCTCCCTCATTGAAGGGCCGATGATCTCTGCTGCCACAATAAAACTCGCCTTTACAGCAGCCTCACTTTGCGATATTACATGTACTGATTGACACGCCAAAACACGAGCAGAGCATTCTGGGATTTGTAGTATTAGTGGTACATGTGCTGTATTATACCGGCGGCCCAGCTCTAGTAGTCATTTGGTATTGCCTCGCGGGCCAATTATAATTACACTGTGGCCCATATTCGGCCCGCGGGCCAGAGTTTGACACCTATGTCCTAGACGATCTGGTGCGGGGAGCGCTCCTCCGGTCTGAGGCTACCCGTTCCATCACCGTCCTCCGGAAGACAGCGTAGCTCATCCGCTGCTCGGGTAGAAGGGCATGCGCCGCCAGCTGGGCTTCGCCTGTGAGGAGTGTAAGGAGCCGCCACGCCTGCTTGCGGTCTGTCCATCCGGCCACCTCGGCCATAAGTTCAAAGTTGGCGAGGAACGCCTCCGGATCATCCTTCCCCGTCATCTTCTGTAGCGGGGGGATGGGGGGGGCCCAGCGGTCATTCCTCGCCAGTTCCGGAGCGCCCCCTGGTCCTGTTCGCGGGCCCATCTCTTGGAACTGCAGGGCTTGCTGCTCCTGCATTGTGGAGAGGGCCGCCACCATCTGTTCCAGTGGGGAGGGTGTCCGGGATTCTGCCTTGCGCTGCTCCATGTCTCTGCTCAGGTGCCACTTGTGAAGGATTCTTCTGGCTCAGGGCCAGGGAATGGGGAAGAGGAGGCAGGCGGAGGCGAAACAGCGCCAGTTGGCGTGTTTATTCACAAGTCTCTCGAACAAAAGGTGGTTCTTTGGCCAAAAAAGAAACTCCGGGCTCGCAGGCCCATATATATTAATAGTTCTGGGATATCCGTGGATCTCCAGCTGTCCGTGTCGGATGGTGTCCCTCAGGATGACTTGCCTGCACACTGCGGGGACACTCACACACACAGTTATACCTTCCTGTTTTGGGGATCAGGCAAATCAGCCTCAGAGTCCCACCACTGATTAGACTGATCCCCAGCAGCTGAGTGGCCCCGGGATGGGAGACTGCGCCGCTTGTCTGCAGCAGCAGCTTGGCCACACCCCCTTGGTCCACCACAGAGGGCTAGTCTGGAGTACTGTACGATGCTGTGTGGGAGACACCTCCCCCAAATTAAACCATAAATGGTTTCCATCTACCAGCTGCTAATCATAAATCACACGACTCACCTTGCTCAAACACAAAATGGCTAAGACTTGATTAATTGCTAGCCAAATCCAGAGGGCTTTGCAAGATCTTCAACCTTACCGGCAATGCGTCAATACTCTCATCCCAGATAATTCTATCACCTGTGTCATAACTGCGCTAGAAAAAATCTGCGATGCTTTCAGCATGTCCGATTCTGCTGGAGTCAGCTTCAACAAATGGTTGAATGATAGACTAGGCCCCTGGGGTGCTACGTTATAACAAGTATTATTCCCAGTGGTTATTGTCATGTGTATATCTTGTTGTGTTGCTGCACTTTCACTCTCACATGTGTTCCCGCCCTGGTCCAACACTCGGTCTGCGGCGTAATGGGGGCTTACCCCCCAGATGCTCCACGAAGCAGCTCCCCTTTTGCTGGATGCTCCAAATCTGTACCCCACCCCCTGATTGGAAAAAAAGACATAGGTGATCATTATACTGATGATCGTATTTCATTTTATTATGCTGTCATTAAAAAATAATCAAAGGGGAAATGAGATTGAAAATCACCAGCTTCTTGTTACATGCTCAAGTAAAGCCAGGTGCATACATTTTGAGACATCCAGAACACACTTTCCTTTCACAGACACCACTTTTAGATTCCTATGTAATAAAGAATCTGTCACGACCAGAGCTAGGAGAGACCCAACTGACGACACAGGGAGACGGAAGGCAGGCAAAGGATGTTTATTAGCCTGGACGGTGGAGCTGGCCAGGGGCACCCGGTCAGGTTGGGATGGAGCAGGGCAGGGCAGGGACGATGATGACCAGGAGAAGGGGTCCAGGATCCGGGTGGAGAGACAGGGAACCAGGCTGGATGGAGAAGGACGGGCAGCCTTGGTCGACGAGTGGAGACAGGCAGGTAAAGTGGGCTGGCTGGATTTGGAGAGACAGACTGGGTCGACGAGAGGAGACAAGCAGGTAAGGGGAAAACGAGACAACAAGACATAAACTAGGAACTAGAAACAAGCACTAGGAGCTAGGAACTTGGAACTTGGAAGGGAGCCAGTAGCTGTACAACCCGGGTAAGGTAGTTGACGGTCTGGCAAGGAATGACTGGGAAGCTGAGACTAAATACTGTGCAGGTAATTGATCCCAGGTGTGTGCAATTGGGCTCGAATAGGGAGCTGCAGATGGGGCAAGAGCGGCCTCTAGTGGCGCTGGGAGGCCGTGGGCCTAACAGTACCCCCCCTTCTACGGACGCCCCTTGGCAGACACCTGGAACCAGAAGGGCGAGTCCGATTGAAATCCCGGATGAGGGAGGCATCCAGGATCTGTCTCCGGGGGACCCAGGAGCGTTCCTCCGGACCGTACCCCTCCCAGTCCACGAGGTACTGGAAGCCCCTCCCTCGGCGCTGCACATCCAGCAGGCGCCGCACTGTGTAGGCCGGTTGACCGTCGATGGTGCGGGGGGGTGGTGGGGCCTCGGCGGGCAGGGAGAGAGGGCTGGAAACCACTGTCTTAAGCTGGGATACATGGAAGGTAGGGTGGACACGGAGGGAGGGAGGGAGACGGAGGCGTACGGCGATGGCTGCTGTTGAAAAACCACCGCGCACTGCACGAACCACCGCGCACTGCACGATGAAGGCGCGGCAGGTGCCAAAATCGCCGTCGTAAGGCGCTGGAGCCTGAACGTGGGGCTCAGGGGGGACGAGAGAGGCGCTGGGAGCTCTGGTGGGGGAAGGAGGGTGGGTCGGAGGAGCAGGCGGGGCCACGGGGCCTGGAGAACCCTGCAGGCTGCTGACGGCCGCCGAGATGGTCGGGAGGTGTTCCGTGATGTCCCGGAGGGCTTGGTCATGTTGCCCAAGCAAAACTCCTTGGTCCCAGAGTGCGCAGCGGAGCCCTTTCTGTGTCGGCTGGGTCCATGGTTTCCTGGCCAGACCGTACTGTCACGACCAGAGCTAGGAGAGACCCAAACGCACGACACAGGGAGACGGAAGGCAGGCGGAAACAAGCACTAATAGCTAGGAACTTGGAACCCTTGAACCGTTGATCCCAGGTGTGTGCAATTGGGCTCGAGTAGGGAGCTGCAGATGAGGCAAGAGCGGCCTCTAGTGGCGCTGGGAGGCCGTGGGCCTAACAGAATCATGGTTGTGAAAAACAAATGCAGGCTGCGAATGGACCTATAGTTATCTGGCCCACACAAATGATTGCACCCAAAAGCACCCGAACTGTAACTGCTCATTTTTTATATGGACACATATCACATATGGACACATATAACATATGTTTCATTGAATGAAGAACAAAGCATTAAATTAGGGGCGCAGCCACAAGACGACACTGACAAACTCTTTGAATGTACTTTGTATGTACTTTGTATGTAACACCCCTCCGGACAAATGTATGGAGAGATACTACTGTGCTGCTGTTACAAAGTTTATCACTGTATTCCTCTCCTATTTTGTAGAACACATTACATTATAGTTAACTCAACAAGGGCCTCAGTTTGTTTCCGATAGTATGGGTTTACCTCACCGACCACGCGCTGGAATTTCCACAACAGTTTATAACAACACACTTCTGCTCTCCTCTTGAGTTGTCTGACAGTTTAGCGAGCCCACGTAGCTGTCAGTCATTCAGTCAAATGAGCGCTCAGCCTCTGGCCTGGGGGAAAGTCAGGGCTCATTTCCTGCCCTCCCCCATGGCCAACATGGTATTGCTGAGTTTCAATGGTGCGCATAGGGACCATTTACACATGGCATTTACTCAATGGATGTGCTCAGTGGCCTTTCGGATAATGACCGGACTGACTGGCTTTTTCAGGTCTAACTCCTTGCCAAAAGGGAACTCATATATCAGAAAACTGCCAGGGCCAAAGTGATGTTTTTTTTTTAATACATTTAAATTTGCTGTTAGTGAGATAAGAAAGAAAAACAATGTTTGCATGCTTTCTATCCTTTCCTTTTATTACGCACTGAGCAATGTTTAAATGTGATTGAGCCACAGGTCTGTATTGATTACTCACATAACTAATCTCTAATCTAATTTATAAGGTTTTTAAGGACGATGTAAGATCTTCTACATAGATCTCCTTCCTGTGATCTAGGAAAACCCTGTGTTGTGTTCCTGGCTGGCTTCCCCTTGTGGTACATGTGTTTGTTTAACAACATGTGTTCGATAACCACTATACAGACACAGCATGAAGACCTAAACCATTAACAATCAATTGGAATCTCCTCTGTCTAAGCCATCCATAAGCCATCTATACGCTCAACCAATATATACTGGGTATGTCTTTCCACAGTCAATTAAGGGGCCTGCTTCATCTTGGTTTTTGCCATGTGCAGAAGGAAACCATGTTGGGTTGGTGCCTGGGAGACATGAGAATTGGAGGTTAAATAGAAAGAAATGGATACAGAAAGCCCAAGTAAGAGAGAACAAGAAAGAGTATTTTAATTAAAATTGGAAATAAAAAGAAGACAAGGGAGAAGAAGGAGCACAGCAGGAGAGGAAGCCACAAGAGGACATGAGAAGAACTTTTTCATTTTTATTTGTTTTGTGTAATTTTATGGTTCTCACGCCAGAGGAACAAACCCCTCAAACAAAGCAAGCAGGAACACAATGTGGCTCGGTGGCATTTAGGGCCAAGGAAGGAAGGGGAGGAAATTACTCTTGAAAGTAATCCCATGGAGACTTTCATTGCGCTGGAAGGAGCGTTCGACTACGAACACAAGCCTCTGTGTCCTGAGCCTGGGTGAAGGATCAGAGGATGTTTCCCCAGTGTGACAACATGGTAATCACCTCTAATTGAGGCTCAAATCTGGGCGATCGCACTGTACACACACCTCTCGTACTCTCCAGTAATTGGATCCGCTTGATTGGAAACAAAAAGATTATCTTCTTGGATTTATCACATGGGTGAGCATAGAGGCATAGACGGACGTGCACGTTTGAGTCATATGAGAGAATAGTTACAGATTGCACACTTTACAATAAAATCCAACACACACAAACAAACACTACATTGCTCTCTCTCAAACACACTAAAGAATGTACATTGATTGAGGTTGTTGTTAATGGGATAGACTCCATTCTGGACAACAATTGTAACAATTTACTCTAGCCTATTAACCTATTATATACCCAATATGCTACATTATTAGCCTATTTTCTCCTACCCTACCTTGTCAGAATCTATACTATACTTGTACTATATTGTTGATTGACATTTTGAAAAACCCAGCTGCTCTCATCTTCGAGAGGGATTGAAGCGTGTGAGTAGGTGTTGTAAAATGCTTGGGTAATATTAATTCACATTTCAACAGCCCCCCCCCCCCCCCCCCTCCCACACACACACATCAACATCCCTTTCTTGAATTTGACAACTACTGGAAATGTTAAACTTGGCTTTCAAAGTATTATTATAATATTATTATAATATTATTATATTAGTAATATTGTTTTCTTTATCCCTCACTGGATTACACGACAGTACTTCGTAATTCCAGATTATTGTGTCTTGAAAAAGTCCCAGCTCAACTCTTTGATTTGATTTCACTATGAAAATGTTTTCCGACTAAACTTGAATACAGTTTTGAAAACATGTACAACATGTACAACACATCTCCTGAATAAAGTGTTCAGCTGCTCCCCTGCTTCCAGAGCTGTAACCTGGCCCAGACACATGCTCATCCGCATCACATTTTACTCTGAAATCACATTAAAGTTTAAAATTAAGCACTATTAGTTCTAGCGGGAAGCAAAGAACAGCTCCTCGGAATTATGTAGAGCTGCACTTTTGTCCACCCTCTACCAGAAAACAACCGACACAGAAAAGCCTCAATCTGCTCCTCCGGCAAGATCAGTTCAAGCCTTCATTGATCATTCTCTCTCTGAGCATCAGGTGACCCGTCTGTAAGTACCATGTAAATCTCAGTAGGACTTTAACTCTGTAGAATCGGTGTGAATGCAGATCAACGCTTCAATAAAACACGGTGGAAATTGTGACAAATTACGGTAAAAGTTAAAGGTCTTTCCATGGCTGAGACACGAACAAGTTAGATCACCACTCAGTCGCCGGTATAGAGAGGCAGAGAGAGCTGTTTGTTGTTACCACCTCCAGAGAGTTTAAGGTACAGTGAAACATTCAGACAGAGAGAGAGCGAGCGAGAGAGAGAGAGAGAGAGAGAGAGAGAGAGCAAAAGAGAGAGTAGAGGAGGACTCAAATGCAGATGGAGAACTGCCGTGAGCGACCTAGACGGATCACAGGGGGGAGACGGCTAATTACTCTCTGTGGGCGTAAAGCGACGAAACAGAGAAGCACAATGCTGAGGAGACAGCGAGGAGGAGGAGGGAAGATGAAGAGTAAGGGCCAAGGAGAGGAGGAGGGAACTGGAAGCAGAGACAAACTGCAAAAAAAAATACAAAAAAGAAAAGACACTTGAGAGGAGAAATGACACTGAGATGGCCGGAAGAACAGCACAAGTTTTATCTTGCAAGGAACTTGCCAATAGGAGTAAGTGGTGCCAGTGGAGCAATGCAGCCTGAGCTACTCAAGAACCTCACACAGCTTTAATAAATGAAAGTGGGGTAAATTGTGAGAGGATGATTTAGGCATGGACACAGATCTCATAGGTAAATCATGCATTGATGCCTATGAAAACAAACTTTAAAAAGTTAAATAATGGACACAATTTTATATTGTTTTATGTCTTTATATCAACAAATTATATCGACAATGAAAGCATAGATATATTCATTAAGATATTCCGTAAGAGTAGAGGTAGATGTATACAGATGTATACTCAGAGTAGAGTAGTGGGAGAGTAGAGGGAGGTAGAGTAGAAGTAGAGTACAGTAGAGTTAGTGTAGGGGTAGATTGGATGTCGAGCAGATGGAGAGTAGAGTAGATGAGAGTAGAGTGGATGTAGAGTAGAGGAGGAGTAGTGGGAGAGTGGAGTAGAAGTCGAGTCGAGGTAGCGGAGAGGTAGAATTGAGGAACAGTCTGTTATAGTAGAGGTATGGTAAAGTAGAGGCTGAGGCGAGGTCAAGCAGAGGTAGAGGTAGGAAGAATAGAGTGTATGTAGACTAGAGGTAGAGTAGAGCAGAGTAGTGGTAGAGTAAAGGTAGAGTCAAGTCAAGGTCAAGTAGAGGTAGAGCAGATATAGAATAGAGGTAGCGGAAAGGTAGAACAAAGGAAGAGTAGAGGTACAGTAGAAGCAAAGTAGATAACTTTGTCCCTCTCTTCTGCAGGAACAACTGATTTGTCTTCCTTTTGGAGATAATCTGTGTTTTCCAGTTCGGGGATTCGATTTTCATCAGTAATGTCATCGTAGATCTAACCATCAATTCGTCATGATATCGACAAAAATATAATCTATTTGTCAAAAACTTGAAACAAAAACATTTTCTTGCCAAAGTAAACCAACAAAATAACGGTAACATTAAAGGAAACATGGAGCATACTGCATCTCCACACTGGAACCCCTCATCTCATCAAGGCTGTTATCAAGAACCTGAGCTGGAAGGCCATTTCTGATCTCCCACCCGATCTCTCGCCTGATCACCTGATTCCACCAACCAATAACCAAAACAAGGAGTCCGGGGTCTATAAATAGCACCGGGGAGAGATGAAATACCGGAGGGAGGAGGAAGAGGCTAGGGAAGCAGAACAAAAGCCAACATATCTCACATTCTCCTCATACGTTCTCTGTCAACATAGAAAGCATCAGAATGGCATCAGCTACCTTTCCGCCCACGCTTGCTCTGTTCGCTTTGTTCTGCTGCGCCTTGTCCTTCTCTGTCACACACGTTCAAGTCCGCACGCACACACACACACACACAGACACACACACACAGACACACACAATGGTACACGTGAAATCAGAAATAACACACACACACACACACACATACACATACACATGCACACACACACACACACACACACACACACAAGAATGTGAATAGGAATCTGTGTCAACAGGAGGATATGCTGAGGAGGCAGACAAAATTTGCACACACACAGACAGACACACACACACACACACACACACACACATACACATGAATAAGCTAATATAGTGTCATACCAAAGAGTGATCTTTAGATGTCAACATTAGGCCTTTAACAAATGTGGAAACAACCACCCTCAATGGAATCTTTCATTGGATAATGGAGAGGTCCCCAGACAAACTCTGTTGACAATGTACTGTGAATGAAGAGACACACCGAGCAATGACTACACATCCCACACAGATCCATGTACACACACACACTGACACACATGCACACTCACAGATTAGAACCCCATCGAGACAACCAAACCAAAGAGCAAGAGAGTATAACGACTGGTGGAAAGACAGGCAAGAGGGGCAGGGGGGGCAGGAGGCCGACATCTGAGTGTCCTGGGCTGACGTGCTTGGCCACGTGGATTGCAGCCGGATGGGGTGTCTGGCCGGTTGCGGTCGGGCGGACCTCACCCTTGCACGAGCCGTTGGTGGGCCCGGGTGGGGTGTCGGTCTGTGGGCGTCTTGTGCCTGTACATTGGGGTGGATTGTAACTGTGCATTTCAGGGGTGCAGGGTCTCCTCACGCTCTCTGGGACTGGTTTATGCTCCTCAGGGCCGTGTGTGGGTGTTGCTCTGTTGGCTTCCGGCTTCTCTGGGGGCTGGGGGGTCTTCTGTGGCTGCAGGGCATTGTGCTTGAGGCTTTCCTGCAGTGGTGGATTGTCTATATGGCTGCAGGACTCAGGGTGGCTGCAAGGCCTTTTCCGCTGCCTGGAGGCCCTGCAATGTAATTCCGACCTCATACACCAGAACCAAATAGGACAAGTCCCGTACACTCACTGGTGGACACAAGACACAAACACTCTCTCTCACACACACACACACACACACACACACACACACACACACACACACACACACACACACACACACACAGGCGGACTCATCACCGGCACACAGACACCGCCAGCATCTGCTTTTAACACACCCCCAACAACTTTGTTGTTACATCCCCATCCTTTCCTCCCTCATTTACTGCCATAACTATGACAGGAACAGGCCATGTGCCAAATTGCTGTTCCAGTTTCCCAGGACTTAGGTTTTTCCATGTACATGACATTTGGTTCTATGTTTATTTGTCTCACCCGTCGTGATTCTCCCCCTCTTGAAGTAGTGATTAGTTGCTTAAAGACCAAAACATGGTAAGCAGCAATCATGCCAGCAATCCCCCTCCAAAGAGGGGGATTGCTGGCAGTTCAAAACAAAAAAGAAAAAAAAACAAGAGGATCCTACACAGGTAGACAGAAAGCGGCGCAAACAATCAGACAAGGCGAGGCAGTTTGGTACACAGGTGGTCAGAACAATCCAGCTAGGGTTAAACAAAGGTGAGGTCCAGGAAACGGAGCAGAAAATCTGAAATAACAGGAGTCCAGGAGACTAGGAGAAAACACTGGGATGCTTGGTGCATGATACAAAGACGAACTGGCACAGAGAGAGGGGAACACACAGACTAAATACACTTAGGAGGGAATGGTGAAACTAGAGAAACGGGTGAAACTATTCAGGTCAGGTAAGACAATCACACAGGCAGGAAAACAAACAAAACCTGGAAGAGAAAACACTAAGGAGGAGGGTGGGACATCACAGAGAGGACTCAGGAGAAAGTACAATCTTAAAATTAGCATTGTTGGACTTCCGGTGAGGTGAGAGACCAACATGGCCTTTTGCTCTGTTCAGCTGAGCTACCCTACCTCCATGCTATAGCCACAAACTGGTTCAAACTTTGCTTAAATAGTCTCAGATAGTGTTATAAGCAAATATGTCCCAGGAGCCGAAAGCAAAATCCATCTCGACCATCAAAACATCTAAAAAAGAACCTGATGGAGGAGCAAGGATGTCAGTGGTTGAAACCAGGATTTCTGGCCTCGAGGACATTAGCAATACCTGAGGTGCTAGCAAAGATGCGTTTGTGAGACAGGCACACTCAAAAAAAAGAGGACTTAAAGGTTTTGTGCTTACCATACTCGCTGAAAAACTGGACCCAACGTGAATTTGGGATTTGAATTGGAACGAGCCCATCGCGTCGGCCCGAAGCGGGACAACGGACGCAGCTGACAAATGCTGGTCCACTTTCTGAGATTCAGCTTTCTGAAACTTCTCTACTGGCCACCCATGAGAAGAGGAGAGTCTAATGGCAGGGCAACAGGATCTCCTTCTTTCAGGACCTTTCTCAAGATGTGCTTTGGCAGCTTAGAAAGTTTGATGCAGTAAAGAAACAGTTCCAAGGGCGGGGGATGTTGTACTCCATGCTGTATCTAGTGACTCTTAAAGCTTCTGTAAACAACACATCCATACCTTCATCTCGCCGGACAAAGCAGCAGACATCCTTTGAACGCAGGACTGAGTGTCAGGGTTTCGCCCGGGTCCTTCCGGCATCGGCCACTAGATGCCGCCAGTACTGCCTCATCAATGTTGCTTTGTTTCACCTGTTTCAGATTACCCAGCCTCATTATGTCATATGTTTCACCTGTGTCTCGTTTTGTCTTTCCTATTTATACCCTGTCTTTTGTGTCCTTCCTTGCCAAGTCTTGAGTTTGTCTAGCCTACTGACAATGCGCTCGTTTCCAGGCCCACGGAATTCTTATTTGTTTTTTGTCCGTTTTTGGTACTTGTTTCAAGTAAACCTTTATTTTTTCCACCTCGCCTCTGCCTCGTTCTCTGCACCTGGGTTCACACGGCATAACCTCGTACGATGAGTATCCATGTTTACTGAACTGGATTGATTGCTAGTATTGAACGCTTAATGGCCATATAGGTATGTTCGGACATTATCCCACTGGTTGTTCACCGTAATGGCATCAGATTCACATAATGTTCCATTTTCATTCTGTTCCATTATGTTACACACTACACTCTCCAGAGGACAATTTTTACTATCTACGCTAAAAGCGCACTGGTGGGTATGTATATTTGAGCGTACTAGTATTCTCCATAGAAATGGGTGTGCATATACATTTAGGTATAGGGTAGGTATATGCAGACACAATAGTAGTAGTAGTAGTCAGCAAAATACTCTTGATCTTCATGAATGAATAGTACAATGTTAATGATAGGCCCTGGGGGTTGGGGGGGGGGCAGGTCCGGGGCAGGTCCGGGATCCTTTTTATGCGGATGCACTTTAGTCGTTTAGTTAAACCATTTTTACACCAAAATAAGCGGGTATTTTTTAAACGCAAGTAAACCCGCTAAAAATAGGCGGGTGATGCCTTTCCTATTGCTCGTAGAGAAGCATGCCCTTTTTTTTTTTTCTGCTGTGTTACGTTCAATGTCATGAACATATCAGAAAAGGGGCGTATCTTGGTTCCAGTATGATTGGGGAAAAAAACAATAGAAGCAGCATGGAGTAGCCATGCCCGCACCACACACCCGTCCTTCAGTGGCGGGGAGCGGAGACGCTCCTCTGGTTCGAGGGTTCTCCACTGTGGTCCCCACAGAGTGACCCCCACACTGAATACATTTCATGGTCCATTCAGGAAAAGTCAATAACGATTGATTTTGGATTCTAAATCGGATATGAAATGATCAAATGATACACGGATATTCCTGTCTATTTATGCACCAATGTCTGGAACTGAAACGCGTGTTGCATCGCGCTGGTAAAGGGGCGAAAATTTGCATGTCTACCCGAGTGAGATGTTTCCATCAGAGCCAATTGTAGGTGGAGCTGATAAAAACCCATGTGTAGCACATTTGCTACGCAAGGTTTTCCCCAAGGACGCGTGACATGGGGTTTAGCGGGATTGAAGCGCTGGCACGGCAAGTTTTATTCCACACAGTTTATTGGACAAGCTCCAATGAGGATCGTACGATGAATATCGAACTTTCATGGACGGGCTTCTACCGGGACTCCCTCACAGCGCTTCCGCACCTTCCCTCCATCTCCTCACTGCAAGACAAGACAGACATATAAGAAATCTTCCCAGCTGCTGTAATTGGCCAGTCATTCAATTGGCCACAGCTGGCACCAAAGCGGGGAGCAGTCTACCAGGCTGACTTCCCCATGCCTCCCAGAGCCCGCCCCCGAGTCTTCCAGACCATGACTATTGAAACCTGGGTGTAACCTTTCCGTCTAATGACAAATGCTAGATGTTAGCGGGTGTTACTGGGTTATTGGTGCAGTGGAAAGGGGTACCCAACATTCCCAACTTTACCTGATTTTGGATTACGAATTTCGGATTATTTGCCCCGCGGCCACTGACTTGAACCGCCTGCCTGCGGCGCCTCCACGAGGACGGTGCTCTCCTGGCTCGGCTACTGCTGCTGTCCCTCGGAGCTCCTCTGCTGCCGGACCGCATCTATCCATCCATGCTCAGCATGGATGGATAGATGCAGCTAAAACCATCTACTACCAAGGTACTCTTGTCCGGGATATAGACTCCAGAATCCCACAGCTGCTGGATCAAAACCCATCTGCCTCCACTATTCTCATCCACGTCGGAACCAACAATCTCAGGAACAAACAATCAGAGACACTTAAAGAAGACTTTACGAAGCTTATTGACAGTCTTCTACAGTCGGACCTTCGGTTCATCGTCTCCGGCCCGCTGCCTTGTCCCAGCTTTGGAACGTAAAATTCATGCATGTCCTTCAGCTACATACATGGCTCAAGGGATATCGCTGCTCCCTCAACGTACTGTTTGTAGACAACTTCGGCACCTTCTTAAACCGTCCAAACGTCTTCAGACATGATGGAGTTCATCCAAACTTTCATGGATCACGCCTCCTCGCCTTGAACATGGAACTTAGGCTGAAATCTTCTGTTCACTGCTGATGTTTGGTGAGTCCGATCCACTCTGTCACTCTGCTCTACAAATTCCTGTACTTATAAACCATAGACCGAAATTACGTAACTTCCCTGTAACATACAGGAAACTAAACAATTTACTACCAGTAAATTCTCAGTACCCCGGAAAGCCATGTGCCCAGAACCATTAAAATGTCTCTATTAAACATCAGGTCACTAACAAACAAGTCATTCTTAGTTAATGAGCTTATAAGTACTCATAACCTGGATTTCTCTCTACTAACTGCGACCTGGCTGGATAGAAATTGCACAGTCGCACTCATTGAGAAAGCGCCTCCTAATTTCAAGTTCATTCAAACCACTAGAGCTGATCAGAGAGGCGGTGGAATAGCTGCTGTTCTTCTCTAATATCTATACCTGCAAGGATATCCACATCGGAGAATTCACATCTTTTGAACACCTTGCTTTATCTATAAACTGCAGTGCCCCGATTTTAAACATCACTGTCTATCGGCCAACAAAATCAAAATGTGGCTTTTTTGATAAATTCTCTGAGCTACTGTCCAAGGTCTCCACTGATTATGATTGTGTCATTATCTCAGGTGATTTAAATATAATGTTGACAAACAGACCCAGATGCTGAACACTTCATTAGCCTATTGGAGGCATTTGATCTCACTCAGCATGTTTCTGGACCCACCCACAATAAGGGGCATACTCTGGACTTAGTCCTATCAAATGGACTAAATATCACTGTATCTTATGTCATGGATGTTGCTATTTCAGATCACTGTTACATTTTTTTTGACATGTCTGCTCTTCCTGTACAACAGAGGGGTACCCGAACAATTAAAAAACTTATCATTAACAGAATGAAAATGGAGAAAGACAAATCTTCAGGTTCGTCATGAAATTTACAAGAATAGACTCATTCGTTGTATATAAAGCTATAAATGGCCTTGACCTCAGCATATAAAAGAAATGCTAATTATACACGAACCAGCAAGAACTCTCAGGTCCACAGGCAGTGGTCTTTTAACTATCCCTCGTACCAACTCTAAAGCAGGAGAGGCTGCCTTCTGTATCCATGCCCCAAGTAAATGGACCACCCTACCGAGAGACCTGAGCAAGGACCCCACACTGAATACTTTTAAAAGCAGGTTAAAAACCTTGCTGTTCACTACAGTCTCTGACTGACTGACTAACTTATGCGTGTGTGTGTGTGTTTGTCTGTCTGTCTGTCTGTCTGTGTTGCTGGTGCTGTGGCTGCTGCCAACCTTGTACCTAAACTTAACCCTAAGCTTACCTTACACCTTAAATTAAACATCTCTAACCTTATACCTCTACTTAACCGTCTCTAACCTGAGTGACTACTCCGGTTCCAGTGAGAGCTACCACTTCCGGTTCCGGTGACTTTGCGCGTGTGTTGCTGTTGTTGTTTTTGTTGTTTGCTGTTGTTGCTCTGCTGTTGATGTTGCTGCTGCTGTTGTTGTTGTTGTTGTTTTCTGTGGCTGCTGCTGCTATTTCTGTTGCTGTTGTTGTTTCGGTTGTGATATTACAGTAAGAGGATCATAAGAATGGTGTGTTTTCGGAGAGAGAGAGTCAAAAGGATCTCCCTCCCGAGGTTGGATTAAGATGAGATGGAGCACACAGTTGAAATCTCAGTTTCCGATGAGGGCTGCCACTTCAGGTTCTGGTGATGTCTTTGCTGTGTGTTGCTTCGCTAAGTTGAGATGGTACACTCTGTTGACTGAATACAGATGAGGAGATTTCTGGTTCCGGTGAGAGCTACCACTTCCGGTTCCAGTGACGTCTTCGCTTGTGCGCTGTTGCTGTTGCTGCTACTGTTGCTGCTGCTGTTGCTGCTGTTCTTGTTGCTGCTATTGTTGCTGCTGGTATAGTCGCAGCTGGTGTTGTCGTTGCTGCTGGTGTTGTTGTTGGTGCCGCTAACCTTATACCTTAACTGGTGTTGTCGTTGCTGCTGCTAACCTTAAACAAACCTAAACTTAACCCATATACCTTATACCTAAACCTAACCATCTCTAACCTTAAACCTCGACTTAACCATCTCTAACCTGAGTGACTTTTCCGCTTCCGGAGAGAGCTACCACTTCCAGTTCCGCTGACGTCTTTGCATGTGCGTTACTGTTGTTGCTTCTAATGTTGTTTTGCTGTTGTTGCTGCTGGTGTCGATGTTGCTGCTGCCGTTGTTGTTGTTTCTGTGGCTGCTGCTGCTGCTGTTGTTGTTTTCTGTTGTTTCAAGGGCATTCTTTTGTAATGACCAGCTCACAACTATGTTCTCTCTTTCTTTTTTGTATTTCTTTGTAAAGCGCATTGTGTTGCACTGGTATGAAATGCCCTTTATAAATATAGTTTGACTTGACTTGACTTGACTATTAGAGTAGGAGAGCTACACATTATTTTTCGGCTGATAGTTGTTTTTTTGATATGTTGTGCATATGGCTTGTTGAACAGGGTTACATTGTATGTAAGATCTGTCTCACAAAAGAATATTCCAGATGACTGGAGCCCTTTAAGTATATTTTGGTAGCAATACTTCAAATCATCTGTATAATTATTTGCATTTACTCATTTAGCGGACGCTTTTATCCAAAGCGACTTACAATTGTTCAAACACCGACGGACGCAGCCATCAGGAGCAATTAGGGGTTAAGTGTCTTGCTCAAGGACACTACAGCATGCTAGCAGGAGGAGCCTGGGATCGAACCAGCAACCTTTAGATCACTAGACCACCAGCTCTACCGCCTGAGCTACCATCCCCATCCCCCTTTTGTCCAAAGCGACTTACACGAGAGGCTAGAAACAATCAAAGCATACATCTCCTGTTTCTAAATTCAACCGGATAAGCGTAAGGTGCTGTAGGTAATCAGAATAAAAAGTAATATTGTAATTTGTTTTTTTATGTATTATGTATTTTATGCATTTTCTTTTCATGTTAGTACATTATGTCTGATAAAAACTTAACAGCTAGTCAACATCAACAACTCATGTGTTGGTAGTTGTGGCGGACAAAGGGGCGTGGTCAAGTGCCGACTGTGCGGTTCCCTTTTCCCACGGCCACCAAGCTGCCTCGAATCGGCCCAATCAGCGCCATGTGGGCGTCGGACCAATCAGCACCATGTGGTGCTGCGCTGATTGGTCTGACTCGAGGCAGGAGTTTTCTAAATGTTTGTTTGTCTTACAGAGGGGAGGGGCACACGGGCTCGTGAGCAGCCAGCAGCAGAATGCCATTCCTCATACGCCATATTATCCGTATTCTAATAAATCCTCAGTTGTGATACAATTGTAGCCAGCGTGCCGTATTCTGAAATGAACAATAAAACTCTTGCCATGTTGGCGCACCACGGCCAGAAAGACTCCATCTCCCTCCCTAAACCCTTACCTGTGGGGAGAAACTCCCACAGTAGTGTATTGTTATTTGTTGGAGAAATTCTCCTGCGTGGTCAGTGAGGTTAATCTGCCCACTACAGGAAAACAAAACTGAGTGTATTAAAGATATTTATTCTTAAGAATAAAGAGAAAGATACAGTCGTGCTTCAAAGCAGTGTTCTGATCAGTCTACCTGTACTTTACTTGAAGAGGCCTTTATCATCATGAGAGGTTGTGTTCCATTCTGAGACTAGCCATGTGATTCACTGTTGTCTTCAGTAAAAGCTGAGAACATGTTTTAACAAAGAAAAACATTCAACACTATCGGTGCCGAGAAAGCATTAGTTGAGTGTTTACAAAAATGGTCCTTCTACGATCTAGAAAAACAGAGATAATGACTTAAACATTTGTGACAGTGGTATACAGGAATGTAAGATCTCCTGTGAAAGAGTCGGCGTCACCAAACAAACATATGCCTCAGCATTTAGACATATTATAGATTATCATTTGGTGGTAGAATTATATCATTCATTAACTTTGATCATCATTCTTCTCTCACACAGTACTACTACAACAACTTAAGGCTAGTCAACCTAAACAGAAACAAGAATAGATAGTCATGGCAAAGACAGGATCAAGTATTCCTGAAAGAGCAGGGTCTTCAGGTATTTGTGAGGTTGTGAGTGTCTCTGCAGAGCGTAACTAGCTGGGTAGCTTGTTCCACCACTGGGGCACCACGCATAGGAATAGTCTGGATTGAGAACTCATTCCACGCAGTGGAGGCACCACCAGCCTTCACTCAACTGTAGACCTCAGAGAGCGGGTTGGGGTGTGTGTCCTGATACGCAATGCAATGTATGTGGGTGCAGATCCAGTGACTGCCCTATAGGCCAGCATCAATGATTTGCACTTAATGCGGGCAGCCACAGGGAGCCAGTAAAGAGAGATGAAGAGAGGCGTGACATGTGCATGCTTTGGCTGGTTGAAAACCAGGCACACTGCTGCATTCTGAATGATCTACAGTGGTTTAACCCTTGTATTAGATTCACATTTTGGACCCTTTGGTACTGTTCGGGTCAAATTGACCCGGGAAATTATTGGGGTTTTAAAAGCAATACAGAAATAAAAAAATACATATACACATATACACAAAAACTCTTAACATATTATGGCAGTTCCCCCCGCCACACCCCAACCGAGTGGTGTTATCAGGGCCCTCCATCACAGACACCCTCCAGACATCGCGCACTGACCTCAGAGCGGCTGAGAGGAAATGGCACAAATCTGAAATGACTGAAGATCTTGGAAGCTACCAGACACTGCTGTCCTCCTTCTCTTCCAGCATCACTGCTGCTAAGAAGGTTTTCTTCAGCGACAGGATCAACGGTGTCACGGGCACACGTAAGTTATTCTCCACCTTTAAGTCTTTGCTCAAAGTGGCTAGTGTAGCACCACCGCTCAAAAAACCTTCACTCGATCCCACTCAAGTGGAAAACTATCGGCCTGTCTCACTCCTCCCATTCCTTTCCAAAACCATTGAGAGGGCGGTCTCTAGACAGGTTACAGAATTCCTGTCAAGAAACAACCTTCTTGTTCCACTTCAATCTGGCTTAAAAAGCGGACACTCCACTGGAACAGCCCTGTTGTCTGTGACAGAGGCCTTAAAAACTGCTAGAGCTGCTGCCCAATCCTCGGTTCTCATTCTACTAGACTTATCAGCTGCTTTTGACACTGTCAATCACAGCATTCTCCTGTCCATACTCTCAAGTATAGGCATCTCTGGCAGTGCACTTTCCTGGTTTGAATCTTACCTCACTGGGCGTTCGATCAGTGTGACATGGCAAGGCCAGTTGTCTATGCCTCACTACCTCACCACAGGGGCGCCCCAAGGCTCTGTGCTGGGACCTCTCCTCTTTGCCATATACGCCACCTCGCTGGGCCCGATCATCTGCTGGCATGGTTTTTTATATCACTGCTATGCGGATGATACTCAACTCTATCTGTCTTTCCTACCTGATGACCCCATTGTCTCGACGCAGATCTCGGATTGCCTATCCACAGGGAGGAAGGATTACCATCTTCAACTAAACCTGGCAAAAACGGCAAAAGTGTTGGTCTTCCCGGCCAAACAAGGTATTTATCACAACCTTGATATCAAAATTGACTCTTTATCTCTTGCTCCTACCAAGGCTGCAAGGAATCTAGGTGTCATTATCGATGACCAACTGACATTCTCGGACCATGTTGCCGTCATCTCTCGGTCGTGCTGCTTCGCACTATTCAACATCCGAAAAGTCAGGCCGTACCTGACTCAATATGCCACTCAACTGCTGGTACACTTGGTGATTTCCCACCTCGACTACTGCAACGCTCTCTTAACAGGCTTGCCAGCTTGTGCGGTGAAGCCACTGCAGATGATACAGAATGCGGCGGTGCGACTGGTGCTCAACCAGCCAAAGAGGGTAAACTTTACCCTGCTTATCGAGCTCCACTGGTTACCTGTAGCCGCTTGCATCAAGTTCAAGACTCTGATGCTTGCCTACAGAGTGATTGTTGGGAATGCTCCAACTTACTTAAATGCTCTTGTAAGAGCACATGTTACCCCCCGGATACTGCGTTCGTCAAATGAGCGTCGCCTGGCTCTGCCTGTGCGGCCAGCACATCCACACTTTTGTGTGGATGTGCTGGCCAAAAAGTCAGCCGTGACAAGCTTCAGCTGGTACAGGAGCAGGTCATTTGTTTGGTTCACGTGCTCTCTGCCCAGGGGAAATGCTTGTCCTCGCTTGTGCTCGGCCGCCTTCACTGATCTGAAACATTCTCTTACCGTCGCACCCACACTCAGCTTCCCTGACTATAGACTCGCGTTTACTCAGTTTGCGGATCAAAATGGTTAGGGTTAGGGTTCGGAGTGAGTGTGAGTGGTTTTACCGGACATCAAGGGCTAGGTTTTTTTTGATAACCATATACAACGTGTGATTTGTTGACATACCGTTTATTTCTTGTGTAACGATCATTAATTTTGTTGCATTTGTTCCCGCTTTAATCTTAGTATACATTTACATGTACCTGTTGTTGGTTTGGTTTGAGGTTTCTTTCTGTCTTGCTTTTGTTCTGTTTTTTAGTTTTGGTTTCATGTTTTGAGGTTGGTTGTTGGTTTGTTTTCTGTTGTGATGTGCTTTATGTATATATTTTGTTCGTTATATGTGTTTTTCATTCTCAGCATTCTATTTTGATGTTTCACATTTCATGTTTTAGTATTTACATTTTCCATAGTTTTTTATTATCCTTATGTTTATATGATTAAAAGGGTGGAATGTAACAATATATCTAAATTTATGTAATTACATAAACATATATGCACACAACCTCGTATGTCCTCAGTCACATATCTTTATTTTCTCATGGTTTTCCTAACTGTGGGAGTACAGTCTTTTCGGCCTCCTGCCGCTGATGCAGCTGCACAAGCAAGAACAGCACCTCATTGTCCTTGGTGTGTCAAGACCTTATCTGGAACACCTATAAATCTGTGATGCCAAACTGACTATTTATTCTCTGACTCCCTGAAAATAAACTGTTCGTGAGGATTAAAGCGACCCTTTAATTTCTGTAACAAGAGTATGTATGCATGTTTCTGTGTCTGTGTATGCCAGTCAAATTGACCCGAACATCGTATGAAGGACATGAATGTGTTGGGGTGTACTCAATGATTTATTTTCCTTTTACATGTTCTTCAGAGAAAATAAGCTAAGGCCATGGGGTCTCATGTAAAATAATGTTATCCTTGTGTGGCAGATGGGGGAGTGAGAAGAGAAGAGGGCTGAGCACAGATCCCTGTGAGACACTGGCCTTTACCTTATGAGACTTGGACACCTCTCCCTTCCATGACATCCTGTAGGATCCACCCGAGAGGTAAGATTCAAACCATCTGTGCGCAGAGATGTGGACTCGAGTCACTGTTTTGTTCAGAAAATAAATAACACTTTGAAACTTGACTTGACTTGAGACATGATGACTCAAATTACTTGTTTGTGTTCATTTTATGTTTTCAGTTGAAAGATTATTGAATATATAATGTAAAAATGTTCCACCCAGTCCCCCACATGTTGTTCGGGGCAGAGGCCACAAAGAGCTGGTCTTTTCAATTTGAGAGGAATCTAATGAAGGAGCTGTATGATGTCCTAAAGCCATTTGACGAGGCCACTGATCTCACACAGGGTAAAAAGATTGTGAGAGTCACCCCTACACCACCATTTGGATAAACTACAACGGTAGGTTTGTGTGGTGTGGGGATGATCTGGTTGAGCAGCCACACCTGACCTGGATCTAGGTCTAGGTATTCAGAGTGGCTGCATACCTGTTGCCCATTGGTTGGTCTCATGAGCAGCAGGTAAAACCCTCATTCCACAGACACTCAGGATAGGAGCACTGTCATGACATGTTCGATCTGCTCCTGGCTAATTCCAACTGGCCATCTCTCTACAATAAACTTGTGTTTATAACCCACGGTCTTCTGTGTCTCTGTGTCGAAGGGCCCTGAAAATTCCACTTGGATGGTGTGTGGTAGGAGAACTGCCACACTAGCACCTGTACAGGGACTCTCTGGCACAGGAAAAGGACACAGAGAGGCAGTCCGAAGACGCCCTGGAGCCACAAGCGGCTCAATGGGCGGCCCTAGCATCAACCCTCTCCCGACTGGCAGCAGCAGTACCCAGGGCCCAGGGTGTCCGGCGGAGGACAGGGGGAGAAGCAGCCGCAGCAACCACCACGGGTAACCGTCTGCAGCAAGGTCCTCCACCCAGCAGCCACCTCCGTAGCAATCCAGCCGCCCAGCAGCCAGGCCACCCCAACAAGCAGCCTCCGCAACAGCCAAGTCCAGCCAGCACTGCAGCCCTAGGCCCCACGGTCCGGAAGGAAAAGAGGGGGCAGTCTGTCATGCTGTTCCAGGGAACCAGGTCCTTTGGAAGTGGACCAGTTAATTTTTTTTTTGGACATTTGTTTTTTTAAGGTATGGAAACCCTGTTTCAGAGTCCAGTGTTTTTATTATTTAAAATATAGGAACTGTGTGTCAGAGTCTGCTTTAAAAAGGAAATTGAGAAAAAAAAAAAGAAAAAAGAAAAATCTGCTTGGTGGTGGTGTGGAAGGGAGGGGGGGTAGGCTTTTGCCAGGAATCCTCCCTGGCCTCAGTTTGGTGTTGGGGGTATGTGGTATGGGGATGGTCTGGTTGAGCAGCCATACCTGACCTGGATCTGGGTGATTGGTCAGGTGGCTGCATACCTGTTGCTCATTGGTTAGTCGAACAAACAGCAGGTAAAACAGGCATCCCAACACACACTCAGGATAGGAGCCTGTGTCATGACATGTTCAATCCACTCCTGGCTAATTCCGATTGGTCTCTCTACAATAAACTGGTGGTTCAAACCCCCGTCTTCTGTGTCTCTGTGCTGGAGGGCCATGAAAAGGAGGAGAAACTGCCATAGTTTGCTTCCTGGAAAGCATGGTCAAGAGCCTCCAGGGCTCGCTCAAGAAGAAATTACGATCTTTTTTAACATTAGAATGTCCAGAGCATCCCTAGGAGAAGAATCGCTACATTTGCAGACCCACTCTACATAAGAGCAGCTTCCTGGACCCAGTGTTCTCAATGATCTGGCTTCACCATGATGTCTTTGTCAACAATTACCAAGAATGAAGGTGCTGACATGGTGAAAGGTCAGCAAATTTATTTCTTATCTATTTTATAAGCTTCCAGGTAACCTTTTTAGGTATTGTATGTGTCTTTCCATCATAATGATCAAATTATGTCTAATATGAACATTGAACATGAACACAATAAACAATGTTTCGAGGCTTTTATACAAGCATGTCAAACTAAACTATATAGTATTTTAAGGGGAAGTTCACTTCTGGGCTTATTTTTACATCTACCTGGGCATTTGTAAGCACCCCACTTCCTACGTTACTTCCTTAAATATATATATATATATATATATATATATATATATATATATATATATATACGGAAGCTTGGGCCTCCCCCAAATAGACTGGTATCATTCTGCTTTTTCTCTGAAACAGTTATCAAATCTATATATGTCAGCTGAAAAGTTGAAACGTGGGTGTGCATAGAAAAAGACCATACATACCCTCACCCTGTCCAGGTTTTTATTACTCAAACCAATGGTGTTATCCCTCATAATAATCCAGTCCTCACCTTCTGAAAGAGACATGGGGAATCCCACACAAGATCTGGGCTCAAATCTCACTTTTACACATAAAACTTCATTATGACATAATGCAACCCTTAAAATACATCAGCACTGTGGTTAGATGTGGTTACACACAGACACACACACACACACACCAAAATGAGAACAGATACCAAGAGGCAAGCTTAAAATACTTAAACTATTGAGAAACAAACAATTTTTATTCATCATTGTGAAAATACACCTTGAAATGCTGTTTTGCTTGTTAATGCTGAAATACAGTATAATTATAATTACCTACCTATCCCTCGTTAGGCCGATGTCAGGGGACCCTGGGACCTGTGTCCAAGCTGAGACCAACAAGAGGTCCATTGGAGCTCAAGTTGAACTTTTTAAATGAAAGAACACTAGTCAAAGAAAGTCTATTCCTACAGTACAGCTACACTCTCCTCAGAGGTCATTTTGTTTCAATAATGCAACAACAAAACAAACAAAACAATGGATTTCATGCTTATTAGAAACAGTGGTAAGCAAATGGACTGAGGTGTGAACTTCCGAGTTCCCAAAAAGCTGCAGAGCTCAGAGAACCTTTCCCAAGGCTTTACACAAACCAACCAAATAGTGACATTCGAGAAAAGTATATATTTTAATAATGGATTTGTTGGAGTCTCTACCCACCGGAAGGGGTTTATGGAGGGAGACTCTTTCTGGCAGAGTCTTTCTGGCACTGGGGCGCCAACTGGCCATGAGTTTTTATTACAGAAGGGAACAGAAAGTCTCGGTGGCCAAAACGATAAACAATAATAATAACAATCAGTGTGTGTGTGTGTGTGTGTGTGTGTGTGTGTGTGTGTGTGTGTGCACAGGAGGAATGACCACTTCCCTGGTTCCAGGCCGTCTAACGAGCCCTGTGTGCAGATCCCCCTCTGCAAGACAGACAGACATCAAGAAATCTCTGAAGATTTTTTCTGAAGCCGTGGCTTAACCACACCCCTTGCTACGCCACAGGGTGGAAATATAAATGACATGGTACTTGAAGCAGAAAATAAGCAGATACCCCAAATCTCGATAGGGGACATACCGATCATTCGGGTGCTCATCATAGAACAAGGATACAGTGTGGAGACATGGCCATGACTGTTGTCTGTGGAACAATTTTTCAACGTTGTTTTATCCTAAATAAGTTTAATTTGACAAAAAAAGCAGTTTGACTGTTTCGATTCACAAGACTACACACATGCACAAAAATAAACGTGTATGCACACACACACATGCATTGGATTGTCTTTTTAACACAAAAAAAAGCAGTTTGACTGTTTCGATTCACAAGACTACACACATGCACAAAAATAAACGTGTATGCACACACACACATGCATTGGATTGTCTTTTTAACACAAAAATGGTATCAGGAGTTGAGCTACAGCTCATCAGCTGCAATACATAAGAACAAATATTCCACATATTCATCCCTGAGGGGGTTGGCGCAGCTGTGGTTGTATTCTTGGCAGCAGAAATACATCTTCAAAAGGCACATTACACTCAAAAACTAGAAGAATGAAGAACATTGGCCAATGCAATATTTACCATTTCTCAATTTATCTGTATTTTGCCTCCAACATCCCCACCATCCATCCTGTTCTCAGCAGTAGAGCTATGGGCAGAGGTGTCTGCATGACAAACGACAGACTGAACCCCGGTCTATTTATGGGCCTAAAGCCAGAGTACAGAGTAGAGTTCTCCTAACACCCCTATCCCCTACAGTGCTCTCCTCTGAGGAGAAAATGTCTGGTACAAAAGTTCAACAAGAAAGCCTTACTTGCCTTCAGGATCTCTCATCAAATGTGACAAATAGAATTGAGCTGCTGGCCATCAATTGGGCTGGGTGCGGCCTTACGTAACTGGAGTGGAGCTCCTCATTACAGTAATGAGGAGGCTGTTCAATCCAACTCGTGGACTAGTCATAATTTACTCGGGTCTTGTGGACATTAGAAATGAACACAGCAGTCCAGACATTGGAGGAAGCTCTTCATCCCCATGGCCCGGCTGGGACCATAAGATAATAAGATAATCAGATGTCATGTTCCTTCACTTCTCACAGTGCGGACGCCACTACATGGCCTGGAAATTAAACGGAAGACTTAAATGTCACACGGCTATAGTAGATTGACTCGGGTAAGATTCATCATTGGAATTCGTTCACGGAAGCGACGATGGGTGTTAATGCCCTAGAAATGTCACTCATATGCAGTCTATCCACGTCCAGAGCATTCCAGAAGCCTGAGGGAACATGGCTGCCTGGTGACAGGGACTCGACACTTTGTATGGGATCTATAAGCGCTGTGTTTCAAGATCACACGTCAGCGGCTGCTCAGTTTATCTGCTACACAAGGGAATTAAAGAATGGCTGTATATCTATGTGTGTGTGTGTGTGTGTGTGTGTGTGTGTGTGTGTTTGTTGCTTGTTTGTGTGCGTGTGTGTGTGTGTGTGTGTGTGTGTGTGTATGTGTGTATGTTGGCTGAATGAAGGTGAGTGCACTGTAAATAAGTGGATATACTTTGTACGCCTGTGCATGCCCTTCACTAGTAACCTGGATAGAGTGGTTTTAAGTATGTTAAAAATGGCAAAGGTACAGCTTTCTCTGTACGTTTTTACAATATTGGTTGACTAAAAATGTTCCGTAGTTCAGAATGGATGGTATACACAGCTTTCAATCAATATGACCTCTGGCACACTCATATTAGAAAGGTTTCTGTCGTTAGTGTGTGACAGATTCATGATCTAATTATACTCCAGCGTTGTCATAATATATGCTTTTTTATGACTAAATGCTTATCCTCACTACGTGCTTGCATGTTTTTCCCCCCGACAATTAAATAATGAGAACCGATCATGTGGCTCCGGCTATCAGAATCAGAACCAGTCTGTATGGGCCAAGTACGTTTACACATAAAAGGAATTTGACTGAATTTTCAATGACTCATCATACTTACAGAACATATGGAAGCTTTGTTTTTTGTGTTCTGCTGCCACCGTGGTTGTTTCATGGAACTTCTTTTACCAGGTACCCTTTTTTCTAAGATTATATAGCACTATTGAAACAATACATACATATTATGGAAAATAAATTTGCCCTCTGTCAGAACACAGACCGCACGCCTCAAAAAAGGCAGCTTTTTCTTTTTCGGCTACTTCTCCTGCTTTTGAATACCTAAAATGTGTGACTCATACACAAATGTGCATGATTAAATGTTCATGGTTTACAAAAATGCTTCCATATAAATTCTTCAGAGAGAAAAAAATAGGACAATGTTTTTTCCTCGACCTACAGTATTTGACTGGACACATGGAAGTAAGGAAGAGGAAGAGGACCGACAGCGACCCACAGCTCTTTTTGGAAAAACTCACTTCAAAAGGAAGGAGAGGTGAGCAGCAAGAAACAGGTGTAGTTGAATGTCTGTGTTAAGGGGAGCAGAACAGTTCCAATATGAAGGTTTTAAAATGAAGCGCTGTAAAATCTCCCGCCATCACCCCCTTTCTTCTCGGCCGCGCATTCATCTCTGAGAAATGTTTTGGAATAAAGTGCAGGCAGGGGTGGGTCCGTACGTCATTTTGTTTGAATTTGGATTCAGAAATCAGAATCAGAAAAACTGAAGAAACAAAGCAGAAAAATATGAAATTCAGAAAAACTGTAAAGAATCTAAACAGAAAAAATACTGTAAAAAAAACATTAACTGAGAACACGCAGAAAAAAAAAAACTAATTGAGAAAAACAGAAAAAAATTCCAGTAAAAAGTGTTTTATTTCCCTCCTTCTCAGCAGTAAAGGCATTAGGTCTTTTAATGCATATCCTCTATTAGGATTCATTAATCTCCCAGAAAATACATCTCTCGCATCTCTCTTTTCACAAAGCATACACCCACTACTTTAATGCACGCACACAGGCTTGCCTACCCGCATGGCCACACGCACGCCCGCCCACCCGCATACCTGCCCGCACGTACGGCCACACGCACACACACACACACACACACACACACACACACACACACACATAAATATACAACCAGGCCTATCCTTTTTTTCCCGAGCAGTTGTTCGATCACCAGTGGTAATTTTTCAGTCTGTTAGCGAGATTAACACCTCCCACCGCTCCCGCCGTCCCCACAGGCAGAACTTTTTCTCTTCCTCTCTCTTCTCCTTCTCATCAATGACCCTACTCTTCTATTCTGCTACGCCTTGCTCACCTTATCTATTTATCTGCTCTCTCATGTTTTCATTATTCCTCACACATTCTTTTTTTTATTTTCAGTTTACTTTTTGACACAGTGGATGGATGATTGTTTTGTTTAAGTTCAAGATCAAGTTCAAGTGATTATTTGTCACACACATATACAGTACATACGTTCTTACATATGCAGCGAAATGTCATGACACCGGTGATTATGCACAATAAGCTCTAAGAATGGCATGTTGGCTCTAAGCATAATATCATTGTAACGTATATTGTCTCAGAATGGAATTGAACCCCTAAGCACAACGCAAAAACAATCAGGTAAGATGTCAAAGTCCACAAAGTTTATTGCAAAAAACAGGCAGGGTTCAAACCCAGGAGATCAGTTAGAGAAGGCAAACTTATCTGGCAGGGAACAGGCAGAGAATCAGCGTCCAGGGAATCAGGCAGAGAATCAGAGTCTGGGGAATCAGGCAGAGGTTCAGACAGAAGGTACAGGAAACAGGTAGTAATGTGGGAAAGCTCAGCCTAATGCAAAAGACAATCTGGCAGAGGACAAAGGGAAGTGGACTAAGGATGGGAAGGAGCTGCAGGCGGGGGAAAGCAGGTAAAGGGAAGGGGTGACAGTAAAGCAAAAGTGAGTGGGCGGAACTGAAATGAAATGGAGGTTAGTGACATGGCCTGAGGAAATGACCAGATGAAAGTAAAACATGAAAACAAATATAAATACTGAGAGATCAGGGAGGATTCATGACAATTATTACCAGATGGATGGATGGATGGATGGATAGATAGCATTTAATAACAGAAACAGAATCATCTATCAGGTTTTGCTGCTCTTGGCGATTGGCTCACTGACCCTCCTTTCTCTCGCTCTCTCTCTCTCTCTCTCCATTTCTCGCTGACTCCTTATTTACCTCCACCCATCTACTGATCTCCATCTTTACGTGGCCATCTCTTGCCCACATGCTGCGACACCTGGCCTCTCTTGGATGTTGTTCCAGCCACTGAAAGACATTGCCTTCATCAGTACATCACCAGTACACCACGAGTACTTCACCAGCACATCACCAGTACTTTACCAGTACTTCATCAGAACATCACCAGTTCATCACGAGTACTTCACCAGTACTTCCCCAGTACTTCACCAGCACATCACCAGTACTTCACCAGCATTTCACCAGTGCATCACCACTACTTAACAACTACTTCCTCGTACTTCCCCAGCACATTACCAGTACTTGACCAGTACATCCCCAGTAAATCACCAGTATATCATCAATTGCTTCACGAGGCACAGGGAAGAGTGAACATCTAATTCAAAACAGCAGCAATAAATACAAAATATACCTTGTAAAAATAATCCAAATAACGGTGATCTGCCCTTACCTTTCTCAAGATGAATACATAATGCTGTATGCTTTATCTTCTTAAGTAAAAGCTCTGTGTGTTGTCATAGCAACAGCATGTCGCTGACAGAATATTCCTTTTTTTTTTTTTTTTTGCTCAACGGACATCAGCATTTGTCCAGCAAGCTGTTCGAAAACTGGAGTCTTTGAATAGTGTCTGTGGCCTCAAACCTGTTTTTATTTGGTATGAACCAGACGGCAGAGCGGATTTAAAAATGAAAATACACAGAACACTGGAACCACAACTCATTTTGGGTTGGACAGACATAGGCCCATGCTTCTTCCTGGAGGTTCCTTGTTGGTAGAAACGCTTGAATAAAATCTTTAAAATAGAATAGCAATTGCAATGCTTTCTTTGATGTTTGTATGTGTGTAAGTATGCGTGTGTTAGTTATCAGTTCCCTGTTCACTGAAAAAAAGTAATAAAATAATAAAAAGTTAAAAAATACATAACTGAAATAGCTTTTAAATGTCAGTCAAATTTCAGCGTCACATTTTAAGGAATTATCATTTTAAATTGAGTCAACTTAAAAATAATTACTTTTACTTTTTGATAGATATTTTTGATTTAAATTTAAAATTTTACTTCAAATTAGTTGTAATTGCATGTTGTTGGGCTGTTTTGAGACTTAAAGCAACAATCATTTTATTTTGCTTTGTGGGCCGACATTTGGCATAACCCCAGGATTTTCAATCCCTCCTAATTACCATTAGAGTGCCGCGCCCATGGACCAAGTGCAGTTCTAAGGCCGGTGCGTTTCACAAGGGCAAAGGCAGGATATATATTTCTGTGTGGAAAACATGCCAATTTCACATGAAAAGGACCTGGTCGGACAGCGCAGCCCCAGTCCAAGTCGAAGCCACAGAAATAAACTGTTTGCAACCTCTTCATTAGGCCTTCATCAGAAGTTCCCAAATATCTGAGAATGTGGAGATTTAATGTGGCTTCAAACTGCTTGCAATAAAACTCAATATGAGAGCACCCTTCAGAAAGCTGTATAAATGGTTTAATGGAGTCATAAAATCAACATGAATTATAATCTTTCTTACCATCATATTGGCCATTGTCAAGTGGATTGTAATGGTCGGTGTTTATAGCACATCCCGCTTGCTGAATACATATGTTGTTTTAAATTAGAGCTTTATGGATTCTGTACTTGTGCTTTTCATCTTAAACCAATTTATGCATTTAGTTCCTGAAGCTGGAACGTTGCAATGTTTTCTCAGTAATTTCATAGACAAGTGGTATACAGTATATTGTCAATTTATCACACAATACGATACCATTTACGATAAATGAATAATTATTGCCATTTATCGTAAATGGTAGATGGACTGCAATTTATATATCTAAAAGCTCTTTAAAATACATACCTCACAATCACCCATTCACATTCCCACACCTGCTCATTCACAGAAGTTTGTTAGTTCGTTGTCTTGCTCAAGGACACTTTGACGTGCTACCAGATAGTGGCGATAGTGGCGCCGCCCCTAGCGGTCGCCTGCGCCGGCGCTCCGGTTACTTTCTTACTTTTTAGTATTTTTTTCCTTTTTTATCATAATGTTCGCCAAAAAAACATCAACAATTAACTCATACGACCGCGATGCACTCATGGCTATAAAAATTTCCCTAAACGAACAACTTTGGGACTTTTTATCAGTGGGAGCAGAGTGGCCGGCGGAAATCCTACGCGAGAACACTCGCAACAACAACAACTACAACAAAAATAGAGCCGCTGTTCCACGAGCCGGCCCACGGAGGAAGCACCGAGGTAAACGAGGCGGCATTCGGGTCAGAATGAGGACGCAACCTTACCGTCCACCTCTGCCAAGCATCCTTCTTGCTAACGTCCAGTCCCCGGAGAACAAGATGGATGAACTTCGAGCGAGGATTCAATTCCAGCGAGACACGAGGAACTGTTGCGTCCTCTGCCTGACGGAAACATGGCTGAACCCACTGGTGCCGGATGAAGCCAAACGTCCAGCCGAGGCCTTCTCCGTGTTCCGCGGCGACAGAACGGGAGAGTCGGGGAAATCCAAAGGTGGAGGCGTCTGCCTAATGGTAAACAACCGCTGGTGTAACGCCAACAACACCAAATTCCTCTCCCACTCCTGCTCGCCGAACCTGGAACAGCTGACCATACTATGCCATCCATTTTATCTCCCCCGGGAATTCAGCACGGTCATCATTACAGCCGTTTATATCCCACCGCAAGCGGACACCGACGCAGCTCTGTCGGTTCTGTACGATGTGTTGTGCGGATTTCAGAACAGACATCCCGACGCGGCTGTGGTGGTGACTGGGGACTTTAACAGGGCCAACCTTAAAAAAGTTCTGCCGAATTTCCACCAACACATCACGTGTGCCACCAGGGGAGACAGAACTCTGGACCATTGTTACACTCCTTACAAGAACGGATACAAGCCCGTCTCGCTCCCTGCTTTCGGGAAATCAGATCACGCCGCAATCTCGCTGCTTCCTGTTTACAGGCCTCTGATCGCGCGGGATCTGGTGATGACGAGGGAAGTGAAGCGGTGGACGGACCAATCGGAGGCTGCGCTTCAGGACGCTCTGACTGACGTAGACTGGGACATGTTCCAAACAAGTTCAAGTGACGTCAGCGAGTTTACGGAGGCTGTAGTAAGTTTTGTGGCTACGCTCGCGGATGAAATCGTTCCCACGGTGAAAGTTCGGATATTTCCAAACCAGAAACCATGGGTTGATAAATCCATCCGCTGCGCTCTGAATGAGCGCACGGCCGCTTACAACGACGGTCTTGTATCTGGTAACATGGACAATTACAAAGCGGCGTCGTACAATCTGCGGAGTGCGGTGAGGGACGCCAAACGGACGTACAGAGAGACCGTGGAGCTACAGATGGAGCGGGGGGACACAAGACGCTTGTGGGAGGGGCTGCGAACAATAACAAACTACAAGAGCAGCGCCTCCCCAGCCACGAGTGTGGACGCCTCCCTGGCCAACCAACTGAACTCCTTTTATGCGCGGTTCGAGTCTGGCAGCAACACCGCTAGCTCGCCGGCTAATTGGAGTTACACCGCTGGGGATGAGCGCGCACTCTCAGTGTCCGTGCACGAGGTCAGGAGGGCTTTGATGCGGGTGAACACCAGGAAAGCTGCGGGCCCAGATCGCATATCTGGGCGAGTACTGAAGACCTGTGCTAACCAGCTAGCTCCGGTGTTCACTACAATATTCAACATCTCCCTGGCTGAATCAGTGGTCCCGTCCTGTTTCAAGAGGTCCACCGTCGTTCCTGTCCCGAAGATCGCCTCTCCAACCTGCCTGAATGACTACCGTCCGGTGGCCCTCACCTCGGTGGTCATGAAGTGTTTCGAGAGGCTGATTAAGGACTACATCTGCGCCTCTCTTCCCCGCACCTTGGACCCGTTGCAGTTCGCGTTCCGGCAAAACAGATCCACGGATGACGAGGTCTCCCAGGTACTGCACACCACGCTCACGCACCTGGATGGCCAGAAGGGGGCCTATGTGAGAATGCTGTTCATCGATTATAGTTCAGCTTTCAACACCATAGTCCCCACCAGACTGGCTGTCAAGCTGAAGGAGCTCGGATTGAATGGTCCGCTGTGCACCTGGATCCTGGACTTCCTCACAGGCCGCCCCCAGGTGGTCAAGGTGGGGAAGTACATGTCCAGCTCCCTCACCCTGAATACAGGATCCCCCCAGGGCTGCGTCCTCAGCCCCCTACTGTACTCCCTGTACGCACATGACTGTGTGGCCAGGTCCAGCTCCAACACCATCATCAAGTTTGCTGACGACACCGTGGTCGTGGGCCTGATCACCGACTGCGATGAGAAGGCCTACCGCGAGGAGGTGGCTGACCTGTCACTCTGGTGCCAGGACAACAGCCTCCACCTGAACGTCAGCAAAACCAAGGAGCTGATTGTGGACTTTAGGTGTGGATCACAATCGAGGACGCACGCGCCCTTGTGGATTAATGGGACTTCTGTTGACAGGGTGAGCAGCTTCAGATATCTGGGAGTCCACATCACAGAGGACTTAACATGGACTGTTCACACAGACACTCTGGTGAGAAAGGGGAGGCAGCGTCTCTACCACCTCAGGCAGCTGAGGAAATTCCGGGTCTCGGTGAGGATCCTCAAGTCCTTCTACTCTGGAGCAGTGGAGAGCATCCTGACAGGCAACATCACTGCCTGGTTTGGGAACTGTACTGCCCAGGACAGGCAGGCCCTGCAGAGGGTGGTGCGTTCAGCTGAACGTACCGCTGGAACTACCCTCCCCCCTTGCAGGAGCTATACACCAGGAGGTGTAGTAGCAGAGCCCGTAGGATCATGAAGGATCCTCATCACCCCAACAACGGACTGTTTCAGCTGCTGCAGTCAGGCAAGCGCCTCCGCAGTCACGCAGCGAGAACAGAGAGACTGAGACAGTTTTTTCCCGCACACCATTAGAACTGTCAACGCTGACCTCACCAGGGGTCTTAACTGAGCCATGCACTAGGCTCCACTACCTACTGTACTGTATGTAGCATACTGTACCACATACTGTATCACTGTTCAGGGTTCTTCGTGATGCCGTATTGCTGCGCCGTACTGTTGTATACTGTGCTGTATTATCCCAAACACTACCTCACTCTATTCACATTCACATGCCACTTTAATTCACATTAATTCACATGCCACTTTAAATGCACATATCTGTATATACATAGGCATATTTCTTCTATCTATTCCATTTTATTTCAATTTATTTTTAATGTATTTTATTCTATATATTTTTATCTTATTCTATAAGTATTCCACTTACTGTATTACGTTTTAGGAGTCAGTTAGTCGGTCTATGAAAGGAATTTTCTACTTTTAATTTTATTTTTTATTTTTTCTTAGGACATATTGTGTGCTATCACTGCACTACATTTCACTGCATATACAGTGGGGCAAAAAAGTATTTAGTCAGCCACCAATTGTGCAAGTTCTCCCACTTAAAAAGATGAGAGAGGGCTGTAATTTTCATCATAGGTACACTTCGACTATGAGAGACAAAATGGGGGGAAAGAATCCAGGAAATCACATTGTAGGATTTTTTATGAATTCATTGGTAAATTCCTCGGTAAAATAAGTATTTGGTCACCTACAAACAAGCAAGATTTCTGGCTTTCACAGACCTGTAACTTTTTCTTTAAGAGGCTCCTCTGTCCTCCACTCGTTACCTGTATTAATGGCACCTGTTTGAACTCGTTATCAGTATAAAAGACACCTGTCCACAACCTCAAACAGTCACACTCCAAACTCCACTATGGCCAAGACCAAAGAGCTGTCAAAGGACACCAGAAACAAAATTGTAGACCTGCACCAGGCTGGGAAGACTGAATCTGCATAGGTAAGCAGCTTGTTGTGAAGAAATCAACTGTGGGAGCAATTTTTAGAAAATGGAAGACATACAAGACCACTGATAATCTCCCTCAATCTGGGGCTCCACGCAAGATCTCACCCCGTGGGGTCAAAATGATCACAAGAACGGTGAGCAAACATCCCAAAACCACACGGGGGAACCTAGTGAATGACCTGCAGAGAGCTGGGACCAAAGTAACAAAGGCTACCATCAGTAACACACTACGCTGCCAGGGACTCAAATCCTGCAGTGCCAGACGTGTCCCCCTGCTTAAGCCAGTACATGTCCAGACCCGTCTGAAGTTTGCTAGAGAGCATTTGGATGATCCAGAAGAGGATTGGGAGAATGTCATATGGTCAGATGAAACCAAAATAGAACTTTTTGGTAAAAACTCAACTTGTCGTGTTTGGAGGAGAAAGAAAGCTGAGTTGCATCCAAAGAACACCATACCTACTGTGAAGCATGGGGGTAGAAACATCATGCTTGGGGGCTGTTTTTCTGCAAAGGGACCAGGACGACTGATCCGTGTAAAGGAAAGAATGAATGGGGCCATGTATCGTGAGATTTTGAGTGTAAACCTCCTTCCATCAGCAAGGGCATTGAAGATGAAACGTGGCTGGGTCTTTCAGCATGACAATGATCCCAAACACACCGCCCGGGCAACGAAGGAGTGGCTTCGTTAGAAGCATTTCAAGGTCTTGGAGTGGCCTAGCCAGTCTCCAGATCTCAACCCCATAGAAAATCTTTGGAGGGAGTTGAAGGTCTGTGTTGCCCAGCGACAGCCCCAAAACATCACTGCTCTCGAGGAGATCTGCATGGAGGAATGGGCCAAAATACCAGCAACAGTGTGTGAAAACCTTGTGAAGACTTACAGAAAACGTTTGACCTCTGTCATTGCAAACAAAGGGTATATAACAAAGTATTGAGATGAACTTTTGTTATAGACCAATTACTTATTTTCCATCATAATTTGCAAATAAATTCTTTAAAAATCAGACAATGTGATTTTCTGAATTTTTTTTTCTCATTTTGTCTCTCATAGTTGAGGTGAACCTATGATGAAAATAACAGGCCTCTCTCATCTTTTTAAGTGGGAGAACTCGCACAATTGGTGGCTGACTAAATACTTTTTTGCCCCACTGTATGTATGAAAGTATGTATATGTATGTGACAAATAAAAAATCTTGAATCTTGAATCTTGAATCAGAAGGAGCTGGGGATCGAATTAGGAAGGTCTCCCCTCTGACCGGGTGAATCAAACGTCTGTCCAGTTTGGCGGTCTGATGAGTCAGGGGGGGCAGATGGTCAGCAGATCAAATCACTGAGTCAAAATCTGACTCGCAGAGGACTGACTTGCCAACAAACACAAAAAAAATGGAAAACATCTGTTCTAACTGTCATTTCCACTGTCATTCAAAAAGCCTGGACTTTGGCTGGCTCCTGGCTCGGTTCACCCCTTCTGTCTTTCCATTTGTTGGACTTTGGTGATACTTGAATTGAGGCACTTTTTAAAAAGTGCAACTTCAAAGGAAGTCCAACTCCCCTGGATGTGGAACATGCTAAGTAGATGCATATGTTTCACTGGAGATTAGGCCAAGTCTGGCAAAGAGCCATGTGTTAGAGATGCAACTACACCTCCTGTCAGAGATCAAAGTGTGTGTGTGTGTGTGTGTGTGTGTGTGTGTGTGTGTGTGTGTGTGTGTGTGTGTGTGTGTGTGTGTGTGTGTGTGTGTGTGTGTGTGTGTGTGTGTGTGTGTGCACACGTGCTTGTGTGTGTTAATACACTTGTGTTTAGAGTGCCCTCGTGATGAAGTCTTTCTGCTGACCAATATTGTCCCCTTTCCCATTTCGCTTTGGATAAAACACAGGCTAACTTTGTGTGATACAACCTGTTCGGTGCGATAATTTCCACAGGTGAATACCACTTTTACGATTTTTGAAACATAAAAGCACCTTTCTGAATTTTCACATTTAGATGGATCAATAAATTGTGAACATGTGTTAAATTCTGCTACAAACAATAGTGTCAAAGAAGAGGGTTGTACTCCACCTCTACGCAGGCGCCATCCGAATAGTTAAAAATAACAACTTTCAAACCCAGCGTGTGCCCTAAAGCTTGGTTGATGTAGTTCTCTATTTATTTCCATGTGTTTTTTGTCCGGTTCTGTGAGCACCGGGAAGTGCTTCGGCACAAAACACAAATATACATACACACATTGTCACAGTCAGTCACATTTAAACATTCTCAATATCACCGCTCTCCAAACTTTCACAAGCAACCAGAATTGGGTTTGTTGAAACATCCAATGATCAGACGTTTCACAGGAGGGTGCACCAACATTAGCCACATTTAATCAGAGCTTAACATCAACATTAAAAACACTTTGGATAAAAGCTTATACACACATTTGGCCAAGAAATCAGTGTGCAGGTCATTTTCTCCGTCCTCATTGACTTTGTGTGTGCCCCATTACATTTATGAGTTCAGAAGCGATGTCGAAATTCTAACGAGTGAACTAAAGTGCATTTATGACCGTGTTGAGAGGACTGTGTGGCTACTCAGCTTTCCATTAGTACGGGCCATCGGATGATGATAGTTTAGGTACGATCCGCCACAAGAAGCACCTATAGCTGTGTTTTTCAACCACTGTTCACGAGAGCACTTTAAAAAATTGAGGACGAAAATTTGTTTTTGTGTTGCAAGATCAAAATTGCACAGCTGAAATAAAGTATTAGTTCCAGACAGAATAGGAACTCTAGAGAACAAGTTTCACTTTGAAGGTGAAGACTATTGGTGGGGATGAAAGGTTTGACTGTTTTCTGAGATTCG
The DNA here is from genome assembly GCF_960531495.2 of Zeus faber. Lineage (NCBI taxonomy): Eukaryota > Metazoa > Chordata > Actinopteri > Zeiformes > Zeidae > Zeus > Zeus faber. Next base: position 2,060,905 of record NC_137202.1, on the reverse strand, counting down.
GTTGTTGACGAGTCGCTCACTAAAAAGAGTCGTTTTTGTGGTTTGGGCATGGTATGATATGAGCAGCCTCACCTGACCTGGACCTAGATAACTGGGATCAGAGTGGCTGCATACCTGTTGCTCGTTGATTGGTGTAACGAGCAACAGGTTAAAACCCCCATCCCCACACACACTCAAGAGAGGAGCCCTTGTCATGACACAACTCCATCTGCTCCTGGGCTAATTCCAGCTAGCCTTCACTCTACAATAAACTGGTCTCTACAACCCCGTTGTCTGTGTCTCTGGGCCGGAGGTCCCTGAACATGCCACTTGGGTGGTGCGTGGTAGGCGAAACTGCCACACTGGCATCTGAACAGGGATTTGAACAGCACGGGAAAGAGACACAGAGCTCTCTCTCTCTCTCTCTCTCTCTCTCTCTCAGTTAACACGGCCTCCATCTGTGATGGCCTTCATCACAGTTCAAGGCAGCCATCATCTTTCACTTTATTTTCTTCCACTTAAAAGTTAGCATCCAGTCTTTGCGCTCTTTCCTGTTCTTTCATCCCAGGTTAACCCATCCATCACTTCTTTTAGTTACTGACTTGATTTCAATTGCCATTGTAGCCATTGTTAATCAAGATTTCAGCAGAAAACACGTAAACCATTATTCATCACCATTAAGACAACTTAATAAATAGATCACACTGCTTAATTAAAGTTATTATTGGCCACTAATCGTCATTAAAGGCTTGTGCTAAAATAAATGGCTTGAAGGGCCATGAGTACAAGTGTGTGCGTCTTGCTCACCCGTTTCTCCTCTTCCATTCTATCCCATATAGATTTATTTACTGTTCGTTCTTCCGTCGGTTTGTTTGTACGTCAGTTATTAAAAATAGATGATACAATCACGTCTCATTATTGCATTTGTTGTATGAACTAAAATTAGTCGCAAAAATAATAAAATAAAATCGTAAGTGCCTTGATGCAAAGTGTTTTTTGTCTTTATGTTGCATTGCCAAACGGCAAAATGGTTGCCAAAAGTTAAACCACTCTCAATAAAAGCACAGTAAAAAAAATCAATAAAAGTGCCCTACTTTTCAAATCATATCGGTATTGGCATCTGCAATCATTCAGGGTGAGCAGGGCTTGACACTAACCTTTACAAGTGGTCGGCAAGTTGGCAACCACTAATCAGCTGTAGGTTGCCAAGACTGACAAAATGGGTGTCGATGAAAGGGAGAACTATATAAATTAACAGAAATGCATTTTTTTGTGATATTTAACATTGGTTTTTTTTACTGTTTTTTTTTAAAGGTACAGTGTGTAGAATTTAGTGGCATCTAGCTGTGAGGTTGCAGACCGTAACCAAACTAATTTCTCCCCATGGCGGGGCAACCTGGTGAGCTCAGTGGAAGAGACGGTGGCCAAGAAACTCTTGAAAAATGTGAAAGGTCCTCTCTAGAGCCAGTGTTTAGTTTGTCCATTCTGGGCAACTGTAGAAGAAACATGGCAGCCTCTGTGAAGCGTACCCACTCCCTATGTAGATAAAAATGGTTCATTCAAAGGTAACGTTAACACAACGAGGATTATACAGCCATTAAAACATACTTATGAATATTATATTCCATTTCTGCCATATCCTTTCGGTAAATTCTACACACTGCAACTTTATGGTAAGCACTGCTATCATCAATGTCTTGACTGGAGTCAGTTCTCTTAACCATTGAAAGGTTTGCTCTGATGTCTGAATACTGCATTTTCAGTTTCTAAACATACAGAGAAATAAACCATGCTTATTATTTATTTTACCTGTGAAAAATTGTAAATAGAATAGGGCATCCCTAATAGCAGCGTTTATTTTTATCCTACAAACTCACGCCGGCGCTTAACATGTAACTGGAAGGAACCAGAGAAACCAGAAACCTGACACACACACACACACACACACACACACACACACACTATAAACCATAATCCAGCCATCCGTCAGTGAATTCTCTGGGTTGACAGGGAGATTAGCATCGGGCCGTGGTAGAAAACAGACTCTGGTTTATCAACGGGCGCTTTGTGGGATTTGTGTCCTCGTCACCCGTCTCTCCCGCCCTCCCCGGCCCCTCACGCCCTCAGTACTCCATCCCTCGGCCCCTAAAGAGATTGAAGGAGATTAAGTGTCTCGGCGGAGCCCCATGCCAAATTAAACATCCTCACTCTATCTGTATTACTTGCCTCAGACTTTGCCCCAGACTCTTTAGGCTCTCCTCAATCCAACTCTGACTGCCCTCTCTGTGTCTGGCCGCTGATTGCTTTTTTCCTCCCCACCACAAATCCTCCGTTTGAGTCGGTTCCACATCCCATTCAATCTGGGTCTGGGTATTAGAGGGATGTTCGTTGGTTATCGATATGAGCACAGTAACAGAGTATTTGTTGCTTCTCGCTCCTTTATTATGAAGATTCCGAGAGGTAGTTAGAAAAAGGTTATTACTTAAATTTAATTTCAGTTCGGTGTTGTTTTGATGAATCCGGTGCACGGACATCAAGTGATTGAAGACAGCCATAGATGCAGCGGAAGAATAGCGGCAAACAGGTCCAATTAAGCCCAAGCAAAGAATAGAAAGCACACTTTGGACTCACCATCAATGTCCTCCAGTACATAGTTTGTACAATATAACATCAGCGCATCTCCAGAGGAGAGCAAGCGCTGGGCGGGGAAAATAATTGGCTCTGTTCTACTGTGAGATATCATAACATTTATCCACAGACAGATCAATGAGAAACTATTCATCAAATGGATCAAATTGTATATGTGTGTGTTCATAGTGAGTACATTTTAAGAGCGAGCTTTCTCAATAACATCAACTTTAAATCACCAGTCTGTCAGTCTCTCCAACCACAGAAAGCCCGTGCATGGTGTGTAAGATGATCAATCACAGGCACGGCTCCAAAGCAGGATTTTAATTTTAATGGAGATCAGAGAGATCAATAGACATCGAGGTGAAAAGAAGGAAAGGGTTTAGAGGGATTTCCATCAAGTTCAGGACCATGAAACCACCAGGAGATACACAGTAGGACCACAAGACGCCCAGCAGAGAAAATATCACAGAGCTATATTTCAATGTAATATAGAATATAGTATGAGGTAAAAAGTAGATACAGGTGTAAACAGTTTATTTATATGCATTATATGCTGTCAATATACTTAAAGCCTACAATATAACACTGTAACCTACAACATATGTGAAACAGGACGACAGAAAAGGCAATTTTTTGTGTCCGAGGCCTTTTTTGAGAATAATTTTTATTTATTTATTAAATTATTTGTCAGGGACAATGCAAAAAACATTGAAACAGGTTACAAAAACATAAAACAGATGTGTTGCATATAGGATTTCCAGCCGAGGCTAATTTGCGACCCCTGTCCCTGGTTAGGCTTTTCTACTTAAAAGATGGTCATTACACGTCATCATTACCAGAAGTACGTAAGTTAAAACAAGCACATAATAAGTAGTGACATTCTTTGCATGATCGTACAATAATTACATCACATTACAATCATTTACATGTGTAACGTATGTGTATGTGATCTGTGACCGATGATCGCAGGATAATTTGAAAATTATTTGAGAATTGCTTGGAGTAGTTCAGGAGTAATAATCAGAGAGAAATAAATTAATATTATTGATTTAAAATAATTCGCTGAAGAATGATTGTGATCCTGCAATGTCAAAAATGAAATTGATTAACATTTCAATGTTAGTCAACATTATTATTATTATTATTATTATTATTATTATTATTATTATTATTATTGTTATTATTTGGTGGGAATTGTATGAATTACTTTGCTATGTTACGTAACCATGACCATATAAAGTTGTGTGTGTAACAATACAGTGGTGCCTTGACTTACGAGTTTAATTCATTCCGTGACAGAGCTCGTAATTCACTCTGCTCGTATAGCAAATCAATTTTCCCCATTGAAATTAATTGAAATTCCATTAATCCATTCCAGGCCCCAAAAAACACCCCATTTTTTTTGTTACGTGTTTTGTTTTTGAATAAGAAAAATGTATTTATAAATAACAAATATTGTCTAAAAACATAATAAAACACTATAAAAGAGAATGTGTAGATCTCTCTTCTCTTCTGCCTTCCCGCAGATGATACCATCCGTCACGCTATCTCCTGCGAGCTGCTTCTCCATCAACCACACCAACAGCAGATGCTCGATCTTTTCATGGACAGCGGTCCGCAGCTTAGACATTATTTTAACGCCCTTGGCTGGCGTAATACCCTTTATCGTCTCCTTCTGCTTCAGTATGGTACATATCATAGAATTACTACGCTCGTACTGCCTCGCCAATTCCATCACACGCACACCTCGCTCATGTTTTTCTATTATTTTGCGCTTTAAGTCAATGGACATCATCCACTTCTTCTTCTCAGCACTTTTTTTTTCGGACCCATGGTTCGAAAAAAAAATTGGCAAAATAACTTCACAAAAAGCACAAATCGCCAGCACAAACCACAAAAGCGATGCTTCCACGCTCAGGTAACTACGTGAAGTGAAGGAGTGAGACGCGGGATGCTGGCCGCGTTCGCTCGCCACACCCACCAGCGGCGGCACCTGAAGCTCGCCCATCGTAACTCAAATTTTTGCTCGCAAATCAATACAAAAAATCGACGGAACAACAGCTCGTAACTCGGAAAACTCCTATGTTATTGCACTCGTAACTCAAGGTACCACTGTATATCTAAATCTATGTAATCACATATCAGCACACAGTGTTCATTCCCGCAGACAGTATGCACTGTGAACCAACATCAAGAGATAAACTGTACATTCATTCATTCCTTCGACCTTCATAGAGTTTGCATACGAATCTGTGACGCCAAACTGATCATATATTCTCTGACTCCCCAAAATAAACTGTTGATCCCAGAGAGCTGCTCTTAAGCACATCTCTGTTCCAACCCTTGTAAAACCAGCTCTTGTACAAGATAATAAATTCACTTTGAGACCAAAAACGTTTTCCTCTTCATTGTTAATTAGAAAACAGGGCATTCAGCAAAATAATCTTTCTAACAACCTGGCACCAACATCCTCGATTTTCTTCCAGGAAGCAAAAACCTCCACCTCTTTTTCTCAATTAAAGGGATCTGGAAATAAGGAGGAAAACTCTCACTGGAGGAGAACCAGGTGACGTAGTCCTTTGCGAACCAACCCAGAGGAAAAGGTATGCTCTTATCTAAAATAATTCTCATCAAAAATAATTCTCGCTTTAAATAGTTAACTAGGCTGTTGTACTTACAAACTAAACTGTCCACTCTTACAGGTCAGGGACCTAAGGAAAATTACCTGTGGTACTTAAAAAGGTAAAGGTGATAATAGTCTTGGAGACTTAGCCTTATCTTAAAGAAAATCAGTCCGGGACTGACGCAGTTTGGAACTGTTTTAAAAGTTCTTGGGGTACTTAAGAAGGTAAAGGTGATCATAGTCTTGGAGGCTTAGCCTTATCTTAAAGAAAATCAGTCTGGGACTGAGACAGTTTGGAACTGTTTTAAAAGTACCTTGGGTACTTAAGAAGGTAAAGGTGATAATAGTCTTGGAGACTTAGCCTTATCTTAAAGACACGAGGGACAGCGAAGATAGTCAGGATAAATAACCATTGGTAACATCAACAGAAAAATTGCGAAAAGCGATCTCAAAGGAGACCTTAAATTTATGCATGTTAAAAACAATAGAAATTCAAAATACTATTATAAGGGGAGTAAGAAATATGGGTTCAGAGGGAAGTTGAATGTGGATGAACGTAACCAGCTAGTGGCTAATATTGCAAAGGAGGCAAAAGAGAAAAAAATAAAGAAAAGTAAGGTTTTTAGGAAGCAAGACGATGGCCGGAAGAAGCTAGCAAGAGAAAGGACACAAATTAAAAACATGGAAAAACAGAAACTAACGCTTTTATGCATACTGGAGACAATGAGGTATTTTACAGATGGAGACAACAACTCGGACCACAGCCCGATCCTCCTCCATACCCAGATCTGTCACTCCTCACTCCCTCAGCGCCCTCCTGTTTCCCTCCTCGCCAGGGACCAGACCCTCCAACTCCATCAATACTTACAACGGACTTACAAGACTATGTGGCCAAGATCCCGATGGCCACGTCAACACTCAGCCCACCCCAAACGCAATCAGGTAAAATATTCTATAATCCTTTGAACACCAAAATTAGCGGACTGGACAAAAAGCGGTGCAGAACAGTATCCTCTGATAGCAATGCCAAATCCAAATGCTGGAGAAGACAACCAGCCTCAAACAGTGTATGTGTATAGGCCCTGGAATATGACTGATGTAAATAAAGCTGTTGCCGGTAAACCACATCCATGAGATAACCGAAGCAGAATTAAAATCATTATGCCAGCAGGGCAGACTACTCAAAAATCAGAGAAACTACACAAAACAAAGAAGAAGTGGTCAACCACTACTATGCCCGCCTTATCTTTGACACCAATAGCGGCCAGGTGGCATCTGAACCTTATGATGACAATGGGCCATATGCCCAACAGTTAAAAAACTAATTCTTAAACGGGTCAAGGCCCAACATGTTTGGTTTTGTGAAAAAGAACTTGGTGGGATGGAAAACGTGCGCTCTCGCTAACATTAAAACTTACGCAATGCATGCTGAAGAACTAGAAGCGAGCAAGAGACCGACAACTAAGGTATTTGTCCTAAAAGATTCAAGTTGTTTGGAAGTCTACAATGATGGTTTGTGAGGTTCTTCTTCTTCTGTCATGTTCCGAGGCAACAAAAATACAGACGGATGTTTCATTTGTGGAAAGAGGGATCACTGGGCCGTTGATTGCCCACAAAGTAGGAATGGATCTCGGAATAAAGGAGGGAGAGGCAACCAGACCTACACTGCGCGACTGACCGACTGCAAGGACAAAAATACAGGTCATGACACCTTATTATGAATTAAAGGAAGAGGAGGAAGTTCTAGATCTGGAGGAAATATTTGCTAGTGCCAGGGAGAGTTATGACAGACCAACTGTAACATTAAAGGCTAATGGGGAGGACATAGTGTTCTTGTGTGATTCAGGGGCATGTAAAACTGTGATAACGGCAGCAAATAAACACAGTGGAGTCACCTACTCAATAGAGGAAATAACAGTCAAACCAGCAACCGTACATCAGTCAAGTGAAAAATTGACCAACCCCATCCATTTCCTCGATGAGGAATTAAACCTCTCTTGTAAAAGCAAAAATCCTTATATCTGGGTCATGCCCCGCCAATCTATTAGAAAGAGATGTGATGATCAAATAAAAAATCTGCATAATACCAACCTCTGAGGGCATGCGCCCAGTGAGAATGATATAAAAGGAGTTCAAAAAGCGGAACTCCTAACTAATAAAGACACAAACCTACAGAATCCAGAGGACAGGCATTGTACAATGTGGTTCAAATACTCCAGGGCCAGACCCGGAATACGAGAAGGCGTTCTATAAAGACAAATGTAGCAGGGTGTGTCTGACATATCTCTATTGGGACAGCATAATGATAGTGGGGAGGCATGCCAGCTGATAGCGCCAGAAAAAAAGCTATACCGAGGCTACCCAGTTATCTCAAACGTTTCACTGTCCAAACAGACAAAAAAGCGCTGGAGGGACATTGGTATGTTGGTAACAGAAGGAGAAATGCTCACTGATTGGAAGCTGGCAGACTCAAGGGAGCAAATTTATTACAGCAACAAGGCCAAGGAATACAAGCAACGACTAAACTGGGCCACTATAACAAGGAAAGAACACATATTGCAGGCACAACCGAAAGGCGGTGACAGATTCTAAACTTAACGGTTGAGGAAGAAGACCTGATAAGGGAGGTTCCAACTTCCTTATGGTCTTTAGAGCCAGCAGATGTGGGACTAATAAACAGAGTAGAACCAGTAAGGATAACACCAAAATCTGCCAGGCAATATCCCCTAAAACCATAGGCCATCGAGGACGTTAGACCGATTTTTGACTCACTGTGACAGAAGGGCGTTAAAATACAATGTGATGATTCGCCCTGTAATACACCCATGTTTCCTGTTAAGAAGGCTGCACCATCTACTGACTGGAGGATAGTACAAGATTTACAGGCGGTGAATAAAGCCATCATACCTAGAGAATCCCAACACTCCAGACTCTTGCACGCTACTTAACAATATCGATCCAGGACAGAAGAATTTTACTGTAATCGACTTAGCAAATGTGTTCTTTTCTATACCAATTGAGAAAGCCTCACAGTTCTGGTTTGCATTTTCCTGTCAGGGAAAAAGGTGGACTTGGACCAGATTGGCACAAGGATATACTGAAAGTCCAACTATATTTTCCATGGCAATGAGTGCAAATCAGCACTCATGCAGTGGCAATAGTGGCGCCGCCCCTTGCGGTCGCCTGCGCCGGCGCTCCGGTCGACTTTTGCACATTTTAGTATTTTTTTCATATTTTTGTTTTTTATCATAATGTCTGCCAAAAAAGCATTGGCAGTTACCTCTTACTACTGCGATGCACTCATGGATATAAAAACTTCCCTAAACTAACAACTTTGGGACTTTTTATCCGTGGAAGCAGAGTGGCTGGCGGAAATCCTACGCGGGAAGACGCTCAACAACAACTACAAAAATGGAGCCGCTGTTCCACGAGTGGGCCCACGGAGGAAGCACCGAGGTAAACGAGGCGGCATTCGGGTCAGAATGAGGACATAACCTTACCATCCGCCCCTGCCAAGCATCCTTCTTGCCAACGTTCAGTCCCTGGAGAACAAGATGGATGAACTTCGAGCAAGGATGAAAATTCCAACGAGACACGAGGAACTGTTGCGTCCTCTGTCTGACGGAAACATGGTTGAACCCACTGGTGCCGAATGAAGCCATACGTCCAGCCGAGGCCTTCTCCGTGTTCCACGGCGACAGATCGGGGGAGTCAGGGAAATCCAAAGGTGGAGGCGTCTGCCTAATGGTAAACAACCGCTAGTGAAACACCAAGTTTCTCTCCCGCTCCTGCTCGCCGAACCTGGAACAGCTGACTATCTCATGTCGTCCATTTTATCTTCCCCGGGAATTCAGCACGGTCATCATCACAGCCATTCATATCCCACCACAAGCAGACACCGACGCAGCACTATCAGACCTGTACGACGTGTTGTGCGGATTTCAAAATAAACATCCCGACGCGGCTGTCGTGGTGACTGGGGAATTTAACAGGGCCAACCTTAAAAAAGTTCTGCCTAATTTCCATCAACACATCACGTGTGCCACCAGGGGAGATAGAACTTTGGACCACTGCTACACACCTTACAAGAATGGATACAAGACCGTCTCGCTCCTTGCATTCAGGAAATCTGACCACGCCACAAACTCGCTGGTTCCCGTTTACAGGCCTTTGATCGCGCGAGAACTGTTGGTGATGAGGGAAGTGAAGCGGTGGACGGAGCAATCAGAGGCTGCGCTTCAGGACGCGCTTGCTGACGTGGACTGGGACATGTTCCAATCAAGTTCAAGTGACGTCAGCGAGTTTACGGAGGTGGCAGTGAGTTTTGTGACTACGGTAGCAGATAGCATCATACCCACGGTGAAAGTTTGGATATTTCCAAACCAGAAGCCATGGGTTGATAAATCCATCCGCTGCGCTCTGAATGCTCGCACGGCCGCTTATGATGACGGTCTCGTATCCGGAAATATGACAATTACAAAGCGACGTCGTACAATCTGCGGAGGGTGGTGAAATAATGAACAGGCGTACAGAGAGAATGTGGAGCTACAGATGGAGCGAGGGGACACCAGACGCTTGTGGGAGGGGCTGCGGGCGATGACAAACTACAAGAGCAGCTCCTCCCCAGCCACGAGTGTGGACGCCTCCCTAGCCAATGAACTGAACTCCTTTTATGCACGGTTTGAGTCTGGCAACAGCACCACTAGCTCGCTGGCTAATTGGAATTACACCGCTGGGGATGAGCGCGCACTCTCAGTGTCCGTGCACAAGGTCAGGAACGTTTTGAGGCGGGTGAACACCAGGAAAGCTGCGAGCCCAGAAGGCATATCTGGGCAGGTACTGAAGACCTGTGCTAACCAGCTAGCTCCCATGTTCACTACAATATTCAACATCTCCCTGGCTGAATCAGTGGTCCCGTCCTGCTTCAAGAGGTCCACCTCACCTCGGTGGTCATGAAGTGTTTCGAGAGGCTGATTAAGGATTATATCTGCGCCTCCCTCCCCCGCACCTTGGACCAGTTGCAGTTTGTGTACTGGCAGAACAGATCCACGGATGACGCTGTTTCCCAGGTACTGCACACCACGTTCACGTACCTGGATGGCCAGAAGGGGGCCTATGTGAGAATGCTGTTCATCGATTACAGTTCAGCTTTCAACACCATAGTCCCCACCAGTCTGGCTGTCAAGCTGAAGGAGCTCGGAGTGAATACTCTGCTGTGTGCCTGGATCCTGGACTTCCTCACAGCCTGGCCCCAGGTGGTTAGGGTGGGGAAGCACATGTCCAGCTCCCTCACCCTGAATACAGGATCCCCTCAGGGCTGCGTCCTCAGCCCCCTACTGTACTCCCTGTACACACATGACTGTGTGGCCAGGTCCAGCTCCAACACCATCATCAAGTTTGCTGACGACACCATTGTCGTGGGCCTGATCACCGACTGCGACGAGAAGGCCTACTGCGAGGAGGTGGCTGACCTGTCACTCCGGTGCCAGGACAACAGCCTACAACTGAACGTCAGCAAAACCAAGGAGCTGATTGTGGACTTTAGGCGAGGATTACAATCGAGGACGCTCATGCCCTTGGTGATTAATGGGACTTCTGTTGACAGGGTGAGCAGCTTCAAGTACCTGGGAGTCCACATCACAGAGGACTTAACATGGACTATACAAACAGACACTCTGGTGAGAAAGGCAAGACAGCTTCTTTACCACCTCAGGCAGCTGAGGAAATTCTGGGTCTCATGTCCTTCTGCTGTGTAGCAGTGGAGACCATCCTGACAGGCAACATCACTGCCTGGTTTGGGAACTGCACTGCCTAAAGCATAGCACTGCAAAGGGTGGTGCGTTCAGCTGAAAGTACCACTGGAACTACACTCCCCTCCCTGCAGGACTTATTCACCAGGAGGTGTAGTAGCAGAGCCCGCAGGATCATGAAGGATCCTCATCACCCCAACAACGGAGTGTTCCAGCTGCTGCGGTCAGGCAAGCGCCTCCGCAGTCACACAGCGAGAACAGAGAGACTGAGACAGAGTTTTTTCCCGCAAGCCATAAGAACTGTCAATGCTGACCTCACCAGGGGTCCTCACTGAGCCACACACATAGGCTCCACTACCTTACTGTACTGTATTAAGTATACTGTACCGCATACTGTGTCATTGTTCAGGGTTGTTCGGTGATGCCGTATTGCTGCGCTGTACTGTTGTATACTGTGCTGTATTATCCCACTAACACTAACTCACTTCATTCACATGCCACTTTAATGCACATATCTGTATATACATAATTGCCTACTCCATATACATAAGCATATTCCCTTTATCTATTTTATTTAATTTTATTTTATTTTATTCTATATATTTTTATTTTATTCGATATTTTTAAGTATTATTCGACTTACTGTATTACGTTTTAGGAATCAGTTAGTTGGTCAATTATAAAGAAATTTTTCCCTAGGACACATTGTGTCACCGGGTGCGTTGCATTACATTTCACTGCATATGTGTATAACTAAATCAGACTGTGAAACAGATACTGTAGCTCTGTTGCAATTTCTAAATGAACAAGGGCATGAGGCCAGTAAAAATAAATTACAATTTTGCAGAAAGGAGGTGCGATACTTGGGCTATTATATCAGTCAGGAGGGGAGACAGCTCAATGGCGGTAGAAAAAAAGCCATCCTACACACACTAAAACCTGTGATGAAAAAGCACATGATGCAGTTTCTAGGCATGAAAAATTTCTGTAGACAATAGATCCCTGGTTATGCTGAAACCTCCAAACCACTATTCAATTTAATCTATGGGAACCCAATGGCAGCACAGGAAAAGATAAAATGGACTGAAGAGGCAGAGATGGCCTTCACAAAACTAAAACAGGCCTTAGTGTCCTCAACCATGCTAGCCCTGCCAAATTCAAAAAAACATTTGTGACTTCAAAGAAGGTTTCATGGCATCGGTGCTGTTACAGGAACATGGCGGCAAACAAAGACCAATAGCTTACTACTCTACCTAACTCGATGCAGTAGCTAGGGCCTTACCACCCTGTTTAGTAGCTGTAATAGTGGCAGCCTTAGCAGAAATATCCTCTGCTACCATCATCTTGTACCGACCATTAACTTTAAAAGTACCACACGCTGTATCAGTAGTATTATTGCAGCACAAACTGTCATACCTCTCACCAGCGAGACACTTGCCTTGCATGACAGTATTGTTATCACAACCTAATATGGTCATAGAAAGGTGGACTGCTCTGAACCTCTCTACACTATTGCCTACAGCCCATGATGGTGTACCACATGACTGCATGACGGTGATAGATAACGTATTTATTCCCAGAACAGACTTACAAGACACAACATTAGATAAATCTCGATCTAATAATGTATGTTGATGGCTCATGTCAAAAATACCCAGATTGCTCCAACAAATCAGGTTTTTCCGGTGGTGATCAAAACAGATGTATTATTAGCCAAATCATTACCATCATACTACTCTGCCCAAGCCGCTGAACTTATTGCGCTCACCGAAGCATGCAAACTGGGAAAAGGGAAATGAGTGACAATTCATACAGATAGTGCATATGCCTTCGCTACCATTCATGTGTTTGCAGCCCAATGGAAAAATAGGGGAATGGTAACGTCGACAGGAAAACCAATCCTCCACAAAGATCTCATACTACATCTTTTAGATGCCGTCCTTCTGCCTACAAAAGTAGCAATGCTTTTGTAATGCATTTGTAAATGTGCAGCACATATGAAAGGGACAGATGACATTATGTAGTTTTTTTTGTTGTCGATGATGTGCAGATGAAGAAGGAATCTCCGCTGACGCTGACTTGATTATAATATTACGTTTATTACAATGAAGAACAGCATCAAACCAGACTTGCCATGGATATCTGGGAGAGAAGGGAGCCAATGCAGTCTCTCTTGAATGGAGCCAATGCAGTCTCTCTCAAATGGAGCCAGAGATTGTCTTAAATACCTCTACAGACATAACATCACATATCTGGTTCCATTACATAGGTCACAGTTCAGCACCTGTCTGACATAAATCTAAACATTTCCCATTCTCTTCTCCAAAGGCCCCTTCTACTTCCCTTCTCACAGGGATCCCTAAATAGACACTCTAGTGTTGACATTCTCTGTGTAACAATAGAAGCACCATATCAGAAGCAACATATGTTAGTACTTACATTATAAAATGGGCTCTTTTCTTGGGAACCCAGTGCCCTCTTCACTCCAAACATTACAGACACCTCATATTTCCCCCCTTCGAGACTACGCAAAGTGTCGAAAGAGAGAAGATGAACTTATGATGTTAATTGGCTTAATATAAATAAAATAATAACAAACAAAATGATTATAATGTACCCTTCTGACCATGCTTAGTCGTAGCAATACAATAAATTTGAGTGTGAGAGCGAAAAACCCATCTGGCAGCTTCCTTTCGTAGTACATCCATCAAACAATCTAGACAAGAAAATTCTCTCATGGTCCCTCTGCCCCAGGCGACCACCTATTGTACTCCAAATAAATTAACAGAAAAAGAAGAAGGGGTTAGAAAACTGTATAGGATGTTACATATAAATGCATACATTTAGAACCTCAGAAATAAATCAAAAAATTTGTCCAAAGTCAGGCTGGTCGAGCCATCGGACCTTCCAGTGGACCTTTCCCTGCCTATCACCAATGTCCCTCAAGACCACAAAAAAAAAGCCTAACCCTAACACCTGAGGTCCCAATGTATTCACTTCACCCTGTCACCAGAAACCTTAAAGAAACAATACTAAATCAAAGTAATATGTCTTGCTAAAAATATCTAGTGTAGAGTACAGAATATTGATAAATAATACAGGTTACATTGTAATAAACAAACTCCAATATTATAAAAACATGCAGGACACATATTTATGTATTGAACTGTTGCTTTTTAACACCATCAACTTTTAATGATATTTTACTCGACACCCCTGATCATGATGTCCTCATTCAGAGTCTGCCGTCCATTTTCATCCTCCATTTTTGAATATCCATGTGTGAGTGTTCAAGTCCATTAGGCTGTTAGGATCTCTGGACACAGCCACCCTCTGACTGGTCCTGGAAGAAAAAATCACCAGCCAGTATCTTGTACAAACATCAAATACAGTATAATAATTTCACTTTTGCATTATACTTTAACATTATTCCAAAATATGAATAACATTTTCCATTTCCCCGCTTTGGAATCAGATATTCAGATTGGATATTTCTCGACTAGTGTGAGCTCCTCCTTCAACACTATTTCCTCCTCATCTTCACTGACATCATTACCACCCAATAGTGGCATCTGAACCTTTTCTCCCGGCATTACAACTCCTACCCATCTCAATATCATGGCCTTAGCACAGGTCAACAACACCGTACAAAAACACACCGTGATAGAAGAGCAGCCCCCAGAATCTGAACTACTATAGCTCCTAGTGGTCCTAATTTATCTTGCAACCAAGCATTAGCTGACCACCCAGCTCCTTCTGATGGCCCAAAAGCATCCCTTATAAGTTTCAACGCATCTATGACATTAATCATGTTATCGGTGACATCAGGGATCAACGTATAACAGGTATCTCCGGTTGGATTTAAGCCACGCAGAGGCCACCTTGTTTGGCCAAGATATAATCAAGAGCCATGTTGTGTTTCAGCAACGTCAATCGATGACTCCTCTGGGTGTTTGACAAATATTCAAAACCTCTTATGGTCTCATTTGCAATACCTTGTAGGGTATATGTGATATTATCAATATGATCAGCTAAGAACGTGACCCTATACCATGGAACAATCCTATGGCCCATTTTTCTCCTGAAGATATCCTCCAATGATAAGACTCCAAATTATGAGACTGTGCCAAGTCTCTTTTTTCCTACTTTCGGCAGTTTCGTAAAGTTACCCTCATCTGGCTCCGGATAACAAAAATATCATAAGGAAGTTTCAACTGTGCCATATAGCAACATCCAATCCACCCATACAGCAGAAATAAGTATGCTTTATCATCACATACCCACCAAATATCTTAAATGTTCCTATAGTCACATTACCCGGTAAAGTTTGATTCTTTACGCTTAAAGTTTTACTCTGTCTGTCACGACCAGAACTGGGAGACCCAAACGCACGACACAGGGAGACGGAAGGCAGGCAAAGGATGTTTATTAGCCGGGACGGTGGAGCTGGTCGGGGGGACCCGGTGGGGTAGGGATGGAGCAGGGCAGGGCAGGGATGATGATGACCAGGAGAAGGGGTCCAGGATCCGGGTGGAGAGACGGGGAACCAGGCTGGATGGAGATGGACGGGCAGCCTTGGTCGACGAGCGGCGACAGGCAGGTAAACCGGGCTGGCTGGATTTGCAGAGACAGACTGGGTCGACGAGAGGAGACAAGCAGGTAAGGGGAAAACGAGACAAGGAGACATAAACTATGAACTAGGAATATGCACTAGGAACTTGGAAGAGAGCCAATAGCACTACAACTCGGGAAGGCTAGTTGACGGTCTGGCAAGGAATGACTAGGAAGCTGGGACTAAATACTGTGCAGGTAATTGATCCCAGGTGTGTGCAATCGGGCTTGAGTAGGGAGCTGCAGATGGGGCAAGGGCGGCCTCTAGTGGCGCTGGGAGGCCGTGGGTCTAACACTGTTGACGATGTGGTGCATAAAAGGTCACTGTATATGTGTCATCAACCGTCCTTTGTACACTTTGTCCAAATTGCATCATGTCGCTTTCACAATCTGATATTCCCATAAACATACCATCTTCACCATGAGTATCATTTGAACAAAAACAAGCTCTACCTTTCGCAGGTGTCTTCCATAGCATCAGCTATTGCTGTTTTAATGTCTTCATACTTATCAAGAAGATTTAAATATGATAATTCTTTCAACCAGGAACACCTACGTCCAGGTCTAAATTGATGGACCTACACGGCCATCCATGTTTCATTCGCTGCTTGTTGTTTGAAAATAGCCACAATAACGCATTACTTTGTTCGGCATCAAAGTTTCCGGTACCGTCTCTAGAATATAAAGCCACGTGCCTGGAGCTGGAACTCTCATCACACACGGACAATTCAAATTAGTTTTATTAGATTTCTATTTGCCCACGGGTCTGCTATTTGCAGCACCGAGGAATCAAACCCATATGCTTTCCACAGGGTTTCTCGCTTCTGTAAAGCATGAAGATGTTCAGTCGTGTCTTTTGATGTCCACTCAGCATCAAGAAAATCATTGACCACATCCGACATAGTCATCTGAACTATTTCACCTGAATCCCTATCAATCTCCTCAGCAATTGGCTCTCTAATTACAGAGCTCTCCTTGTTATTGTTCAAATTAATTTCCAACTTCACCATAGGCTTCTGAGTTATATTTACCAACTTCTTAAATGATGGGGATGTAGTGATAGGTGTCAACGTCTACACACTTTGTAGACACCGAAAAAGTCATCATTGTTTTATTGGTAGTGGATCTCATCCTCACAACCTCACTTGTATGATTCCCAGGAGTTACAGACGTAGAAGTTGTCATCATCGTTGTTGTAACATCTTTTCTGCCAATGTTGTAGCTAGAGTAGTAACTGATGATGATACGTTAATACTACTAGTTATTCCCCGAGCTAAGATAATAGATGTCATCGGTTCAACAGTCACCCTTGGTGTGACTAGTTGCTTTTGAACTTCTTGAGCTATCGTACTTATTTCTTTAGTAACCAGACCTTTTACGGCAAGCATTATCTTATGAGTTCTGTATCCCGCTTCCCAATAATTTTGCCTTGGGATATATTTAAACTTTGGATCCAAATGTATATTCTCCTTGATCTTCCCATAAGACATTATTTACGACAAGTGAACAGTCATCTTGAACTTTAACCCATCTCCTGTCATTATACAACATATACTTTCGTTGATCGCGAGGCACGCTGCTAACATCAGGTCCTGTTAGCACGATGTCTTCACACACATTTTTCCATTTAGGGGAAATATTCCCACTAGAATTCCATTTACTACATTTACATGGAAGGTAAGCTGCATTTCCTAATTTAGTTCTAATCACAGTATTTGCAGAAATTGGAGTTGTAGAAATCATCTGAGGCGCAGCAGTAGTTAACCGCAATACCTCTGCAACATTAGTGTTAGGCCCACGGCCTCCCAGCGCCACTAGAGGCCGCCCTTGCCCCATCTGCAGCTCCCTACTCAAGCCCGATTGCACACACCTGGGATCAATTACCTGCACAGTATTTAGTCCCAGCTTTCTAGTCATTCCTTGCCAGACCGTAAACTAGCTTTCCCCGATTTGTATCGCTATTGGCTCCCTTCCTAGTGCCTATTCCTAGTTCCTAGTTCATGTCTCGTTGTCTCGTCTTCCCCTTACCTGCTAGTCTCCTCTCGTCGACCAAGTCTGTCTCTCCAAATCCAGCCAGCCCGGTTTACCTGCCTGTCTCCGCTCGTCGACCAAGGCTGCCCGTCCATCTCCATCCAGCCTGGTTTCCCGTCTCTCCACCCAGATCCTGGACCCCATCTCCTGGTCATCATCATCCCTGCCCTGCTCCATCCCCACCCGACCGGGTCCCCCCGGCCAGCTCCACCGTCCCGGCTAGTAAACATCCTTTGCCTGCCTTCTGTCTCCCTGTGTCGTGCGTTTGGGTCTCTCCCAGTTCTGGTCGTGACAGTACATTCTGGCCAGGAAAACATGGACCCAGCTGACACAGAAGGGCTCCGATGCGCACTCCGGGACCAAGGAGTGTTGCTTGGGCAACATGACCAGGCCCTCCGGGACATCGCGGAACACCTCCGGACATCTCGGCAGCCGTCAGCAGCCTGCAGGGTCCTCCGGCCCCCGTGGCCCCCCCTGCTCCTCCGACCCGCCCTTCTTCCCCCACCAGGGCTCCCAGCGCCTCTCTCGTCCCCCCTGAGCCCCACGTTCCGGCTCCAGCGCCTTACGACGGCGATTTCGGCCCCTGCCGCGCCTTCCTCGTGCAGTGCGCGGTGGTTTTTCAACAGCGGCCGTCGTCGTACGCCTCCGATAGTGCCAGCATCGCGTTCCTCATCTCCTGCCTGAGAGGGGCGGCTCTCAGCTGGGGTTCCGCGGTTTGGAGTCAGGGGGGCCCCGTGAGTCTCTCCTACGATCTGTTCATCCGCGAAATGAGGAGAGTCTTCGACCACCCAGTTTGCGGCAAGGAGGCCGCCAGAAGACTCCTCTCCCTCCGCCAGGGTTCCCGTAGCGTCGCCTCACTCGTCGTCGAGTTCCAGACTCTAGCCACAGAAAGCGGCTGGATAGACGGAGCCCTGCAGGACGTGTTTCAGCGCGCCCTGAACGACGAGTTGCGGGACGAGTTGGCGCAGCGGGATGAGCCCACGGACCTGGACCAACTAGTAGAGAACGCCATCCGCCTGGACAACCGGCTACGGGAGCGCCAGCGTGAGAGGGAGGGGGCGAAACTCCAGTCCGTGCCTCCCGCCTGGGCGGCCACGCCAGCTCCACTCAAGCGCCCGCTACTCTTGGGCGCCTCAGAAGTCCCCCGACTCTTTCCGATGCCGAGCCAATGCAACTTGGTCGCTCCCGGATCTCCCCCAAGGAGCGAGCACGCCGGCGCCTGTCTGTATTGCGTCCAGCTGGGACACCTCCGAGCCACCTGCCGGGTCCCGCCACGAGAGGGCGACTCCTCGGTAGGGTTAAGTTCCGGTCGCTCCAGCGCCAACCCTCTCTCCCGTCCGCTGCTCCCAGTTACCCTCTCGTGGGGAGATATAACACGCTCTTCCACCGCTCTCCTAGATTCCGGGGCGGATGCGAGTTTTCTCAACCA
Organism: Zeus faber; assembly: GCF_960531495.2. Classification (NCBI taxonomy): domain Eukaryota; kingdom Metazoa; phylum Chordata; class Actinopteri; order Zeiformes; family Zeidae; genus Zeus; species Zeus faber. The sequence goes on along the minus strand of NC_137202.1, from coordinate 2,041,851 downwards.
TGGACTAGCACGCCAGCTAGGGCTGACACCCATCCCTCTCCCCGCACCGCTCAAGGTCAAGGGGCTGAACGGGTCACATCTGACCCGGATTACCCACCAATCAGCTCCCCTCAAGCTGCTACTCTCCGGCAGCCACCGTGAGTCCTCAAGGTTCTTCCTCATTGATTCCCCACTGAACCCCGTGGTTCTGGGGTACCCCTGGCTCCAGACCCACAACCCTCAGATGGACTGGCGCTCGGGCGGCGTGAGGTCCTGGAGCACACACTGTCATGCCCACTGCCTCCGCTCGGCCTCAACCCCGCCGCCGGGCGCGCCGCTGGGGGCCCCCAAGAACCCTGACCTGCCCTCGGTCCCATCGCAAAATTTGGACCTGGCCCCCGGTCTTCAGCAAGCAGGGGGCGCTATCCTTACCACCTCATCGCCCCTACTACTGCGCAATCAACCTCCTGCCAGGCGCCCCCCTCCCCTGCAGTCCCCTGTATAACGTCTCCCGGCCCGAAAAGGAGGCCATGGAAACTTACATCCGCGACCCTCTCGCTGCCGGGATTATTCGCCCCTCGTCTTCTTCGCTAGGCGCAGGGTTCTTCTTTGTGGCTAAGAAGGACAAGACCCTCCGTCCTTGCATTGATTTCACGGGACTTAACGACATCACTATCAAAGACAAGTACCCCTTGCCCCTGATGGATTCAGTCTTCGTCCCCATCCGGGGTGCCACCCATTTTTCTAAGCTCGACCTCCGCAACGGTGGAGCCGCTTTTCTTCGGTCCCAGTCCTGGCCCAGCCCGACGCCAACCTCCAGTTTGTGGTAGAGGTGGACACTTCAGACACGGGGGTAGGAGCAGTACTTTCTCAGCGCTCCCCAACCGATGGTATGCTCCACCCCTGTGCCTTTCTGTCCCGCAGGCTCACCCCACCCAAGCGCAACTATGACGTGGGTAACCGGGAACTACTGGCCGTCAAACTAGCCCTGGAGGAATGGCTTTACTGGCTTGAGGGAGCAATCCACCCCTTCGTCGTCTGGACCGATCATAAGAACTTGGCCTATATCCGGACGGCGAAGCGGCTCAACTCCCGGCAGGCCAGGTGGGCGTTGTTTTTTGGCCGGTTTAACTTCTCTCTATCCTACCGCCCAGGAACCAAGAACACCAAACCTGACGCCCTGTCCCATGTGTTCGCGCCAGAGGAGAAGACAGGGGATCCTGAACCCATCCTTCCACCCCTGTGCCTTGCCGCCACACACACCTGGGAGATCGAGTCGAGGCTCCTCCACCCATTGCCCATCCCGACTCGTCCTTGGTCCCACATGGCCCTGGACTTCGTCACCGGTCTTCCACCATCCCGGGGCAACACTACCATCCTCACGGTGGTGGACCGCTTTTCTATGGCGGCCCACTTCCTCGCCCGGCCCAAGCTACCATCGGCGAGGGAGACCGCAGACCTGCTGGTGACCGAGGTGTTCCGCCACCATGGCATCCCGGCAGACGTGGTGTCGGACAGAGGACCCCAGTTCACCTCCCAGGTCTAGCGCACCTTCTGCTCGGCCCTGGGGGCACAGGTCAGTCTCTCCTCCGGTTTCCACCCCCAGACCAACAGCCAGACGGAGCGGGCAGACCAGGAGGTGGAGGCCATGCTCCGCTGCCTGACAACCACCAGCCCCACCTCCTGGAGCGAGAGGCTGCCATGGGCCGAGTACGCCCACAACACCCTGGTGAACGCCTCCTCCGGCCTGTCGCCCTTCCAATGCTCTCTGGGCTACCAACCCCTGCTGTTCCCGGCCCAGGAGAGATCGCCGTTCCCTCCGTCCAGGCCCACATTGGTCGCTGCCGGAGGACGTGGAGGAGGGCCCGCTCTGCCCTACTCCGGGCCTCTGCCAGGTCCCAGCGGCAGGCGAACCGGCACCGTGCGTCCGCATCCACATACGTCCCCGGCCAGATGGTATGGCTCTCCACAAAGGACTTGCCCCTCAAGGTGGACTCCTGAAAACTCGCTCCCCGGTTTGTTGGCCCCTTCCCCATTGTGTCAATCATCAACCCCTGTGCCGTACGCCTCCGTCTCCCTCCCTCCCTCCGTGTCCACCCTACCTTCCATGTATCCCTGCTTAAGCCAGTGGTTTCCAGCCCTCTCTCCCTCCCCGCTGAGGCCCCACCACCCCCCCGCACCATCGACGGCCACCCGGCCTACACAGTGCGGCGTCTGCTGGATGTGCGGCGCCGGGGGAGGGGCTTCCAGTACCTTGTGGACTGGGAGGGATACGGCTCGGAGGAACACTCCTGGGTCCCCCGGAGACAGATCCTGGATGCCTCCCTCATCCATTTCAACCGAACTCACCCTTCTGCCTCCAGGTGTCCGCCAAGGGGCGTCCGTAGAGAGTGGGGTACTGTTAGGCACACGGCCTCCCAGCGCCACTAGAGGCCACCCTTGCCCCATCTGCAGCTCCCTACTCAAGCCCGATTGCACACACCTGGGATCAATTACCTGCACAGTATTTAGTCCCAGCTTTCTAGTCATTCCTTGCCAGCTAGCCCGGTTTACCTGCCTGTCTCCGCTCGTCGATCAAGGCTGCCCGTCCATCTCCATCCAGCCTGGTTCCCCGTCTCTCCACCCGGATCCTGGACCCCATCTCCTGGACATCATCATCCCTGCCCTGCCCTGCTCCATCCCTACCGGACTGGGTCCCCCCTGCCAGCTCCACCGTCCCGGCGAATTAACATCCTTTGCCTGCCTTCTGTCTCCCTGTGTCGTGCGTTTGGGTCTCTCCCAGTTCTGGTCGTGACATTTAGTGACTTTCAGACCTAAAGAGGTGGACGTCTGCTTTATTTTTTCAGTTGGTGGGAGAGTTGATACTTCAGTTGTCAATTTTCCTACTTCTTTAACAACCGCGTTTTCTACAATTTTACGGCTTTGCGGATGATAAACAGCTCCTAGACATTGTTAAATTCCCAATTTTTGCAGAATTAATTTGACTGTTCTATCCGCAAACTCTTTCCCATTATCTGAGGATATGCGATCTGGAAGTTCCCATCTGCTTATGACCTCACGACACAAAAACTTGGCAACTGACTGAGTGTCTTTACGCTTGGTTGGACTTGCCTCAGGCCACTCTGAAAATCTATCCACAACGACTAACATGTATCTTTTACCTCCTACTGGTCTTATCATGTCAACAAAATCCACAACCAACTCACGAGTTGGAATGTGACTGGGTGGACCCATCACACCACTCCAATTATTGTTTTTAAGACAGATTGTACATCTGCCTCTGACATAATCAATTTGCTCAAGCAAGTACGGTGCCCAAAAACCATACTCTTTTGTGATTTTTCTCCTTACTTCCACACTTGCAACATGGGCTAACCCATGGGCTTCCTGAATCATCAGACCTAGTTGGTGGGGGGGTGCTACTATTAGTCCTTCATGATTTCTCCACAGACCAGTAGAATCTTCAGTGGCCCCTTGGTCCAACCATAATTGTTTATCTATGGCTGACCCAGCTTCTTCCATCTAGACCACATCTCTGAGCATGATTTTTATCTTCCAAGTCCACATCATGGGTGACCAGAAGAACCTTGCCTGCTTTGTTTGCTCCTGTCACTGCTTTTGCAGCCTCATCAGCCGCTTTATTACCTTGTGTAACCCCTGATGTGTCCATTTTGAGTGCTGCACACTTCGCTACAGCTATTTCCTTTGGCTTCATCATTGCATGCAACAAATACATTATTTGAGCATGATGTTGTATCCGATAACCATCGGTTTTCTTAAATCCTCGATTTTTCTACACTGATCCAAATAAATGACACACATTATGTGCATATGCAGAATCTGTATATATTGTCACTCGCTTGCCTTCGGCCAATAGACAAGCTTCAGTCAGGCCCACAAGTTCAGCAAGCTGTGCAGAAGCAGGTTGTAGTATTACTTCTGCTTTCTCAACAACAAATTCAGTTCCCTGGGCTTTGACTACTGCATAACCAGCACTCATTGTGTCTCCTTTTCGATAGCAGGACCCATCAGTCCAATACTCCACATCTGACACATGCAGTGGGAGAGCTTACAAGTCTGATCTGAGCTTTGCATATCTCTCTACTTCCTGAACACAATCATGTGGCTCTCCATCCTCTGGTGTTGGTAAATTCTCAACTGGATTTACCATGACGCACCTTACTAAGGTGACATGTTCCTGCTCTAAGAGCCTATGATAGTCTCTTAGCCTAGACATAGTCAATGTACATTTACCGAAGTTCAAAAGATTTCTGAGACTATGATGGGTAAGAATTGTCACTGGGTAACCCATAGTTACTATATGATACTTTCTCATACATGAGATAAACTCCCACCATTGCTCTGTAGCACCGTGGTAGCCCCAATTCTACTTCTGAATAGGCAGTAGAATAATACGAAACAGGTTGAGGGCTTGTCCCTGTACCTGTGGGCTGACAAAGAACTGCACATGCATATTTGCCTCCAGCGGACGTAGCCACATACAGCAAAAAGTTCTTAGAGTAGTCTGGCAGCGCTAGCCTCTGTTTGATCATTTCAAATTCCATAAGACCTTCCTGCGTCTAGGTGAGGTTACAATGGAGTTGAGCATTCCCAGTGTTTTTTATCATGGCTCTCAAAGGCCCTGTTAGGCAGGCATAATCTTCTACCCAGGCTGAAGGATATCCTGCAATGCCAAGACTGATTGTTCTAGGCTTTGGTGCCGTTCGAATGGCTTCCAAATGACTCTCAGAGATGCGTGTGTGTCCATGGGTTACTGTTTAACCCAAATAAACAACTTTTTTTTGACAATACTGTAGCTTCTTCTGAGAGGCCTTGTGTCCCTTGTCTGCCAGTAGCTGTAACAGTTTGATTGAGTCCTCATGGCACGTTTCCTTATCTGGTGAACAGATGACGATGTCGTCCACATACTGAATGACAGTACTTTTCAAGATCTGATCCATCACAGCCAAGTCACCCTGCAACACTTTATTGAAAATGTGCGGGCTATGTTTGAATCCTTGAGGAAGCCTCTTATACTTGAAGGTTTGTCCTTTGTATGTGAATCCAAACAATCCTTGACTTTCTTCGCTCAGTGGAACACTGAAAAATGCTCCACACAAATCCAACACTATGAAGTGTATAGCCTCTGGAGGAATTTGGGCTAACAAGGTATGTGGATCTGGTACATCTGCTGGAAAATCCTGCACCACTTCATTTATCGCTCTTAAATCATGTACCAAGCGATAGGACTCATCTGGTTTCTTTAAAGGCAATATAGGCGTATTGCTCTGAGGATCAAAACATATTTCCACAACACCTGCTTTTAACAGTCCTTCAATTTGTGGTTCAATCCCTTTGATTGCCTCCTCCTTGAGTGGGTTTTGGTTCTTCCAAGGAGGTTTGGTTCCTGGTCTCAGTTCAACTTTCACCGGTTGGGCTGACTTCACAAGTCCGATGTCAGTACTATGTCGTGACCACAAACATTCTGGAATTTGTTGCAGCATCTCCTCTCTCATGCTGTCTGAGTCCAATTTAGCGCTGAACATTGACTCATGTGTCATCTGTACCACTTGTGGTTGTCGTTGTTCTTGAGCTGAAATCATGATTTTCATGAACTTCTGTTCTTCACTCATCCAGATAGCAAGATTCTCCTTTATTGGTGAAAAAATGGCTTCCTCATCTTCTGCCATCATTTCTCCTATATGGTTCTGCTCAAATCCTTCAGCCACCATTAAAGTGACATGTGGCACACTTTTCTCAATGTCGTACTCTTTCTCAAGATACTTATTCGTGTTTATCTTCATAGCTGCTCCTTGTGGTCCCACAATTATACAACATGATGTCAGCTGAACATGCTTGGGTTGACAACTCAACCATTCTTCCGGATCCAAATGGCCAGCTTTCTTGAAATATTTCAGCGTGCACTGATGTGGATACTCAGGGGGCTTAGCATCAGGCATATTTGCCACAATGAACTTCTCCCACATCTTGGCTGGCTCTAATAGCTCTGGACTAAGATTTCCAATCCAATATACTGAAGAAGTCTCGGCCACTGGTGCCATAGATAATTGGTGGTAGACATCAGGTGGCACATCCACCAGACAGCCGTCCGGTGTACACCGTATTGTACAATTTAGTTTGCACATAGCATCTCTTCCCAAGAGTGCAATGGGCGTATGTTCTGACACCAAAATAGGTAGTGTGATTTTCCGATTTCTACAGCAGAGCTCAATTGGTTTTGTGAGAGGAATCAGCTGTTTCACACCCTCAAACCCGATTGTCCGTACCAATTGGTCAGACATGGGGAGATAATTAGGCCGAACACAGGTGAAAGCTGCTCCGCAATCTGCCATTACTTCCAATGGCTTATCATTTATTTTCACCTCTATTTTTGGATCTTGCTCCGGCCGTGATACTACCAGCTGACACCTCCCTTTCGAGTCTTCTGGGCACCCCTAGAAACCAGGTTCCGGACCCCTGTAAGGGTTCGCCAGTCCCCTGGGTGGCTGTAGTTGTCCTCTGAAGCCTTCTCTGAAGCCTCCTCTGAAGCCTCCTATGAACCTGTAGCAGTCACATACAAAATGACCTAGTTGTCCACAATTATGACACGCTCCTTGAGACTGTTTGAAATTTCCTCCTCTTCCTATATTTCCTTGACCACTTCCTCTCCATGTTTGTGGTTGGTCAAAAACTGGCTGTGGAAAGGACACAGTGGGGACCACAGGTGGTAGAACCTGAATCTTTTCTTGCTGTGGTTGTGGTGGTAATTGATTTGGTTGTGACTGGCTCTGCATAACCACAGCAGGTTTTTTTTCCTTCTTCTTGTTATCCACCAACTGTATTTGGTTGAGTTTTCTGATAGTCTCCTGGTCCTGTTCCTTCTGGTCATGCTCCTTTTTCCAATATAGCTCCACTTGATGTGATCCGTATAATCACCTTTGGTCATGTTTCCAAGACCAACCATTGCCAATTTGCTCCTCACTTGTAGAGGCAGCCCCTTCTGCATTTTGGCTTAGAGAATTGATTTCTCCATTTGATTCAGTTCTGGATCATTTCCTGTGACATTTCTCCACACTTGATGAGCCCTTGACACATAAGCTCTTGGATTTTCCTGTGGGCCCAATGCCTTGATAAAGATGATGTCCGGGTGTATGTTTGTTGGAAATGCATCTTTCAATGCTCTCCACAACCGACCTCAGCTTGCAGCAAACAATTCTGGGTCATATTCTGCAGTTGCCACATATCTGTTAATGCCTGCCGCCTGCAGGATCTCCTCCGTCGCTGGGACTCCAATAAGGCGAGCCAGAAGTCTCTTAATATCTCCCATGGCAGGCTGTGTTCCCACCAAAACCTCTTCCAGCTTTGAGATCCACGGATGTGCTCCATCATGAAGAGTGGGTAACTTTCAAGTATGCTAGACATGTCTGTGTTCTGCCAAGGCTTGTATTCTAAATTTTGTCCTTGAATTTTCACTGGACACATTTTGTCGGGTCTCTTTCCTTTTCTTGGACGTAGCCCATACCTCAACGTGTCTGGCTTTTGAGGCTTTTTCTTCTGGAGTTTCTTCTCTGTTATTTGCAATTTGTGTAATTGTTTTTCCAATACTTCTGGACAGGTGGAGTCACTCATGTCCTCCAGGCATCTGTCTATACTCCTCTCAATCTCTCTTAAAACCATACGTCTGTCATCTCCTATGCCAGTGCTGGCTGCTAACGGTTGAAACCAGGAAGGATCTTCTTTCTCCGATTCTTCATCGCTTTCACCCTGTTCACTTTCATCTGTGTCGTCCGTTCCTGGTGCCATTTTCCTCACTGGTCGAGCTCCTTTTTTCTCCGCTTTAGCCAACATCCGTCTGACTGCTGGGTCGTATCCTCCAATAGCTTCGTCAGAGTCACTCCCAATCTCTTCTCCTATTTCCAAACTTCTGACTCGTTGTCTGCTTCCCAAATGATTCCTTCTCTTGGTAATGTTGGAGCTCGGATACATCTTGATGGTTGTTTTAGCCTTGCCCATCTCTATTATTTGCTCATCGTCATCTTTAAAGAGATAGTTGCCTTCCTATGTAATCACTGGGAGCTGGGGATAAACATCAGTGAACTTCACCTTCTCATAAGGCGGGGGCTTCTTTACAGATGCTGTATGTGAGAAGGGTGCGGTCATCTTCTCCATCAATTTTTCTGTTTCCTTTTAATTTCTCTTTATTTCTTGTCTACTTTGTTCTCTTTTTTCCTTTGCAGCTTCGAACCATGTCTGTCCTTTGCGAACAGTTGCAGAATGCCAAGTTCTGTTTGTCTTTTCTCCGTGCCTCTCTTTCCTTTCATGCCTTTCTTTTGATTTACTTTATATGTGGACACAAGCACCTGCATTGTTTTAATCATATCCGGGTTAAGAGTTCCTTCAACTGGCTATGGTTGTTCAATGTCAGGCCAACGCTTGCTCCATTTTCCTGATATTTTTGCAATATCTTTAATAAGGGGATTATTCTTTTGCACTACCTCAATAGGAGATTACTTTTGCAATTTTAGGATCCGTTTTTGACATCCTAATGACCCTCTTGTTTTTCTTTTATTGTAAATTGAATTGAATTATCTTAAAATGTGTTTATAAAGCCCTGTGTAATCACACTCAAACAAAAACAGCTGAATTTGCCAACCCCAAAGGAGACCAATCGCTTCCCACTTTTGAAAGCCAATTCACTTGTTCACCATCTGATTCATCTGATCACACTCATTTATGTTAAATTATCAAAATTATATCAGTGTTCATTCTCAAAACAGCATAGATAAACCATACTCAGATAATGAAATCAATATTCACAGAACTCAACAGTATTTCAATCAAATCAGCTTTTCCCCATGTGATCAATCAATCAATCAATAATACCATTAATTAGGCAAATGCCTTAATTAGTCAGTCCGTTGCCAAGTCTTCTCACTAAATAATTGCAAATGCAATGTATGAAAAAGAACTACTACAAACCCATCTGTGAAAACAAGCTAAACACCTATATTATAACTAAATGTATAGGCTTTTAGGTAAATGCAGGTGAGGTCTGTTGAAAGAGTTTGTGGATAAAACTGTACTGGCCTTTAATTGGTTTAGATGGATTGAGGATTCCAGAACGTTGTCATCCGCAAGCCTCAGTGTCTGTGAAGATCTGCCAGATGTATTGTCATCTGCCCTTTGGATGATTCAATTCAGACTCATTCCATCTTCTCTGTCTTTCCCCCTGCTTTCACTCAGCATAGTAAAAGAGAGGAAGAGAGAAAAAAGAAAAAGAACAACAACAGAGTTCAGTGTCTTAGGCTCACTCTAAATTCTTATACACACTGTAATACAATTCAGTGTGACATACATTATCAGCTTTTTTAATTTTGCGCGCACTTGAAATAAAGCAATGGTTACTTTTAATCATGCAATGCATTTAAAGTCCAAAGAGTATATTAGTCAACCTGATATCACTTTTAATTAATTATTTTTATTCTATTTATCTATTTATTTTTATTTTATTTATTATTTTTATTCTATATATCTATTTAATTTTATTTTATCTTGTTTTTTCTTCTAACTACTGAGAGAAAAGAGTAGGGGGGGCTCAAGACAGCCCCTCTTGTCAGGAGGAGTTAACTAAATTCCACTCTTGTGTGAAGCACCACCCCTTGCTCCACCTCTTAAATTTAGCAAAGACTTCCAGTATGAACTGGTCGTCAACGAGTGAACATCTTGTTTTGGCTCCCGTAGAAACAGCCCAGCTCAATGCAGTTACGTCCAGTCGTAAATCAAAGCTGTTTTCTCTCAGCAGCCAAAGCCCAAAACCTCTTTTCTTGCATCTAGAACCGGCGTCTCCCTTCACCCCAACAAGACCATCTTTTAACCAGACAGGACTCACAGAAATCATCACCACACACACCCCAAGCATAAAAAGAAAAAGAAAAAACCCACACACTAATCAAACAATTCACAAATCCTACTTCCAATTCAGAGCGTGAGATTTTCTTTTCTTTTCTGGATGTGTACATGTATGTGTTGGCAGACTGTGGCTCTAGTCCTTCAGAAGGCTCATTTTGTTATCAAATATAAAAAGTCCTGTAAAGGTTCATATCCTTTATCAAATGTACCAACGTCCTTGGAAAAAAGGCTCATATATATTTATCAAACGTCCTTAGAGAAAAAGGCTCATATATACTTATCAAACGTCCTTAAAGAAAGGCTCATACATTTTTATCAACTTTACAAAGTCCGTAAACAGGCTCATATATGTTTATCACTAAAGGGGCAAGAAATGTTTCTCTTTATGTATTATTCAACTGCTCACCACATATGTATACCTATTTAATAACACATATATTCAATATATCACTTATACATACACAAAACATTGCACAAAGCTTTTCCACATCTGTAGCCGCAGCACTTTCACACTCACACACACAAAAAGAAAAAAAGAAAAAGATATGTCTGTCCCGCAGGACATCTAATCCCCCAGAGACTTCAACAGCGCTTAGCTTTATGTTTTCACGTCGACTCATTTATACTTTTGTAATTTCATCAAAATTTTCATTTTGGCCAGACTTCAGAATTTTTTCTTTGGCCAAACTTTTAACAAATTCTTTTTAATCAGATTCTCTCATCATGCATGTTCACTAGTTCTCCAGGGCGGGTTCTGCCCTGTTTTTCCCCACTTTTCTTCTCAAACTATTTTTCATCTTTTGAGCCTTTAACTTGTAACTCTTTTTATTTCACTTTTCATCTTTTTCATCTTACTTTAGGATTTTAACTTTTATCTCATTTTCACTTTTTATCTTTTTCATCTTACTTTCGACTTTTGACTTTTATCTCTTTTTCATTTTTCATCTTGTTTTTCCTACCTAGATTTGACTATATTATATTTTCATTCGGCCAACTTTCGCGCAGCCTTTTATGTACACATGTCTTACTGTTTAACGAGATACAGGCCCTGTCTTCGTTAATCTTGCATGGTTATTTAAATAACTTTTGGCTACTAGTTCTGCCATTCTACAATTACTTTTTACTTCCTCTTTCTCCACACCCTTTAAGCCTTTAACTTTTACTTTTAACTTCATCTTTTATTTCTCTCATCTCTATTCTCTATTTCAACTTAATTCTCTTCATTTATTATTCTCTTATTCCCCTTATTTACCTCTTTTACATCTTAATTAACCGCAATTTAGACGGAAACTCACTTCACACATCAACACACCATCTCCATCTCCGCATAATCTGCTCTTGTCAGTGTGGTCTCTTTGCCAAAAACGCAACTGCTCCAGACCGCATAACAGCTCAATTTTGTGAGAGGTTACTCACCCTGAGAGCGGCAGTTCGCTGGAGCAGGCAGCATCGGCAAATGAGGCCCAACAGATCCTGATTCGTGACGCCACTTTGTAGTTTCTTGATGAATGTGATGTGTTGATGAATGAAGGAGTGACCGCGGACGCTGACTTGATTAAAATAATAGTTTTATTACACAAATCAGCATCAAACCAGACTTGACATCCAGGAGAGAACTGAGCCGGATGGAATCTCTGCCAAGCGACGCTCTGCACTCACTTTTAAAGCTGTACAGAGATAACATACCACATCTAGTTCCAACCCATAGGTGCCCGCTCAGCCTCTGTCTTGCCATAAATCTAAAGATTTCCTCCTCTGGTCAAACTCGAAGAATCAACACAATTCCCTTTCCCAGAGGGCCTCTGAATAGCCCGTTGTTGTTTTCATTCTCCGTATGACATAAAGGCAATCTAATCTAATAGTAACATACTTTACTAAGTTACTATTATTCCCACACTATATCTCAGCTTTGGGAGCTCAGTGACCTATTTACCTCAAACCTTCCAGACACCCCACTTGCATGTGTCATTTCCACTGAGCATATGAAAAAGGGTTACCCATTTAATAAGGTAATAATACAATAATAATAGTACAGCAATAATATTACTTTCCCTAGTAATGAGTAGTTTAACGAATTACTAATAACATTTCAGTTATAATATTACAGTTACCACACCCAAAAAAAAACCTCATTACTAGGGGTGGGCTGATCACATGATAGCCGTAATCGGATTTGTATATGTAAAATGTACCCCAGTAGTCTTGATCAGATAGTCGGAATCAGAAAAACAATAAGTTGCCTCAAAAAGGCAGTAAAAGGAGCTACTTGCTTTGCTGTGAAAAAAAATGCATGATATTTTTGCATGAGGTGAACACTGTACTAAAAGACAAAATAAGTTGTACTGATGGTACCTGTGTCTTCTATTGTTGTAGATAAACTCTACTCTAACACTTTAACAAAATAAGAAAGATTGAGGAAGCCCAAGTTTGAACGATAAAGACTTTTATTATCACTTGTGAACAAGTAACATTAAAGCCTTGAGTTGGTTTGCAAAGAACTCCGGAGCCTCTCCCCAGGCTGGCTTATATGCTCCATTCTACACATCTATCATCCATGCGTCACCATAGCATACCATACTTTCACTCCTTATATGGAAATCTGTCCACTGGATCCCTGTACTCCTCCTGGACCTGAGCTTGTGTCTCCACATATAACATGTTAACTCTACACATTCCACAAAGCCACTGTACTCATTCACCCCTTATCATCTATAATGGTAGCATACTGTAACAGCACTGAGGGAGATTGGTATCTTCTTTACTCAATATTTCCCCACACTTATTTGATTCATATTGTGTGTAGGCAAGATAAAACTTATGTATTACTGTTGAATGTTATAGTTAAATTCTCCCATATATCCCCCCTTTGGGGCTTACTAAGTCCCAAAAATCAATTAACATATATTTGTCAATTTACAATTTTCAATGTGCTAGTCATAATGCTAAGGATAACTATATAAAAACTAAAAAAAACTTGACCATTCAATTTGTTTCAACATGCATTGATTCATCATGGCCTTTCAAAGCTTAGGCCTTTGTCAGTCTCTATTCCTCATCACCAACATCATCACTCTGGCTTCCGTCTCCAACATGTTCCCATTCTAACCCTTTTGACTCGACTGTGTCTCTTGACGTGAGGATCATTTGTTTGCTCAGCCTAGACCCGATCATGGATCTCATTATGGGAATACAACAGCAAAAAATTAAACCCATTATTATTAGTAGCACCAAGAGTATTATACCTATTGTCAACATCATTCCCCAACGTCCCATTTTTAAATCTAGCCATGCAAACCAATCTCTTCCATAACCTGCATAACCACTTGTACTGTACTGTTGCTGTAGCCACTTGTACTCTTGTGCATCTACCTCTCCACAGTTTAGATAGTACAGGGCAAAGAATCCTATTACCGCAGATCCAAAATTGGTCTGCCAATTTTCATCTTATCCTGAGTTTGACATACACTATCACCCCACAGGGATGACACAAATGACTTCTTTGCCGTTTGAACAGGTGGTTGTCCTAGTAGTGCGATCCGGTTGTTGTCATATCTGGTGACATTCCAAATTGTCCCACATTGCGCTTCTTCCACACTGCCCACATCACAGGCATTTGCGCTTCCTTCGTCATTTTGATAACACTCCAATCCCTCCTCTATTTGGAAATCTGTTCCTATTCGTAATGTTACTTCGCCTACTGCGTTGGATAGATTTATGTCCATATCGCGACATCTTTTCATAATTAAGTTCATAGGGCTTCCATCCCATTTAGTTTTGTAATACTGGTTGTATTCACTTGATCCTAGGTACAGTAAACATTGCATTGAACACACTACTACCTTATTATGATGTGAGAATCTATTACTTGTTATTCCTGTTTTATTCAGTTCGGCCTGTTCCCTCAACTCTTTCTCTTCTAAGCCTCCGATTTGCTGTCTCTTCTCTTCTCTACACAATTCCCAATTGTATTTAGTGTTTATTACGTACAATGCATTTTGACGATTTGTACTACATAAATAACAGCTGTCTGCATCTATCTGTTTTCCAGTGAACTCCACCCATTTATACCAATTATTTGCTTTTGCTCGTTCATACAACCGGTCTTTTGTTCTTACCCTAATTTTGCGTCCATAGGGGTCAGGTTCATACTGTTTTAAGGTTCTTGCTGTTAAGAGGCGGTCAACACTCCCAGTTGGATTGAACACTGATTTTGCACGTATCTCGGATATAGGTGTTGGAATTGTTGTTATGATTTTAGTCACAGTAGTCACATAAGAGAATGTCGATATTATCGTCTTATTTACCGTATTTTCAGGCCATTGGCCATTGATATCGTAGTTGCCTTTGTGCTTAGTATATTCTCTTTTGGGGTCATTGTTGGGCTCGTCTCTGCCTTTGTTTGCATTGTTGTTGTACAATTTACTTCACTCTGTAAAGTGGCTGTGGTACCATTTGTTGTTAACATTTTAACCCATAAGGTAGGGCTAGCATTGTTATCATTACCAATTGTTTTTAAGGCGTTTGTTGGTTTCGCGGCCGTTGTTTTCTTCATAGTCGTAGTTAGGTTCTTTCTTGGTTCTATTGTCACTGAGGCTCTTTCTAATTTGTTAGAAACCGAAGTTTGTGCTAGCTTATTGGCTATTGAAGTTTCATCTTTTTTATTTGTAACTGGGGTTGGGCCTACTTTACCCATAATCTGAGTTCTATTTTATAAACAATCTGAGTTGCGTTTACTTTATCAATAATCAAAGTTGAGTTTACTTTATCAACAATCGAAGTTGCGTTTACTTTATCAGTAATCAGAGTTTGGTCTACTTTATCAATAATCGGAGTTGCATTTACTTTATCAGTAATCGGAGTTGCATTTACTTTATCAATAATCAAAGTTGCGTTTACTTTATCAACAATCGAAGTTGCGTTTACTTTATCAATAATGGGAGTTGCATTTACTTTATCAATAATGGGAGTTGCATTTACTTTATCAGTAATCAGAGTTGCATTTTCTTTATCAATAATCAAAGTTGCATTTACTTTATCAACAATTGAAGTTGCGTTTACTTTATCAGTAATCGGAGTTTGGTCTACTTTATCAATAATCTGAGTTGCATTTACTTTATCAATAATCAAAGTTGCGTTTACTTTATCAGTAATCAGAGTTTGGTCTACTTTATCAATAATCGGAGTTGCATTTACTTTCGACTTACATTGTTCAGACTGAGAGGCCTTGTCTTTTTGCTCTTGTGTCATACAAGAGGCTTCTGCTTCTTGTTTAAGATCTGTTATTTCTCATTTTATTTGCGGAAACTGACCTCTTCTTTATCTAATTTATACTTATTTTTATCATGGTCCCATTGTTTTTGTGGTTGTACCCTAAAACACCATTAGGTTTGTCCTTTCCGGATATCTATTTTACACTGGTCTTGTCCCCAGGTTAGAAGTTTGTGTTTCTGGTGCAAAGCTTCCCCACATAGCTGTTCTCCTTCTACCTTGACAGTAAAAGTAACTTGTTTGTCCGCGAGTTTTAATTCTTGTGGTGGTATCTGAGCTTGTAAAACCATTTTGTCCGAACTCTTTTCTCTTGCTTTGTTTAGTCTTCCTGAATATCTCAGGATTGGCCGTTGTTGCAACACTTTCATGCTTTCTTTGGTGCTGTCTCTCGATATCTGGTCATTCCGGGACTGCCATGTTGATGGTACATCCCCCTTACTCTGGATCCGTCCTTGGGCCCATGGGATCTGCCCCAGTCTGTAGAGTATCAGGAACAGGCTCGCCAGTTTCAGCACCATCCTCGGCCTCTCCTTGTGGCTGGGGCTCCTGGCTGGGCTGGGTCTGGTCCTGAGGCAGTTGGTCAGTGCTGGGTACGTCTGCATCCTGGTTCTCCTCACGCTCTTCACTCATCCTTGGCTGGGCGGCTTTGGTGCAGTGGTTGAGGTGGTACCAGGTGGCGCTCCCTTCCACCTGGATGGCTGTTGGTGTTGCACTGGTCAATTTGTATGGTCCCTCTCTCCTGGGCTCGTTCCACCGTCTCCTGAAGACCCTAAGGTACACGTGGTCACCGGGCTCCACCCCCCTTGGTGGGTCATCTTCTGGCTCTGGAACTCTGTCTTTCTCCTGTTGGAATATACGCTTGTGTATGGCAGTTAGTTGTTTAATATATTCCCTTATTTCCAATTGCAATTGTTCCAACGGAGGTCCCTTATGGGGTCCTCTAATGTTAGGTGCAGGTATGGGTCGACCCATGAGAATTTCATGCGGAGTTAAATGTGTCATTCTGTTAGCTTGCATGCGATAACTCATTAGTGCTAGTGGGAGTGCATCTACCAATTCAATTTAGCACTTGCACAAATTTTGTTTATTTTTGTCTTAAGGGTCCCATATACTCTTTCGACCATCCCCTGTGACTGAGGATGGTACACACAACCCAACCTTTGTTTGACATGCAGCTGCTGTATGACTTGTTTTACTATTTTTTGAATAAACGCTGAGCCATTGTCTGAGCTTATTTCTGTCGGAATTCCAAACCTTGGCATGACTTCTCTAGTCAGAAATTTGATTACAGTGGCCGCACTTTGATATTTTGATGGGACTGCCTCTACCCATCTGCTAAATCTGTCTAAGACTACTAACATATATGTTTTTCCATCTTTCCATCCTTCCTTCTTAATCATGTCCACATAGTCTAAGACCAGATGTCTAAATGGTCCCGTAGGTTGTAGGAATGTGTCCCAGTGAAGTAGTAATTGTTTTTCTTACATTATTTTTTGCAAATACCTCACATTCATTAAGTTGATTATCAACCATTGTTTGCAGGTATGGTGACCAAAAACCTTGTTTTCTGATTCTTCTCACTACTTAGCCCCTTGCGCAATGGTCAAAACCATGCACTTTAGTGATAAGCAAACCCTGTTTTCTTAAATCCCCTAATTTTCCATACCGCTCCGAGCAAATGACATACATCATGTGCATACGCAGAATCTGTGTATATATTCGCTGTTGTACCTGTTCGTTCTTGACAGGCAGCTGTAATAGCTCTCAACTCGGCTACCTGTGCTGAACATGGCTGTTTACAATGAGAACTTTGAATAACAGCAAAAGTTTTGTCTGGGTTCTGTCTTACCACTGCAAACCCTGCATGGTTACCCAAATTATCTTTGTAGCGAGATCCGTCCACAAACAGCTTTTCCTCTGCCCCAATTATTGGTGTTGACAATAGATCTGGCCTCAGTTTGGTATATGTCAGAGAGTCAGCTACACAATCATGTGGTGCTGCTTCAAAATCATGCAGAATTCCTTCTGCTGGATTTGCTGTGGAACACCCTCTGTGGTAACATCTGGAAATGTAAGTAAAGTCAAATATTCCAACAACCTTGAGTTGTTGTCAATACAAATCAATACAAATTTCCCTTGTTCAATTAATTCAGTGACTTTGTGATGCGTCAAAATAGTTACCGAGTATCCCATCGTAATGGTCGAGGCCTTGTCATAAGCATAATGTACCGCAGCTAATCCCTGGTAACAGGGCGGATAGCCTTGTGCTACTGCATCTAACTTGGAGCTGTAGTATGCTATAGGTTGTTTTCGCCTCCCACTACATGATTCTTGCATTAACACCGCTGATGTGTACCCCTGACTCCTATTTGCTACATAGAATAGGAATGGTTTTGTGTAGTCTGGAATTGCTAACGCACTTGCTCCCTGCATCTCTTGGTTAATGCCTTCGAATGCTGCCAATGCATCTGCATTCCACCTTAGCTGGGCTTGCAGGTTAGTTGTTCCTGCAGCCTTCATAATCTCTCTTAGCGACACGGTTTTAAGGGCATAGTCCTCTATCCAATCTGAACTGAACCCTGTCATCCCCAGGAATCTCATCATTTGTCGTACTGTCCCTGATTTAGGTGCTTTACTAATCCCTTCGAACTGGCTGGGTGCTATTGTTTTTGTTTGATGTGCTACCAGCCTCCCTAAATATTCTACTTCTGTCTGGCAGTACAGCAATTCTTTCTGTGATACCTTGTGTCCCCCCATTGCCAATTTGCTTAATACAGCCATGGAATCCTCATGACATTGCTCCAATGTGGGAGAGCATATCAGAAGATCATCCACGTACTGTATCAGTGTCCCGTGTAACACCAGCTCTTCCAAATCATTTTTCAGTACCTGGTTAAACACGTGGAGAATGTTTAAATCCCTGTGGCATTCTTGTATATGTGTGTTGTTTACCTTTATACATAAATGCAAACAGATGTCTGCTTTCTTCTGCAAGAGGCACACTGAAAAATGCCCCACATAAGTCAATCACTGTGAAATATTTAGCATCAGGAGGAATATTGGTCAGCAGTGTGTGTGGATTCGAAACATCTGCCTGCATGTCTTCTACAACGTCAATTACGGCTCTTAGATCATTTACTAAATGCCATTTTTGCTTGTCTGGTTTTAGTACTGGAAGCAAAGGAGTGTTACAGTCGCTTTTTGTTTCTATCAATACACCCGCAGCTATTAGACCTTCTATAGTAGGAGCTATTCCTATCTCAGCCTCCGGTTTCATGTAGTACTGTTTTCGCCATGGTAGTTTAGCATTTGGTCTAGTTTGGATTCTAACTGGGTTAGCCGAATGCACCAATCCTAAATCGGTGTCAAACTTTGACCATAACTATTCAGGTACTCTGGCTGCCATCTCTGTCTCTATCTTCATCTGCCTATCATTGTGTGGCTTTCCTGTTGCCATTGGTTCCTGTTGTTTCTGGACCACTTCCACTTCTTGTAAAACCCCTGTCATGTGTGTATAACACAATTTTTTTAAATACTTTCCACAACATGACTGGAGAATTAATGGGTTATCTGTTCCCTCCCATTTTAGTTGTTTTTGATAGAACATCATTGCCCCCAAGTGTTTAGCTTCAAAACCCTTGTTTATCAGCAGAGTAATGTGAGGTGCTTTGTCAGTGTCTCTAAACCAATTTTTTATTGCTAATGATTGATCTGCATCCTGTGTTCTCATAGCTGCTCCTTGTGGTCCAATTACTATGTGTTGTGATTCTATCATTACTTTTTTCCCTGCAGCTTTCTTTTGCCATTCCTTTTCTAATTGTGGGTCCTGTTGTGGATCATACATTAGGGTGCAATGATATCCTGTCCTTGACTCTCTTGCCTGGGGGATTTGAGCTCTAATGTAGCTTCCCCACTTACACATTGTTACATTGACTTGCTCTTGAATGTCACCTATCCAATAAATGTTTGCTGTGTCTGGTTTGATATTACCATTTGAGGTACTATCCCTGTAAGTTCAGCCAATATGCCTTGTGGTGTGCATAATATTTGTGTTTCTTATTTACATAATGCATCTCTTCCTATTAAATTGACCGGTGTGTTATCTAAAACCAAGATGGGTAGCGTAGCTGCACGTCCATGCAGCTTTACTGTCACTGGAGCTGTCATAGGTGTTAACTGCGTTTGTCCCGAGGAATCCTACAGTTTTGGCAAATTTTCCTGCCATGGGGAGGTGAGAGGCATATTTGAACCTACACATGTGTAAGTTGCTCCAGTATCAGCCATAATTGGTGTGCTTCGATCATTTATTATACTGTTTCATAATTGCTACATGCTGACCCTCCCCCTGTGGATTCTCTGGGCACCCCTAGTACCCTTGACCCATCCAGGTTCCTACCTGTCTCTGTTGGCCGTTTCCCTGTCCTTGCTGTCCCTGTCACTGCTGTCCCTGCTGCTTTGGTGGGTAGGGGTTAGTTAAACAATTCCTGCTAAAGTGTCCTTGCTGGTTACATTCCCAACATACTATAGGCCCTCTGCGCTGTCCAGGGGGTCCCTGCTTTTGAGCATATCTAGACTGTCCTTGCTGCTCAGCATAGTTAGGCTATTCCTGCTGCTGAGCATACTTGGGCTGTCCATGTGGTCCCCTATATTGGTTCTGTTTGTTCCCAAATTTTGGATTCCCACTAATATGTGTGTATACATTAACAACAGATGGGGTGGGTGCCCCTTGGCTCTGAGGCTGTTGTGCCAGGGGAGAGAACGCCTGGGGTGGAACCTGAGGAAGGAACGCTTGAGGCGGGGCCTGTTGGACAACAGGTGTGGTTGTGGCAGGTGCTGCAACAACTGCCTGTTTTTTCTTATCTTTCTTTGTCATCTCCTCCAACTGGAGCTGAGACAACTTTTGTTCTTGGATTCTTTGTTCGTTTTGACGATGTCTGTCCACTGCGTGAACCAGATGATCACTGAACTCTTTATGGGATTTTGATGAGATCAGTCCCACCACATCTTCTAGCTTGTTTTTGATTGAGCTAGGCATTGTCTCTATTATGGAGGTTCTGAACAAGATAGAGACCAATGGATCCTCCTCCGGATCTTTCTCTGTTTCCATGCGCCATCTCATGACTTGTTTCTGCAGGAATGATGCAGGATTCTCTGTGTCGCCGATTGTATGGCCCCTCAGGCTCTTGTGATCCACATGGGTTGGGTACTCGCCTCTGAGTACACCCCAGGTTATTTGTCTGTATGTGTCAAACATAGTCCCATCAAAGCCTCATCCAGCAGCAGGCCCAAACCCCCGTTCTCCAGTATGCTCTCCATCTTGGATATCCCTAGCACTCTGGCCAACAAAGCTTTCAGGTCACCCACTGCCATTCATTTTCCCACTGTATGTTCCTCAAATATCTTAATGCACTTTGAAGCCCCATCATTTATATTGGGTAGTTTACATACTAATCCCTCCAAATCCTGGGATCCCCATGGGACATACTGAGCTTGTTGTCCTTTTACCAGGATAGGATAAATTCCTGGATAACTGTTTGGCGCTCTTCTCTCCCTCTGATATCTCCTAAGTTTTTCTTGCAGCTCTAGTACTAGGGGGCTTAGTCCTGATTTACTGCCTCCAGGCTGGTCCCCCTCCTCTTCTCTCTGCGCTCTCTTCCTGTCTCTCTCTCTCTCCTGGCAGCATTCCTCTCCCTCACTCCTGCCTCTTTTTTCTAAACATTTTCCTTTCCTTCCCTTCACTCCTTCTAATGATAAATGATCTCCTTTCTGATAAAATCCTTCTGCTTGAAGGATCACCATCCCCCTCCTCACTGTCACTATTTTTATCCCACTCGTTCATTGTTTTATTAATCCCTTCGTAACAATCCATGTGCCTCGGGTGTGTCTCTCCCTCTCTGTGTTGCACAATCCTTGTCTCTCCCTTTGTCCAATTCTACCTCTCCTTTAATGTCTCCTCCCCATCTCCTCACACACTGCCGCATCCAATGTTCCCTCTTTTGGCCATTTTGTAGCTGTCTTAGCTGTCCTTTTTCCTTTCTCATCTTTATTTAACAGACTCTTTTTACCCAGAATTTCTACCTCTGTTGGTGACATGGTTGTTTTTATGTGTATGCAGTTGTTCCTACTTTAAATCCTTCCGTTATGTGTCTGCAGTTTATGTTTAATGTACTGCTGCGCTGCTCCCCTCCCACCTTATCCGATTCCTCTCTTCTCCTCTGACCGCGTTTTTTATTTTTTCAATTTGTAACTCCTCTCTGTCTAGCCGCGGCTCTACTTAGACTTTGGAATAAACTATTGCTGAACTATTTTTTATGATTTTTTTCTAACTTTATTATAATGATATAATCTTCAATTAATTATTTAATTCTTCCCAGAATACTTTTTTACCACGTATTTTTTATTTTATTTTATTTTATTTATTGGGTTATCTATGTGTCTTGCTTCTCTATTGAATGTCTACCTATACTTGTATTCTTCTACCTGTTGCTTCTGGTACTTTGCCCTAAGCTTCTACTCTTATCAATTTGATTAATTTATTTTAAACATAGATGGATTACCATATGTACAGTATGTTAAGCCACAAAATGCTGCCCTACACCTTTGACTTACAAATACTGGTGAACCATAGGCGAACAAAATTCAAAATAAAAATAGGTAACCATATGTATTTTAAACCACAGAATGCTGCCCTACACCTTTACAGGACCTACAAATACTGGTGAACCATAGGCGAACAACAATCAAAATAAAAATACTTAACCATATGTATTTAAGACACAGAATGCTGCCCTACACCTTTACATGACTTACACATACTCGTGAACCAAAGGCAAACAACAATTAAATAAAAATGGATAACTAATCACCCTAACCCTTCTGCAAGGCGTTATCTAAGCAAATAGTTCATTCAAATCCTGTTTTGTATGTCTCTAATTGTATTGTCACATCGGTGAATACAGAATTTTAAAAACAGCAATTTAATATAACCACAGAGCAGTTAGGGTTAGTGCATGCACATTCATTCATCCCAGGCTTCCCTCTCTCTTTTTTCTCAGATGTAGGCTATACTATGGTTCATTAATTTGGAGAGACACTTTACTTACTGCTTAGCGTAAGGACCGGGTGATGACACAATTTTCCTAACTAATAAGTAAGAATTTTGCTTACCTCTTTTACAAATTAGTGGCCACTCAGTTTTGTGTGACCCGTGCCGGGCCCCGTCCCGCAGCACAGCAGCTGGTGGTGGTCCCTTTTCTTCCAATCCTGGCGACAACGCCAAATATGTGGTAGATAAACTCTACTCTAACACATTGACAAAATAAGAGAGAGATCGAGGAAGCCGAAGTTTGAAAGATAAAGACTTTTATTATCACTTGTAAAACAGTAACATTAAAGCCTGAGTTGGTTTGCAAAGAACTCCAGAGCCCCTCCCCAGGCTGGCTTATATGCTCCATTCTATCATCCATACGTCACCATAGCATAACATACTTTCACTCCTTATATGGAAATCTGTCCACTGTAGCCCTGTACTCCTCCTGGTCTTGAGCTTGTGTTACCACATATGAAAATCTGTCCACTGGATCCCTGTTCTCCTCCCGGACCTGAGCTTGTGTCTCCACATATGGAACATGTTAACTCTACACATTACACAAAGCCACTGTACTCATTCACCCCTTATCATCTATAATGGTAGCATACTGTAACAGCACTGGGGGAGATTGGTATCTTCTTTACTCAATATTTCCCCACACTTATTTGATTCATATAGCGTACTAATATATTATCGTTGAATGTTATAGTAAATGTACTAAATTGTGACAAAAAAGCTGCTATGTTTCGGCTTGGTCGTCAACCCTCAGATTATGTTGCTGCAGCGCGGTAGCAGACGGGCAAATGTTGTAATAATCCATGATCCATCCAATGAATCATTTGCAGAAGCATTCCGCCATCCATGTTTGTTTACACTCGCTTCCACATGCAGATAACATAATGCACTATGACACCGCTGATTAATGACAAAGCTTAGCGGAGGGACCTTATGTGCAGTTGTCCGTTAGCGTGATCGCCGATTACCCTGACATTCACAGGCACACATGCAATGTCTGAATTTTGAGGAGAAAGGACACAATTACCAATTTTGTGTGTTTGAGTGGTATTGTAACAATATACGTATCTTAATCTATGTAATCATATAAACATATATGCACACACATAAAGAAGAACACAACCTCATATATCCTCAGTCATATCTTTATTTTCCCATACTCCCATATTTTACAAATGGGAGTATAGTCTGTATGCTATCGTCTTTCGGCCTCCCCCTGCCGATTCAGCTGCAAAAGCAAAAACATACCTCACTGTCGTTGGTGTTTTTTATCTTGAAAGTGTATTAAGAGGCTTCCTGTCAAAAGCAAACTCTGAAAAATGTATCCATGCATTCATAATGATTAGATTGGGCTACTGTAATGGTCTATTCAACACCCTCCCGAAATCAGCTGTGCAGAAGCTACAGTTAATCCAAAATGCGGCTGCACACGTTCTTACTGGGACAAAAAAAATAAAATAAAAAATGTGTGAACACATCACACCTGTTCTTAGATCTCTACATTGGCTCCATGTTAAAACTAGGATTTATTTTAAGATTCTGCTTGTATATAAAGCTATAAATGGCCTTGCATCTTAGTAAATAAAATAAATGCTAATTATACATGAAACAGCAAGAACTCTCAGCTCCACAGTCCACAGTCTTTTAACTATCCCTTGTACCAACTCTAAAGCAGGGGAGGCTGCCTTATCTATGCTCAAAGTAAATGGAACACCCTGCCGGAGGACCTGAGAGAGGCCCCCACATTCAAAACCATTAAAAGCAGGTTAAAAACCTTGCTGTTCACTACAGTCTATGACAGCCTATATGAACAACCGTAGGGCAGAGAAGATCAGCCAGATAAGGCAGGAACTGCAGGTCTGGATGCAGCATTACAAGGAAGCGCGAGAAGAGGAAAGGGATGCACTATCAAAATTTTGCTGCATCCTCAGGAAGAAGCTCACCACTCTTCGAAGGGCAGAATGGCACAGACGGCGGGGGAAAGACAGGGCCAAGAGACGGTCTGCCTTCATCGCAAACCCATTTGGAGTCACAAAGCAGTTGCTTGGGCAGAAACGAAGGGGCCACCTTGTCTGTCCCAAAGAGGAGATCGACCACCATCTCCGAAACACCTACAGCAGGGGTGGCCAACCAGTCAGAAACTAAGAGCCACTTTTTTACTGTGTTACTGCAAAGAGCCACATCATACACATGGCCACACATGAACATCACCCCATCCCTTCCTCACACACACACACACACACACAGACCTCTGCTCAGCCAGATTTATTGTAAATGTCACACACCAACATGATAATGACAGAAATTGACTTCTAGCCCCCGCGACCCGACTAAGGATAATCGGTTGAAGATGGATGGATGGATGGAGTACTAAGACCACAGGCCAGTTATTTTCAACAATTAACATTGTGTGCACTGTCTCACACACACAAACTCTCAGTTCAACCAAGTCCACAAACAAAAATATAACATTGTGTGCACTGTCTCACACACACAAACTCTCAGTTCAAAAAGTACTGTTGTTTATTTATTCATAGAGGGGGGAATTGGACTTCGAGTTTAATGATAAGGATGTATTTTTTTCATGTTGGGTCAATTTATTCAATAGTGTCCCTTAAACCCTAACCTTTAAGAATCAGTTTTGGCTCTTGCCTACCATACACGATCCGATGCTTTGGCCATCCACATATACCTGGGACTAGGTGTTCCGGAGCCCTGGTTACGAGGATCGAACCCGCTATCGGAGCTCGAGTTCAAAGCCGCTACCATTGAGCCAGGACTCCTAAATGAAAGTACTGCGTTTCCGCGGTATACCTCTCAGTTCAACAAAGTCCACAAACAAAAATATAATAATTAACAATAGCGTTTTTCTCTTACTATGCATGTTGCTTAGTGGGACTTCTGGCATTCCTTGTCTTGAACAATCCTCTTCAAATCTGGCTTGTATTCCGTTGTTGCCACTCGAAGCAATTCTTTCACATGGGTGTCAGTCAGAACAGATCGATGCTTTGGTTTCCACATGTTTTTGGGTAGAAAACACAGACTCGCAGACGTATGTTGACCCAAACATTGACAGTATCTTAAGCGCAGCCCGTTTGACATTGGGGCATTTTTCCATTGGCACACTTTTCCAGAACTCAATGGTCCCTTCCCTTAAAGCAGCTTTCAGTCGGTCCTCCTCCTGCAGCTCGCGAGTCGCGACACACACACACACACACACACACACACACACACACACACACACACACACACACACACCCCTCCAGCCTTCACAGTTCTCCATCGGACATGTCCGATACGCAACGCAATTCACCGGCCGATCCATCTTATATGTTGACGACTAACCATGTCAATAGTTTTGAAAATAAACTTCCAAAGCTTTTGGAATCTTATTTGGTGTTTTATTAGTCCTAATGCCGCGTTAGACGCGTTCCAGGCGACTGGAACGCGTCTATATGTTGACTTTGTATGGAGGCGCGCCGCCCCGGCGCTTTTGGTGTAAACGCGGCATTAGGTCTAATAAAACAGGCGTTAATGGGACATGACTCCTGCTGCTCTCCGCTTTGAGTAAATGAGGAAGTGATCCGCGGTTGAAAACGAGTGATACATCATAGCGATTTTATAATCATAATAGGGAATGAATGGCTGCGCTTTTTTTTTTTTCTGAGTTTTTGACGCTTGTCATGTGAAAGCCCCTTAAGAGCCGCATGAAACCAGCCAAAGAGCCGCATGAGGCTCGCGAGCCGCGGGTTGGCCAGGCCTGACCTACAGTGATGCTGCTTGGGAGGGAGACCTAGGTCCCTATAGACCTTTGATAGACCCCCCAGGACCCACCACTGACTTCAACAGCAAGGAGCCCAGTTGGAAGGAAATTCAAGAGGTCGTCAAGGCAACCAGAGCCAGTTCTGCTCCGGGACCAAGTGGAGAGCCCTACAAAGTGTACAAGAGGTGTCCCAGACTCCCTCACCGGCTGTGGAAGAACCTGACAGTTATCTGGAGGAGGGGAAAGGTAGCCCAACAATGGAGATTTGCAGAAGGTGTCTGGATTCCCAAGGAGGAAAATGCTAAGAACATCGAGCAGTTCAGCGTTGAGGGGAAAATATTCTTCGCCATCCTATCCCGTAGGTTGACGGAGTTCCTCCTGAAGAATGAGTACATCGATACCTCTGTACAGAAGGGTGGAATCCCAAAGGTTCCAGGATGCCTCGAGCATTCCACATAAGCTGGTGGAAACAGCACTGGATCGACACCATGTCCCAGGTAAAATCAGGGACCTCAAGGAATAGTTTATTGTAACTCATGCAAGAGAGGTGCTGCAGTACAGGGAATCCAGTGACCCAAAAGTCTCCCAGGCTGGCATCGTAGTCAGGACTGGGAGGAAGTGGAGGGCAAGGGAAGCAGTCGAGCAGGCTGAGTCACGCTTGCGTCACAGCGTTCAGATGCCCATTGGCATCTGGACGAGCAGGGCTTGGTAGCGTTCCAACCACGTGCTACGACAAGGCCCTGGGCAAAGACAGACGCCGACTGGTCCAAGAGGAGGTGGGAGCTGGCGTGGAGGCCAGATGGTGGGAATGTGACAGCAAGGCACATGGACGAGATGGGAACAGACAGTGGACCGCAAGATCTCCTGGTCCGAGCTTTGGCAAGCTGAGCCTTACTGGATCAAGTTCCTGATCGTATCCGTCTATGACGTCTTACCCAGCCCATCCAACCTCTTCTGCTGGGGCAAGGTTGACACACCATCATGTCCCTTGTGTCTCAGAAGAGGAACGCTAGAGCACATCCTCAGCTGTTGCCCAAAAGCCCTGGGAGAAGGACACTACACTTGGCGCCACGACCAGGTGCTGAAGGCGATAGCAGAAGCCATCTTCATCAGCATCACCAAGAACAATCCTCTCCGACCAGCAAGGCAGGCGATTGCTTTCGTCCGAGCAGGGGAGAAGCCTAAGCCCCAGCAAAGGGGAGCAGTTGGACTCCTTGATACCACGCCGGACTGGCAGATGAAGGCCGACCTGGGGAAGCAGCTCAGATTCCCAGAGCACATGGTGGAAACCACCCTGAGACCAGACATAGTTCTCTTCTCAGATTCAACAAAGCAGGTGGTTCTTCTGGAGCTGACAGTCCCCTGGGAGGAACGTATGGAAGAGGCCAATGAGAGGAAGCGTGCCAAGTACGGCGACTTAGCGGAGGAGCGCCGCAGACGGGGGTGGCGTGCCCGGTGTGTGCCAATCGAGGTGGGCTGTAGAGGCTTCGCAGCATGATCTCTCTGCAAAGCCTACAGCCTGCTTGGCATCACAGGGGCACAGCAGAGAAAGGCCATCAAAACTACAACAGAGGCAGCTGAGAAGGCCTTTAGATGGCTGTGGATCAAGAGGGGTGATCCGTGGGCACATGCTACCTAGACACAAGTCGGGACTTGATCAATCCCGGCTGGGTCGCCTGGGTAAGGGTGTATGATGTTGAAAGACCCGAAACACCCAATGACCCCAGGTTCCATCACTGATGATGTGTCTAGGTGCATAAATAGATGTATATTTAACTATATGTGTGTGTTGTCTATGTTGTGGGAATTGTGTGTGTGCTCTGTGTGCTGTGAGATCTGTTTATTACTTACTGACTGTTCTTATGATTGCACAGACATTTTATGTATTTTCTTTGATAGCATTTCTTTGTAAAGAGCATTGTGTTGCCCTGGTATGAAATGTGCTTTACAAATTAAGTGTGCCTTGACTTGACACATTGTTGTTTCACATATCATATTTGCATCTTTATTTTGTGATTATTACTAGCATTTCATTAATTTGTGTCTTTCATTAATTTCTCTATCTTACATGTTTACTTGTTGCTCCAGAGCCAGCTTGCACGCACTGATTGAGCCCTGCAATCTTCAGATTCAAAGTCATACATCCCTGCCGGCTTTCCACCTAATGATGGGTCTTAATGACTGTGAGGGTTGGCGTAAGTACATACAAGTTTCTCCAGTAACTTGATCCAAGCGCCATTTAATGATGGACACCAATAGCACATGCAGGACCATTTAGCGGCTGTGGTTTCGAATGTTTGAATTGCGGTGTTCTGTTGTGTGTTAGAATGTGTGTGTTAAGTGCTGTATAATTCATTGTTGTGTTTGTTTGTAAACGGAATGTGTGAGAGTATCAAGGTTTGTTGTATGGTCTAAACTGCAGACCATCGTCCGACCCACGACTCGGCCAGTCAACAGGGCCCATAGAAACTAAGGTGCGCAGAGCCATTTTAAAAATCTGTATTAGTGTTGAATGTCTGGGACATGGTGAGACTTTGGTAGTTGTAGAATGTGTGTTTCCTCCTCGTGTGCACTGTACTTTGTGTTGCAGCATTATTGCTGAAATTAATGTGTTTGAGTGCTGTTAGAATAAAGATGACGGAAATATTATTGTATTGTGAAGGAAATAGAACGACATGGAAAAGTGGATGAGAAATAGGAGGAGAGATAGGAGGAAGTGAACGGTTAGAGGGTTGGAGCGTACTGAAAGAAGTTTCTGGAAGAGATTCCAACTGCATGCGCTTTGTTGATGACATGTGAATGTGTGTGTGTGTGTGTGTGTGTGTGTGTGTGTGTGTGTGTGTGTGTGTGTGTGTGTGTGTGTGTGTGTGTGTGTGTGTGTGTGTGTGTGTGTGTGTGTGTGACTAACCCCACCTAGGATCCAAAGATTAGCCACCACAAAACAAGATTATAACACTGAGTTCCACCCACTCCAAGCTACACACATTTAGCATAGATAATAGCGCTGATTATAAACTAAAACCCATATATAACCACGACTGAACCCAACTGACCCCAACTGAACCACCAGAACTGTCTCCCCCACTCCCTGACATCCCTGCCAACCTGTGGACAAAACGATACCAACGCCATCAGCTCTGCATCCACCAAGGAAGCCAACGGCAATGCCAAAAGCTAAATACTCACACCCAGTACATTGCATCCATTTAAACCATTAAAACGACACCGCAGGGTCTAGAGGGACCCTAGTACTCATACTAATCATAACATTATTAATATCTCGATACTGTGGCATTATGTTCAACCACTAAAAGATAATGGGGTCCTCAAACCTATGACCCCACACCCAATGGAGTACACATGGCCATAAGTCTGGGACTGCATGATACACTGCAACTGAAAAAAAACACAATCTGTAAATGCCCCCTGTGTCTATATAGATGCCTTCGGAGTTCCAAGGGGGGTCCCCTCACAAATTGAAGGCACAAAACCAAATTTCAGGTGGATTTGCGTCTATACTTTATCCCTGGTGAACAATTGACAAAAATGTTGATTGGGTGAACTACATCTATTATAATCAACAACGCTTTGCCAGTTACACGTTTCAATTGTTTGAGGCCTTCTGTGAGCAGCTAGATGCAACTTTGGCACAACCTGACTTTTCCTCTTTGCTTCCCTCCTTAGATACGCCTTCAACCGTGGCTGAGCTGGAAATGGAGATCTGGCTGTGGGCTGTGGTCCATGGTCCCTCTATGAGACAGGTCCACTGTAAGCATGGAGCTCCTCAGAGTTAGATATAGAGGTGGTGAAGAACTCAACATTCCACCAGATGACCCTTGGACCCCATGGCCCTTCAGTCCGATCCCCCTCTAGCCTGGCCACTCCCCACCTTGTTATATGGTCATCTTTTTCCTTCACCCCTCCATCAAAAGAACTTCCTGGGTTTCCCACTGGGTTTTACCAGACGTCAAGGGCTAGGTTTTTTCTGATAACCATATACAACGTGTTATTTGTTGACATACCGTTTATTTCTTGTGTAACGATCATTTATTTTATTGCATTTGTTCCCGCTTTATTCTTAGTATACATTTACATGTATCTATTGTTGTTAGTTTGGTTTGAGGTTTCTTTCCGTCTTGCTTTGGTTTTGTTTTTTAGTTTTGGTTTCATGTTTTGAGGTTGGTTGTTGGTTTGTTTTCTGTTGTGAGGTGCTTTACGTATATATTTTGTTCCCTGTATGTGTGCTTCATTTCCAGCATTGTATTTTGATGTTTTACCTTTCATGTTTTAGTATTTACATTTACCATAGTTTTATTATCCTTATGTTTATATGATTAAAAGGGTGGAATGTAATGAAGTGTCTTGGAATATTTGGCGTCCCAACACATCAAATTCATCAAGAAACTACTTGTACCAATATATCTAAATCTATGTAATCACATAAACATATATGCACACACATAATGAAGAACACAACCTCATATATCCTCAGTCACATATCTTTATTTTCCCATGGTTTTCCAAACCGTACAAATGGGAGTATAGTCTGTATGCTATCGTCTTTTCGGCCTCCCCCCATCGATGCAGCTTCAAGAGCAAGAACACACCTCACTGTTCTTGATGTATCTTATCTTGAAAATGTATGAATCTGTGATGTCAAACCGACCATATATTTTCTGACTACCTGAAAATAAACTGTTCGACTCAGAGAGCTGCTCCTTCTCTCATCTCTGACCCGACCCTTGAACAAGTTAAAACCAGCGTCTATCAGCCTCTTTATTTAAAACCACCAACTGACAAACTGTGGTGTATGGGGTGTGGAAGGGAGGGGTACTACCTTTAAGGTTGATACGGTCGCAGCTGGTTTGCTAGTGCCGGTTGCACTAGTGCTGGTTGAAACCTTACTGGACCTCACCAGCACCCAGCTCTTGTATATGGCTCCAAGTAGCAGAGTTTCTGCGGCCACACCACAGTAAACTGCTTTGACCGGAAGGCTAAACTAGACAAGGGTAGCCAGGGGGTCTTTGCCCTCCTGGTGAAGAGCTTGGAGAGGAGATAGGCACCACCAAGCTTATTTGCCTAACGAAATGTCATGATGGATAAACAGTCAGGAATCTACATGCCGGATCGGTCAGGCCCGGAAAAACAACGACCGCGCTACCCACTGTCTTGCCCCAGAGTGGGGGCGACAAGTTTGCTACTGGGATAAGATTATCACCAACACACAACCTCCCAAAGCTTGACACCATTATTGGGACATGGAATGTTCGCACACTGTATGCCTGTGGGAAAAGTCAGGGAGCTGACCCATGAACTAGACAGATATAGGTGGGACATTCTGGGACTGGCCGAGGTCAGATGGACCAGCTGTGGCGAAACTGCTACAGAAGAAGGCCACAAGATATGGTTTAGTGGAGATGATTCTAAACACCAGCATGGAGTTGGCTTTATTGTAAACAAAAGCAAAACAAATTCAGTCATCAGCTGCATGCCTATATCCAGCAGCCTCATCAGCATCCAGATCGCTGCGCGGCCCATGAATATAACAATCATTCAAGTGTATGCCCCCAACGACGGACTGTGACAATGATGCAGTTGAAACTTTCTATGAGGAGCTAGAGAACAGCATCAAGGCAACACCCAAGAAGGACTTTCTGGTCATCAAAGGAGACTGGAATGCCAAAATTGACACAGATGCCTACGAACATTTGGGAGGAACAGCAGGCCGCTTTGGACTAGGTGAAACAAATGACAGAGGAGTGAGACTTCTGGACTTTGCTAGAAGCCATAAGCTCACTCTAGCCAACACGCTGTTTCCACACAAAATCTCCCGCAGAACAATATGGCACGCTCCAATGGAAAGACACATAACCAAATCGATTACGTACACTTCCCATAAAGGTTCAAGTCGAGCATCAACAAACCCCAAAACCAGAACCTTTCCTGGGGTGGACATTGGAAGTGACCACGATATGGTACTGTTGACACTCAGACTTAGACTGAAGACACAAAAGAAACACAATAACCCTGCATCAGATTTAATGCAGACAAGCTGAAAGACCCACAAGTAGCAATAGTATTTGAGGCAAACATAGGGGGTAAATTCGCAACACTTAACCTACTATAAGACATAGACACATTGACAGACAAGATGGAGGAAGCACTCATAGAAACAGCAACGGACGTATTAGGGAAGTACAGGAAGAAAAAAACACCATGGGTCACTGATGACATCCTAGATCTATGCGACCTTAGAAGAACCTTCAAGAAGACCAAGAAGGGTGACTCAGATGCAGCAAAACAGTACACTCTGGTGAACAAAAACATCAGGAGGAGGATGAGGGAAGCTAGAGAGAAGTGGAACACAGAGCAGTGTGAAAGCATAGAGCAAGGGATGCGACATGGCAACAGTAAAGCAGCGTACACCACATTAAAGAAACTGACAAAGACACAGCAACCCACAGCCACAATAATTGAAGACAAGGACGGCTCTCTACTAACGGAAAAAGTAGCAGTAACCAAGAGATGGACCGAGTACTGCCAGGAACTGTACAACTTCGAAATAAAACCAGACCCCAACATTCTCACCAATGCTACAAATGTCCAGCAGGGAATGTGAAGATGTGCCAATACTCCAAGCCGAAGTGGAGGAGGCAGTAAGGAGCCAGAAGACCGGCAAATCGCCAGGCATCGACAACATCCCAGCAGAGCTTTGGAAACATGGAGGGCATGAGATGACAAAAGCAATGACACACATCTGCCAAAGGATCTGGGAAACCCAGCAGTGGCCCAAAAAATGGACCCAATCTTTAATTATCCCCATCCCCAAAAAAGGGAAGTCGAGGCAATGCCAAAAGTACAGAACCATCAGCCTCATCTGTCATGCGAGCAAAGTACTGCTGCGGATCATCCTGAACAGGTTGAAGAGCAAGGCAGAGGAAATCATTGCAGAGGAACAAGCAGGATTCAGACCAAGAAGGAGCACCACTGAGCAAATCTTCAACATCAGATTACTGATTGAGAAGCACCTTCAGCATCAACACAAGCTATATCACAACTTCATTGACTTTAAAAAAGCCTTTGATCGTGTTTGGCATGAAGGCTTGTGGCAGGTTCTCAGAAACTACAACTTTGACAATATTACATTTACATCTAGTCATTTAGCAGACGCTTTTATCCAAAGCGACTTACAATTGTTCAAAGACCGACGGACGCAGCCATCAGGAGCAATTAGGGGTTAAGTGTCTTGCTCAAGGACACTACAGCATGCTAGCAGGAGGAGCCTGGGATTGAACCAGCAACCTTTGGATCACTAGACCACCAGCTCTGAGCTACCATCCCCCCCGACAATAACCTCATACAGGTCACACAAGCACTCTACACCTACTCAAGCAGCGCAGTTCTCATCAATAACAGCTTAGGAGAACCTTTTAAAACAACAATAGATGTCCGTCAAGGCTGTCTCCTATCCCCGGTCCTATTCAACATCTTCCTGGAGAACATCATGGAAGAAGGCCTGCAAGAGTTCCACACCTCCATATCCATTGGAGGAAGACCCATCTCCAACCTCCACTTCACTCATGACATCGACCTCATAGGGAAAAGCGAAGCTGAACTCCAGGATCTCACCACCAGACTGGAGCAGGTAGCGAGAAGATACGGAATGGAGATAAGCGAAGAGAAAAGCAAGATCCTGGTCAACAGCCATAACCATCCAACACCAACCAACATCACAATGAACGGGCAAACACTGGAAGAAGTAAAGGACTTCAAATAGGGTCCCTTGTGAGTGAAGATGGCAGCTCCACAAAAGAAATAAAAACAAGAATTGGCATAGCAACTTCAGCCATGACAAGACTGACCAGAATATGGAGAAGCAACACCATCAGCTTCCCGGTGAAGGTCAGACTCTATAACACTCTCATACTATCCACCCTACTTTATGGCTGTGTGAGCTGGACACTCAAAGCGACACCGAACGCAGGATACAGTCCTTCGAAAACAAGTGCTATAGAAGGATGCTACACATTTCCTACAATGAACACCGGACAAACGACTACGTCAGGCAGTAAGTTACCACCTATGCTGGACAACAAGAACCTGTACTCTCAATAGTGAAACGTCGCAAACTGGCCTGGTTTGGCCATGTCACAAGATACACCTCCCTGTCAAAGACCATCTTACAGGGGACAGTAGAGGGGAAACGAAGAAGAGGCAGGCAGAGAAAGTCCTGGATAGACAACATCAAAGAATGGACTGGCTGCAGCTTCCAAACCCTGCTTCGTACAGCAGAAGACCATGAGCGCTGGAGATCCCTGACAGCCCAAGCTTCCAACATGTCACCCCTACGGCCCTCTAGGCCATGGGATGAGTGAGTGAGTGAGTGAGTGAGTGAGTGAGTGAGTGAGTGAGTTGACAAACTACAGATTAAAGCGACCCTTTAATTTCTTTCTTTAACAGTATAACAAATTATTGTTGGCAGGGAGTAATAAGTAAAGTTATAACATTACTTTTGAAAAGAGAAATGAGTAATAAATTACATTTTTTGAGTAACAAGCCCAACACTGGTCCTCCTTAGCTTTTCAATCCAGTGGTCTAAATGGTCATATTTAGTCTTCTCTTCTGCCCTGAGTTAAGCTTTCAGTTAAATCTATTGTCTAAACTCAATATCCAATCCATCTGGAACATGAAGTCTGCCCAAAAAGAATATTGCACTCGATCAGGGGTGATAGTTGAGTTGCCAGAGCTCAAGAGATGTGAATACACCATTCTTAATATTTGCCCCACTTGTGTCTCTTCAATTACAAGAACTCTCAGCTGTATAAGCCAATAATCTGTTTCTTCTTATGGACCAGAAGAATGCAGAAATGATCTTTAAGGAACGAAACCAGGAGATGTACACAATGGAACACTGGAACTGATCATCAACGGATCACCCAGAGTGATCTTCAGATCCAGCACCCATTCACTCAACACAAGAAAAACATGAAAGAGTCATGAGAAAATCTGTGTTATCTACATGCCACTTGTGCTGCCCCAGTCACAACATTAAGTCCATATGGCTTGCAATCCAATATACACCAATGCAGTTGTGTCCACACAATCTGCAAAAGTGTGTAGACCACAACGTACGGTATGTGTCTTACAGAATTTACTTTTTAATATGAAAGAATGTTTTATCCGACTGACAATCAGTATTGACCACATAATTCTATCCGAGACCACACGTTTAAATTCTTCTCAATTTTAAAATACAGCTAGGCTAAACGTCCTACCTCCTAACATATACTAAATAAAAGGTTTTGAAGGAGTTGAATGCAACATTAAGTACTGTGGTGTGGGGATGGGATGGTTTGAGCAGCCACACCTGACCTGAATCTAGATCAGGGGTGGGCAATCTACGGCCCATGGGCCATATCAGGTCCATGGCGTTGTTTAATCCGGCCTGCGAGGCATTTACATTGACAACAATCCTATAATATATTTAAATTTGTAGCATTCATTTCACTGTAATTTTCCTCTAATATTTAATGGTACCACCAGATGGCGCATTCCCGGGCCTTCTCTGATGTTAAGTCACTCTTCTTCACTTTACTTGATCGTCACGTACTATATGTATCACCCATAACAAAATGAGCAGACAAAAAAAGTACTAAATTGACCGAGTGTCAGGTTTTCAACAAAGATTGGATCGCAAAATATTTTTTTACTGAATAACGATCACAGGCACACATGAATGAGCTGAATGTGAAGCTACAAGAAAAAGATCAGTTTGTATACGACATGTATTCAAACGTGAAAGCCTTCACAGAAAAATTGACTTTGGTCTCTAAACAAATGACAAATAAATCATTTGCGCATTTCCCCACGCTAGCGTCGCTGAAAGAAGCCCCCCAACATGTGAGCAAATACAGTAAATCACTGGACAACCTGCCGTCGATTCTCTGATTTTGAAAAGTTTGAGAAGTCACTTCAGCTGGTGTCATGTCCCCTGTCAATAGATTATGCGGCAGCACCGCAGGAATTACAATTGGAACTGATTGATCTCCAGTCTGCCTCTGACAGGCAGAACTGCCACAAATACATACCAAAAATTCTGCTGAGGTAAATAATTATGATTGTCATTATTGATTAATATTAAGACTTTTAATCCAGGACTGGAGGCTTCATGAGAGCATCTATCAGCTGGTTCAGAACATCTTGGTGAAGACTAGTGATGTTAGTTGTGAAGGTAGGTGTCCTTTCTTTGTGTTTTCTGTTGTCTTATGCTTCCTGAAGCTAGGGTCTGGCTTGATGTTATCACGTGTGGAATGGTCAATAACTCATACAGCTGGGCAACCCTCAAGAAGTAAGGAATAAAGGACTGGTAGTAAGCCTTCAGAGCAGCCAGTCCATCATATACCCTTGCTCTGTCACCATCTTCCCAAGGAACCGCTCTGCATTACAATAACTCACATTTCTTTGGAGTGAGCTTTACTCCATGTTCCTTATACCGCTGGAGCACTGCACGGACATGTTCAAGATGGTCTCGAAACTGCTGCTGTGTACTAAGTTGTCATCTAAGTATGGCAAACAAATGGTGCCCCTCAATACAGCTGGACAGTGTTCCATGCTCCTTTGGAATTCTGGGAATTCCAAAGGGAATGATCTCAAGCTAAAGGATATGCACACCCACTGGTAGTGGCCATCATCTTCTTCAAGGTATCCCTGGTGGTAGGCCTTGCCCTGATCAAATATAGAGAACCATGAGCTCCCACCCAATGCATCCAGCATGTCCAGTATCCTGTGTGGTGATTTTCGATTCAATTCTCTGTAGTCGCAGCGCAGCCGTAAGCTGCCCTCCTTCTTTTGCACACAGAAGAGTGGAGAGGAATACAGTGATTGGGACAGTGTGAATCACGCTCTGTTTAACAAATCCTGTAAATATTCTTTAACTTCATTGTGGAGGGGTTTTAGGACAGAACTGTATGTCTTCTGCACTGAACTGGTACTCATGAAGGGTTATGTGCATCTTGAGAGATGGAATGCAACCAACGTCATCAACGTCGAATGCAAAGGCCTGGCATTCATTTGTTTTGTAGCTTCCTGTTGGGCATCTGTGAGGTGGTCAATGTTTACTTGAGGGTCCCACAGCTGTGGCTGCCTGTCATTTTTGATTTTAGGTATTATGCCAATGGGCTCACTGTTTTCTGATGTCATCTGGTGGATTCTCCCTGGGCTGGGCTGCTGCTGAGTATACCGTTTTCACAGACTGTGTCCCACAATTCTGTGCTGTTCCACAAAAATATTGTGGTATGTGGCATTGGCTATAGAGATGGGCATGTGCATTACGTTCCTATCCAGGACTTGTACCAGCACTTCATTGGAGACAAGGTCTTCTTCTTCTTCAACCCTGCCAAGGTAAGTATTGGTGTGTTATTGGCAGCAACAACGGTAAAGGTTTCCTGTTTCCTGTTTCCTGTAGTAGCTCCTCAATTGGCCGGACTGTAGTATGAGAGAGATGCTGCTGTCGCCATCTGTCATAATCTATACTGGACTGAGCACCTGTGTCCCACAATACCTCCACTGGATGGTTGTTGAGGTAGCAGCTAACCATGCATCGTTTACCTATCATTGTTGCAGTTGTGGGTGGGATGTTTACCGAGGCACTACAGAGTGTCCCGTCTGAGCAGTCCCTGTCTGTTTCCCAACAGTTTTTCTCTTTTCTGTTCTTCTTGGCACTTGTTGCAGCCTCTGTCACAGCATCTCTGCTATAATTGGTGAGCAATGGCTCCCATTGCAGCAAGAAACATCCATTCGAAACTTTCATTATCTGCTGTGTATTGTTAGATTCTGCATTTTGGACTCTATTCCTTTCACTGTTTTGACCGCTACAGCAGTGCCAGGCTCTTTGCGTGACTGGGAAGCCTGAGCGGAGAAGTCTTCAAACTGACTTTCCCTGTGAAGGTCCTGCACACATGGGCTTTTGCCTGTGGTGAGCTTTCTTTTCTCTTGTCTTTCACCTTCCAGCTTTGCTGCCTCATTCACCTGCTCGATAAGTTCCTCATCCAACGTTCTGACATCACTGAGGTAGGGCAAGATCTGAAATTCACAGTCACTGAGCAATCCAGTTTCAATTGAGTGGAGCAATATGCGCAGAATGGTGTTCTTGCTAAACCACTCATCAGTGTCTCCATTTTTGGCCTTCCATAACAGCTTATCCTTCAGCTCAATGACTCAGAAGATGAAATTCAGGGCAGACTCCCGAAGTTCTTGTGATATGTTGATCAGTTGGTGATAGAAGTCAGTGGGGCTGTCTACTTTAAAATTGCCCTTTAAGATGGTAAACAGTGTGTTAAGTGTTAGACCCCGCTTGATCGCTAACATACTGTATATCTCAAAGGAAGGCCTGGATTGACAGCTCTGATCACAGCCTCAATTATCTCTGAATGACCTTTCTCCAGCCCTACTTCAATTTGTCAGATCAGACTAAGGTAAGACAATTTGTCCTTCTGTCCACTCTCCAATTTTCTCAAAGATCTTAAATTCTCTTCTCAGCCTGACTTAGGGCAGACTTGAAGACTGCTCGAGGCTACTTTGAAACAGAGCACTTTTGTTTTATTTAGAAGAAGAATTGTTAACACACACACACACACACACACACACACACACACACACACACACACACACACACACACACACACACACACACACACACACACACACACACACACACACACACACACACACACACACACACACACACACACACGAGAAATGTGGCCTCTGCATTGCTGCATTGGGCCTGAGTAGGGAGCTGCAGATGGGGCAAGGGCGGCCTCTAGTGACGCTGGGAGGCCGTGGGCCTAACAGTACCCCCCCTCTACAGACGTCCCTTGGCGGACACCTGGAGCCTGAAGGGCAAGTTCGGTTGAAATCCCGGATGAGGGAGGCATCCAGGATCTGTCTCCGGGGGACCCAGGAGCGTTCCTCCGGGCCGTATCCCTCCCAGTCCACGAGGTACTGGAAGCCCCTCCCCCGGCACCGCACGTCCAGCACGCGCCGCACTGTGTAGGTCGCGTGGCCGTCGATAGTGCGGGGGGGTGGTGGGGCCTCGGCGGGGAGGGAGAGAGGGCTGGAAACCACTGGCTTGAGCAGGGATACATGGAAGGTAGGGTGGACACGGAGGGAGGGAGGGAGACGGAGGCGTACGGCACAGGAGTTGATGATTGACTCAATGGGAAAGGGGCCAACATACCGGGGAGCGAGTTTTCGGGAGTCCACCTTGAGGGGCAAGTCCTTTGTGGAGAGCCATACAATCTGTCGGGGGACGTATGTAGGTGCGGACACACGGTGCCGGTTCGCCTGCCGCTGGGACCTGGCAGAGGCCCGGAGTAGGGCAGAGCGGGCCCTCCTCCACGTCCTCCGGCAGCGACCAATGTGGGCCTGGACGGAGAGTACGGCGATCTCAGCCTCCTGGGCAGGGAACAGCGGGGGTTGGTAGCCGAGAGCGTTGGAAGGGCGACAGGCCGGAGGAGGCGTTCACCAGGGTGTTGTGGGCGTACTCGGCCCATGGCAGCTGGTCGCTCCAGGATGTGGGGCTGGTGGTTGTCAGGCAGCGGAGCATGGCCTCCACCTCCTGGTTCGCCCGCTCCGTCTGGCCGTTGGTCTGGGGGTGGAAACTGGAGGAGAGACTGACCTGTGCCCCCAGGGCCGAGCAGAAGGCGCGCCAGACCTTGGAGGTGAACTGGGGTCCTCTGTCTGACACCACGTCTGCCGGAATGCCATGGCGGCGGAACACCTCGGCCACCAGCAGGTCTGCGGTCTCCCTCGCCGATGGTAGCTTGGGCAGGGCGAGGAAGTGGGCCGGCCTTAGAAAAGTGGTTCACCACCGTGAGGATGGTAGTGTTGCCCCGGGATAGTGGAAGACCGGTGACGAAGTCCAGGGCGATGTGGGACCAAGGACGAGTTGGGATGGGTAATGGGCGGAGGAGGCCGGAGCGGGGTCGGGTGGAGGTCTTGGACCGGGCGCAGGTGGGGCAGGCCGAGACGAAGGACCGGGTGTCAGGGAGCAGGGTCGGCCACCAGAAGTGCTGGCGGACGACGGCCAGGGTGCGGGTGATCCCGGGGTGGCAGCTGAGGCGGGAGGTATGGGCCCACTGCAGAACCTGGGAGCATGCAGAGTCAGGGACGAACAGGCGGTTAGGGGGTCCGGTACCTGGGTCGGGCTGGTGCTCCTGCGCTTGGGTAACGAGCGACTCGATCTCCCAGGTGTGTGTGGCGGCAAGGCACAGGGGTGGAAGGATGGGTTCGGGTCTTCTCCTCTGGCGCGAACACACGGGACAGGGCGTCAGGTTTGGTGTTCTTGGTTCCTGGGCGGTAGGACAGGGAAAAGTTAAACCGGCCAAAAAACAACGCCCACCTGGCCTGCCGGGAGTTGAGCCGCTTCGCCGTCCGGATATAGGCCAAGTTCTTATGATCGGTCCAGACGACGAAGGAGTGGATTGCTCCCTCAAGACAGTGGCGCCATTCCTCCAGGGCTAGTTTGACAGCCAGTAGTTCCCGGTTACCCACGTCATAGTTGCGCTCGGGTGGTGTGAGCCTGCGGGACAGAAAGGCACAGGGGTGGAGCTTACCATCGGTTGGGGAGCGCTGAGAAAGTACTGCTCCTACCCCCGTGTCTGAAGTGTCCACCTCTACCACGAACTGGAGGTTGGCGTCGGGCTGGGCCAGGACTGGGCCCGAAGAAAAGCGGCTCCTGAGGTCGAGGAACGCGGCCTCGGCCGGTGGGTCCATTTGAAGGCCACTGCGGTGGAGGTAAGGCCTGAGAGGGGAGCAGCGATGCGACTGAAGTTACGGATGAAGCGCCGGTAGAAGTCTGCAAACCCGAGGAACCGTTGGAGCTGCTTCCTATTGGCTGGGGTTGGCCACTCCAACACGGCGGCCACCTTCTTGGGGTCCATCTCCAGCCTCCCTCGGCCAATGATGAACCCTAGGAAGGAAATGGATGGAACATGGAAGACACACTTCTCGGCCTTAACAAACAGACGGTTCTCCAGGAGGCGCTGCAGCACCAGGCGTACATGCTTTATGTGGTCGGAGAGGGATTTGGAGAAAATCAAGATGTCGTCGAGGTAAACAAAGACAAAGGAGTTGAGCATGTCCCGGAGGACATCGTTAATTAGGGCCTGGAAGACCGCTGGGGCATTTGACAGCCCAAAGGGCATAACAAGGTACTCAAAGTGTCCGAGCGGGGTGTTGAACGCGGTCTTCCACTCGTCCCCTTCGCGGATGCGGACCAGGTGGTAAGCGTTGCGGAGGTCGAGCTTGGAAAAGTGGGTGGCACCCTGGATGGGGACGAAGACTGAATCCATCAGGGGCAAGGGGTACTTGTCTTTGATCGTGATGTCGTTCAGTCCCCTGAAATCAATGCAAGGATGGAGGGTCTTGTCCTTCTTCGCAACAAAGAAGAACCCTGCGCCTAGCGGAGAAGACGAGGGGCGAATAATCCCGGCAGCGAGAGAGTCGCGGATGTAAGTCTCCATGGCCTCCTGTTCGGGCCGGGAGACGTTATACAGGCGACTGCAGGGGAGGGGGGCGCCTGGAAGGAGGTTGATTGCGCAGTCGTAGGGGCGATGAGTTGGTAAGGATAGCGCCTCCTGCTTGCAAAGACCGGGGCCAGGTCCAGATATTGCGATGGAACCGAGGGCAGGTCAGGGCTCTTGGGGACCCCCGGCGGCGCGCCCGGGGGCGGGGTTGACCGCGCCCTCTCGTGGCCGGACCGGGCAGGTGGCTCGGAGGTGTCCCAGCCGGCCGCAATACAGACATGCGCCGGTCTGTATGCGGCGTGCTCGCTCCTCGGGGGAGATCCGGGAGCGACCAAGTTGCATTGGCTCGGCATCGGAGAGAGTCGGGGGACTTGTGAGGTGCCCAAGAGTAGCGGGCGCTGGAGACCGGGGCGTGGCACGGACTGGAGACTTGAGGCTCGCCCCCTCCCTCTCGCGCTGGCACTCCCGTAGCCGGTTGTCCAGGCGGATTGCGGTCTCTACTAGTTAGTCCAGGTCCGTGGGCTCGTCCCGCCGCGCCAACTCGTCCCGCAACTCGTCGTTCAGGGCGTGCTGAAACACGTCCTGCAGGGCTCCGTCATTCCAGCCGCTTTCCGCGGCTAGAGTCCGGAACTCGACGACGAGAGAGGCAACGCTACGGAACCCTGGCGGAGGGAGAGGAGTCTTCTGGTGGCCTCCTTGCCGCAAACTGGGTGGTCAAAGACTCTCCTCATTTCGCGGGTGAACAGATTGTAGGAGAGACTCACGGGGCCCCAAACTGACTCCAAACCACGGAACCCCAGCCGAGAGCTGCCCCTCTCAGGCAGGAGATGAGAAACGCGATGCGGGCACTATTTGAGGCGGCGGACGACGGCCGCTGTTGGAAAACCACCGCGCACTGCACAAGGAAGGCGCGGTAGGTGCCGAAATCTCCGTCGTAAGGCGCTGGAGCCGGAACGTGGGGCTCAGGGGGGACCAGAGAGACGCTGGGAGCCCTGGTGGGGGAAGGAGGGTGGGTCGGCGGAGCAGGGGGGGCCATGGGGGCCGGAGGACCCTGCAGGCTGCTGACGGGCGCCGAGATGGTCCGGAGGTGTTCCGCGATGTCCCGGAGGGCCTGGTCATGATGCCCAAGCAACACTCCTTGGTCCCGGAGTGCGCGGCGGAGCCCTTCTGTGTCGGCTGGGTACATGTTTTCCTGGCCAGACCGTACTGTCACAACCAGAACTAGGAGGGACCCAAACGCACGACACTGGGAGAAGGGAGACAGGCAAGGGATGTTTATTAACCGGGACGGTGGAGCTGGCCGGGGGGACCCGGTCGGGTGGGGATGGAGCAGGGCAGGGCAGGGATGGTGATGACCAGGAGATGGGGCCCAGGATCCGGGTGGAGAGACGGGGAACCAGGCTGGATGGAGATGAACGGAGAGCCTTGGTCGACGAGCGGAGACAGGCAGGTA
This sequence comes from Zeus faber, assembly GCF_960531495.2. Taxonomy (NCBI): domain Eukaryota; kingdom Metazoa; phylum Chordata; class Actinopteri; order Zeiformes; family Zeidae; genus Zeus; species Zeus faber. The sequence continues at coordinate 1,998,847 of NC_137202.1, read as the reverse complement.
AACCGGGCTGGCTGGACTTGGAGAGACAGACTGGGTCGACAAGAGGAGACAAGCAGGTAAGGGGAAGGCGAGACAACAAGACATGAATTAGGAAGGGAGCCAATAGCGATACAACTCGGGGAAAGCTAGTTGACGGTCGGGCAAGGAATGGCTAGGAAGCTGGGGCTAAATACTGTGTGGGTAATTGATCCCAGGTGTGTGCAATTGGGCCTGAGTAGGGAGCTGCAGATGGGGCAAGGGCGGCCTCTAGTGGCGCTGGGAGGCCGTGGGCCTAACAGGTTGCTCTGTACTAATATTTTCAAAGCACTTTTGACACTTTTGACAGAGGAGTGTCCCCCGTTATGTGCTTTTTTTGTTTTGTTCAATAAATTAACGTAGAGGCATGGGGATGTGCAGTGGAATCGTGTCATAGGGAGCACCGGCCCTACACACAAACACCCCTGAAAGCACACAATTCACAGTGAGCGAGTGGGTGTATTGGTGAGGACGCCCACTTCTCCGGTGGGATCTTAGTGCACGCTCCTTCTCCACCTCGTAAAAAAGTACAATATTATTACTATTATTTCAATAGTACAAAAAAAAAACGGGACAATTTTCCAGTAAATGTTGAAAACTAGGACATTTTATCGTCATGACAGATGAGTCGGGACTCTGGTCACTGTATGCTAGCGGCGATTACCATTAGCATACCGGTTAAATTCAGTGTCTCTGCATGTTACAGTTAAGAATTAAGGCTTTACTCAAGTGAACTAATACAGTGGTACTTTGACTTACCAGTTTAATTTGTTCCGTGACAGAGCTCGTAATTCAATCTGCTCATATAGCAAATCAATTTTCTCCATTGAAATTAATTGAAATGCCATTAATCCATTCCAGCCCCCAAAAAAGCACCCCAATTTTTTTTGTTACGTGTTTTTAAATAAAAAAATTTTTTTAATAAATAACAAATACAAACATAATAGAACGCTATCACGCTATTTCCTGCGAGCTGCTTCTCCGTCAACCACACCAACACCAGATTCTCCATCTTTTCATGGACAGTGGTCTGCAGCTTAGACATTATTTTAACGCCCTTGGCTGGCGTAATACCCTTTATCGCCTCCTTCTGCTTCAGTATGGTACATATCGTAGAAGTACTACGCTCATACTGCCTCGCCAATTCCACCACACGCACACCTCGTTCATGTTTTTCTATGATTTCATGCTTTAATTCAATCAACATCATCCGCTTCTTCTTCTCAGCACTTACTTTCTTAGGACCCATGGTTAGAATTTTTTTTTGGCAAAATAACTGCACAAAAAGCACAAAACGCAAGCATAAAACACAAAAGAGATGCTTCCACGGACAGGTAACCACGTGAAGTGAACGAGTGAGATGCGGGATGCTTGCATGATTCGCTCGCCACGCCAACTAGCAGCAGCGTACCTGAAGCTTGCTCCTCGTAACTCAAATTTTTGCTCGCAAATCAATACAAAAAATCTACAGAACGACGGCACGTAACTCGGAAAACTCGTATGTTAGTGCACTCATAAATCAAGGTACCACTGTATTGTCTTTTCCCAGGGTTCTGTTTATAGACAGTTTACCTGTTGGGAATATGAAAATCCAATTTATGTCAGGCTAATATTCCCCTGTATTTTCAAACACCAAGTGCCACCATTAACCACAGACCTTATTGCAAGCATCTAACCACCAAAAACCAATTCAAGAAACCCATTGACTTTGAGACGAGGGAACCGGAAGTGCAAAAATGGTAACTTATTTCTGGGTTTTAGGACTCATTCCCGCAGGCCTCTATTTGCAGTTTACGTGGATGATACCAATGAAACACAACTGAATTTTCCTTTTTTCCAAATATCCACCGTCGAAGACACCACGGTCCTTCAGATCAACAAACAAATTGATTCCTTCCTGAGGAATCACCGCCAACTTTCTATTCTCTGGTTTGCCGTGCATACCACCTCAATGTAGCTGTCAATAGCAGAGCCGTCATGTATATTGAAATGAAGAAAAGTTGAAAGTCTCTCACTTTAGCATTCTGTGTTCCCTTGGACAATCACCAAATCTCTCGACTGTCTCCATGTAATAGCCTGCAACAGTCTTTGGGTCACTGCTTGTAGTAAAGACATTCATCCAGATGATTTTCCGTCAAACCCTGTCAATACAGCTGATACAGATTCCAAATGGCTTCAATTTGTCATAGCAGCCCAAATGCCGCATATAATTTGGCTACTATTCAAAATAGCTTCGGTGATGGAGACCTCTGGTGCATCTGAGCTCAACAGCCCTTGGGTCTAGTTCTTTTAAAATTAAACAAACGTGTTCTCCTCATATCCATTCTCTTTGTATTTTGTGTACATCCACCTATAACCATGGAGTGGGCCGGATGTTTGTAATTGTTCCTGAATTAAAGTAATTACCCGATCCAAACTGGTATATGTCTTGCTCCGAAACAGACCATACGATTTCAAAATTTGCTAAATTTAATGTTAATGTTTAATGTTGTTAAATGTCGTTCGCCGACAATGAAATGGTGACAATTAGCAAGCAACGCTTTGACATCCTAATAATGAATCCAAGGTTGAAATATAGCTGAACTAAGTCCTGTTAAGTCATTTCCACACAACAGAGTGAGGGCGTTTTCCTAATCTGAAATCTTGCGTGGACGAGAAACTTAGATTAAAAAAAAATTAAATTTCATATATCCCCTAATATATTTTTGCCCATGTCCCTTTAGGGGCTCCGTAGAACTGTTTTAATAAGAAGTATTCTTGTAATATCACATTAAATAAGCTATATGCCCTGAGAAACGCAGGGAATTCTGTGGAGATTAATGGTACAGCGATCTGAGGGGAACATCCTAGAGGGAATAAGAGAGAATGTTGAGACAATTAAATATTAATTTTGCGTTCATTACTTGGGGCCCTAAGAATTGCTGATTTCAAACACACTTCTTATACCTGAAGAAAAATCCAGAAAACAGAAAACTGGGATATTAACCCTTTGGAAAGAAAAAGCCTGTTGACTTGATGGCTGACTGATTTTATTTATCCCCAGAGAAAATGGAGACAGAAGTAGGTGAAAAGACGGAGCTCAAATGATAAATAGAAACTGGTATATTAACAGTATAACAGCTTACATCAATTGAATATATGCAGTCATTATACTTAAATCCTACAAGAAAAAAAGAACGTCCACCTGAGGAATCTATTGAAAAATTGTGAGGTTGAGTTTTTTTTTTTATTATTGCGTGGAGGAGTTTGAGACAAATAATTGGAGAGAAATATTGATAGAAAATCATTTGCCTTGGAATGATGGTGATCCTTCAATGTCTCGGTCCAAATTGATGACCCAAAACTCAAATCAAGGAATATTTATTCATTAATTTGCCTTTTTCTATGCATTGTTTTAACTATTATTAACACCATAATTATTATTATTATTATTTTTTTTTTCTTTCTTTCTTTTTTTTTTTTTTTAGGGGTCCAGCCCTGTGGATCCTGATCTAAATTTGGAGCAGAAATTACTAAAAAACTGTCATTATTTAGTAAGTTTCAGGAGCAGGCCGCTTTATGACATTATCTTCTGAAGTTATATTTTGAAGTGCAAGCTTCGTCTTTTGGAAGCAATTTCCCTCCAGTCACTTAGGAGTATGACATCTAGACAGACAGCTTAAGCCGGGGCTGTGTTAAAAAGAACTCTGAAAAAACTGTAACTCCTGCTGCATTATACAAAACCCGGGAATCTACAATCGTTCCAAGAAGACACACCGCAGGAAGTTCTAAGAACCATTGGAGGAACCAACTTTTTCTTTTGTGTCCACACTAAGTCATCCAAAACAATGGTAATTATTAAAACATCGTTCTTCAGGCATATGTAAACTGAGCGTCAGTAGAGCAACATTCAGTGACATAAGTCCATGGCGATTGGTCGAACACGAGGACGACAAATGATCATGTGAAAAAAAAAAAGGAAAAATTTGATACTTAATTTAAAGTAAACTGTCTAATCTAACTGTCTCAAGTAAAATGTCTTCATTTATACACAATTAACTTCAAAAACATTAAATGTAGAGACACTTTCAGCCTTACTGAAAATCAGAAAAATGTACCTAACACAACTAAACTGTACTCGAACATCTATTAGGATATGCAGCAAAACCGTTCTAGGTGTTTCAGAGCCGGGGAAACCCTGACGCTGTGAGTCCTCACTGACCAGAGGGCAACAGCGACAATTCAATTTACTAGAATGGGAATTGCCAAATAAACTCCTGTAAGCACCAATTTTAGCAAGGTTGTTAACCAACATCAACAACTGTGTGTGTGTGTGTGTGTGTGTGTGTGTGTGTGTGTGTGTGTGTGTGTGTGTGTGTGTGGCGAACAGAATGGGAGTCTGGGTTCAGACTGCTGTCTCTGGCAAACCTGGCATTATGCCTAAGGGATCACAAAAGAAAATAAACAGGGTAGCTACTAAATTATTAAAAACACACACACACACACACACACACACACACACACACACACACACACACACACACACACACACACACACACACACACACACACACACACACACACACACACACACACACACACACACACACACACACACACACACACACACACACACACACACACACACTGGGCCTGTGCACAGACACATGCTCGCTCTCCAGACCTCACATGAACCTACACATGCACACTCCTGAAAACACACAAAAGGTCCTTCAGAGTGCCACACTCTGAGACTTATCCCAGCCTTTGCATTGTTAATGAATCCAAATAAGAACACATGAAATAATCATGAACAGGGGCTGTATCCAAAAAGCCTTCTGAGGCTAAAAGGTGCTACTAATTGGCCAATTTAGAAGTAAGTTAACTAAAAGTAACGTGCATTTAACCCCTGCTTTTAAAATCCTCTCTAAAAGCAATTCACAATGCATTGAGCCAAAAAAAAAAAAGAGTTCCCCACAGGGGTAGAAAGCAGCTTTAGTGAAGGTCAAATTACTTTTTGCTAGACGGGGGGAATGTTTGGCACAGCTGCTCAGTGGTAAAATGTCTTATATTATCATAGTCCCTGTTACACCACACCCTCCCAGCAATAAGTCATTTTGTCCAATGCTTCAAACATTGTACAGTGACATCAAACACATTAGGAGGTGTTGTGAGTTTGGTAAAAGTGCTCATTGATTTCCTATTAAATTCCAATCATCATCATATAAAATATAAACACCCCAAACATATAATAGCACTTATGGTAATGAAATATGCATTTCAACTGAGAAATAAAAACAAACAAAACAAAGCAATTTCATAAAGACTATTAAAAACATTGTACGACAAGGGGCGAGTAGGCATTTAAAAAGACCAGGGCGGGGGTTAGCGGGGGGAGGAGCAGACTTTTGAGAGAGGTTTTGAAAGATGACAGGGTGGGGGCTTTTTCGATTTGATTGGGTCACAGATCCCATTTCATACGACTTAAGCAGGAGGTAAACTTAAAAAGACGTGAGAACAAAAGACCTAAGAACTAAAGAAAAAATTGTGAACTCAAACTCAAACAATACTTAAAAGGGGATGGTAGCTCAGGCGGTAGAGCTGGCGGTCTAGTGATCCAACGGTTGCTGGTTCAATCCCAGGCTCCTCCTTCTAGCATGCTGTAGTGTCCTTGAGCAAGACACTTAACCCCTAATTGCTCCTGATAGCTGCGTCCGTCAGTGTTTGAACAACTGTAAGTCGCTTTGGATAAAAGCGTCTGCTAAGTGAAATGGAGTGACTTACCTCAACTGCAGAGGGTACCAAGCTTTTATTGGAAGCAGGCTTTTATATCTAAAACCAAACCAGAACTCTCTCTTTGAATTTCAAATCAAACTGCCATCTGGGTGCCACGCTCTTCAAAATAAATATATCTAAAATAAACTTGCGTAATTTTTTTTTGTTCAGAGACACAGGACGCACAGTGGACTAGAGATCACTTTCTCTCCATTAGGCAATCCACTGTGCTGATCCAAGGCTGAACGTCCCCTGGTTTAAAATGTTTGCATCATACAAGTAGAAACAAACAAAAACAAAAAGATCTAAAATAAAATCAAAGGAAAACCAGAACATGGGGACCCCATGGGATGCATGGTGTGCGGTGCAGCACTGGAGGAGGAAAAACACACACACACTGACTCAGATTCAGCCTTGTTTACCCGTTTTTATTTGGGTACCGTTTATTCAAATAGATACACTAAATCTAAAACAAACCGGAAAAAACAAGCTTGTTGACCCGGGAAAAGGAGGAGGTTGAATGACTGGGAAAGGGAGACTGAAGTCTATCCCCTGCCATGTCTCAACGGCATTTGGGCCAATCGCGTTAAGGGGCGCTTTCAGAACGAGAAAAGGCAAAAGACAAAGTTCGCCTCTGTGGCTTGCGCAGAGAATACCCCAAGAACCCGGATCACCGCGTCACTTTGTTCTGATCTTGTTCTGAAGGTGTCTGTGGTTGCTAAAGAAGCCACACCCGATGCTCATTGGTTGGGCTAACTAGCATCTGGTTTAAAAACCCCGACCACACACTCAGTCAGGATGGGAGCCTCTTGTCATGACATGTTCCATCTGCTCCTTGCTAATTCCACCTAGCCTCATCTCTACAATAAACTGGTGATAACCCCCATTGTCTGTGTCTCTGTGGCGGAGGTCCCTGAAAACGCCACTTGGGTGGCGTTTGGTGGCGAAACTGCCACAGTGTCCTTTTGGTCAAAAACCTCTACTTCTTTTTAAGTGTATCTCCACCATAAGTCTCTGGGACCCCAATCTAAGAAGATTTTTATTGTTAGATATGATCTGATATAATGTGTCTATAGATCCAAGATGGCACCAGCAGCAGCTGCCTCGGTACAATGTACTTGTGTAATTTGTTAGTTAGTTTTTTCTCTGTGTTCTGTTTTAAGTGAACCCACCAGGATCACTTTTACTATTAAAGAACTGCTGAATAATCCACTTAACACAACATCTGATCTGAAACCAGACTTGAAATGGACGTTTTGAACATTTTAGTGAGCGGAGCGACAGCTCTCTACGGATGATTCAGGAAATGCAAATGGAGAAAATATGTCGGAGTGCTGGTCCGGCTGCAACAGAGGGGTTTTAGGACCCCTTTACCCAGTATTCACCTGGTGAATGTCCGCTCTCTGGGGAATAAGATAGACGAGCTGCTGCTACTCAACGGAACCAACAGGGATATCTCTCACTCTGTAGCACCGTGCTTCATGGAGACCTGGCTCAGTGAAACCACACAGGACTGTGCAATATGGCTACCTGGGTTCCATCTCCATAGAGCGGACCATGTTGCGGAACTATCGGGGAAATCCTGAGGTGGCGGAATTCACTTCTATATGAATAAAGGTTGGTTTAATGACATTACAGAGCTAATGAAATGTTGTCCAGAACTGGAAATATTATTCATAAACTGCACACTGTTTTATTGTGGAGTTTTCCTCCACTATACTGGTCAGTGTTTAAATTCCACCCAAGCATGCATTGGGGAGGCAAAACATTTTCGGCAATCCAAGGAAGAGGTGTTAGCTACGTTTATACTTGCCCCATGCACAAGGGAGCGCATGACGCTGAGGTGTCTGTAATGTTTGGGGTGAAGAAGGGCCCCGGGGTCCCAAGAGAGAGAGCCCATTGCCAGGGGCCCCGGTGATAAGGGAGGTGGAATGTGTTTAGATGTATGTTAGTCAGGCGCTGAACTGTGACCCATAGATTGGAATCAGATGTGTTACGTTATCTCTGTACAAGTATAAAGGACACTCCCTAGGTCCATTCGGGAGAGAACGCGTCGCTCCCGTCTCTCCCAGACAATCCATGGCAAGTCTGGTTTGATGCTGTTTTTCCGTGTAATAAACTTATTATTATATTCAAGTCAGCGTCAGCGGAGATTCCTTCTTCATCTGCACATCATCGACAACAAAGAAACTACAAATTGTCACCACGAACAGGATCTGTTCAGCCTCACCTGCCACTGCCGTCAGCTTCAGCGAAGTTACTCAGGGTGAGTGTTCTCTCACAAATACGAGCTGCTGTGTGGTCTGTGAAGCGGTTGTGTCTTGTGCAGGTAGGCTGCACTGACAAGAGCAGATTGTGCGGAGATGAGAGATGATGTGTTGATGTGTGAAGTGAGTTTCCGTCTAAATTGGGGTTTATTAAGTTGTAAAAGACGTAAATGAGGGGAATAAGAATATTAACAAAGAAAAAGAGGAATAAAGACAAGAGAAATAAGAAATAAGTTCAAAGAGAATTAAGTTGAAGTAAAAAGTAATAGTAGAATGGCAGAACTAGTAACAAAAAGTAGCTAAATAACCATGCAAGATTAATGGGGACAGGGCCCGTATCTTCATAACGGTAAGACATGTGTACATTAGCTGCTGTGTGAAAGTAAGAAAATATAGTATAGTCAAATCTGTGTAAGAAAAACAAAGAGGAAATAACCCTGGCCAGGGGAATTGACTCAATATGAAATAAGATGAAAAAGATGAAAGTGAATTGAAAAAGAGTTAAATGTTAAAGGCTTAAAAGAGGAAATAAGATGAAAAATAAAGTTTGAGAAAAGTGGGAAAACAGGGCTGAACCAGCCTAGGAGAACTAGTGTACATTGAACATGCAGGATGAAAGAATCTGATTAAAAAGATAATTTGTTAAAAGTTTGGCCAAATTGAAAATTTCTATGAAATTAGAGAATTATAAATGAGTTGATTAAGCGCTGTTAAGCGCTGTTGGAGTCTTTAGAAGATTAGACATACTGCTTGACAGACAGTCTGTGTGTCTGTGTGTGTGTGTGTGTGTGTGTGTGTGCCGCGCGGTTAAGGATGTGTGGAGAGATTTGTGTAATGTTCGTGTGCATGTATAAATAATATATAGAATATATGTGTTATTGAATAGGTATATAGAGCTGGTGAGTGGTTTGAGTAATACATAAGGAAAGAAATTTTTGCCCCTTTAGTGATAAAACATATATGAGCACTTTTTTAAGGACGTTTATACATTTGATAAAACATATGTGAGCCTTTTTTAAGGACGTTTGTACATTTGAGAAAATAATATGAGCCTTTTACAGGACGTTTATATGTTTGATAAAACATATGAGCCTTTTTTTAAGGACGTTTATATATTTGATAAAAAATATGAGCCTTTGACAGGACGTTTATACATTTGACAAAAATATGAGCCTTCTGAGAGAAGGAGTAGATCAACCAGCAACAGTTTGCTTACACATGCATGTTCACATTCAGAAAAAGAAAGAAAAATCTCCTGTTCTGAATTTGTAAGTAGAATTTGTGGATTGTTTAAAGACTGCGTGGGTTCTTTATTTGTCTTTTTCATGCTTGTTGTTTGTGTGTGAATGTGCTTGCTGTGAGTTTTGTCTGGTTAAAAGAACAGATAGTCTTATTGAAATAGAAGGAGAAGCTGGTTACAGGATGTTCACTCGCTGACGACCAGTCCATACTGGAAGTTGTGGCTAAATCTAAGAGGTGGAGCAAGGGGTGGTGCTTCATAAAGAGTGGAGATTAGTTAAGAGGGGCTGTTAAGAAGCCTCCTTCTCTCTTTTTCTCTCAGTATGAAAGAAAAAAAATGAAAAATTAAAATTAAATTAAATTAGATAAATAGAATAAAAATAATTAATTGAAGGTCATATCAGATTCACTAATACACTCTTAAGATTTAAATGCATTGTATGAATAAAAGTAAACATTGCTTTATTTCAAATGCATGAGATATGAGAAAGCTGATAATGCATGTCTCACTGAATTGTATTACAGTGTGTGTAAGAATTTAGAGTGGTCCTAAGACACTGAACTCTTGTGTTGTTCTTTTTCTTTTCTTTTTTCCTTTCTTCCTCTCTTTTACTATGCTGAGTGAAAGCTGGGGAAAAGACAGAAAAGATGGAATGAGTCTGAATTGGACCATCCAAGGGGCTGATGACAAGACATCTGGCAGTGCGTCACAGACACTGGAAGCTTGCGGATGACAGTGCATAGGAATTCTGAATCCAGTTGAACAAGGCCAGTGCGGTTTTATCCATAAGCTCTTTCAATGGACTGCATTTACCTAGACTGTATGGGTATACATTTAGTTATATCCTACATAATTGACACATGTTTAGCTTGTTTGCACATATAGGCTTACAGTAGTTCTTTTTAATATATTACATTTGCAATTATTTAGTGGGAGACTTGGCAACTGACTGACTAATTAAGGAATTTGCCTAATTAATGGAGTATTATTGATTTGATTGATCACTTGCGGAAAAGCTGATTTGATTTAAATACTGTTTAGTGCTGTGAATATTGGTTTCATTATCTGAGTATGGTTTACCTTGATTGAGGCTGTTTTGAGATTGAACATTGATATAATTTTGATAATTTAAGATAAATGTGTGTGATCAGATGCATCAGATGATGAACAAGTGAATTTTCTTTCATAAGTAGTAAGCTCTTGGTCTCCTTTGGGGTTGGTCAATACAGTTGTTTTTGGTTGAGTGTGATTACAGGGTGCTTTATAAATAATTTTTAAATAATTCAATTCGATTTACAATAAAAGAAAATAAGAGGGTCAATATGATGTCAAAAATGGATACTAAAATTACAAAAAGCAATAACTCCTGTTGATGTAGAGCGAAAGAATAGTCCCCTTATTAAAGACATTGCAAAAATATCAGGAAAATGGAGCAAGCGTTGGCCTGACATTGAACAACCGTGGCCAGTTGAAGGAACTCCTAACCTGGATGTGATTAAAACAATGCAGGTGCTTTTGTCCACATATGAAGTAAATCAAAAGAAAGGTAAGAAAGGAAAGAGACGCACGGAAAAAAGACAAACAGAACTTGGCATTCTGCAGCTGTTCGAAAAGGAGGGACAGAAATTGTTGGAAGCTGCAAAAGAAAAAAGGGAACGGAGCATACAAGAAGTAAAGAAAAATTATAAGGACACAGAAAAATTAATGGAAAAGATTAAGGCACCCTTCTCACATACTGCATCTGTAAAGAAGACCCCGCCTTATGAGAATGAGGTGAAGTTCACTGAAGTTTATCCCCAGCTCCCAGTGATTACACACGAGGGCAGCTATCTCTTCAAAGATGACGATGAGCAAATAATAGAGATGGGCAAGGCTAAAACAAAAACGAGGGCAGCTATCTCTTCAAAGATGACGATGAGCAAATAATAGAGATGGGCAAGGCTAAAACAACCATAAAGATGTACCCGAGCTCCAACAATACAAAAAGAAGATACCATTTGGGAAGCAAACAACGAGTCAGAAGTCTGGAAATTGTCTGGAAGAGATTGTGAGTGATTCAGACGAAGCTATTGGAGGATACGACCCCGCAGTCAGACGGATATTGGCTAAAGCGGAGAAAAATGAGATCGACCAGTGAGGAAAATGGTTCAAGGAACGGACAACACGGATGAGAGTGAACAGGGGGAAAGTGATGAAGAATCAGAGAAAGAAGGTCCTTCCTGTTTTCAACCGTTAGCAGCCAGTACAGGGGTAGGAGATGACAGACGCATGGTTTTAAGAGAGATTGAGAGGAGTATAGACAAATGCCTCGAGGACCTAAGTGTCTCCACCTGTCCAGACGTTCAACAAGTATTGGAAAAACAATTACAAGAACTGCAAATAACGGAGAAGAAACTACAGAAGAAAAGCCTCAAAAGCCAGACACTTTGAGGTATGGACTACGTCCAAGAAAAGGAATGAGACCCGACAAAATTTGTCCAGCGATAATTCGAGGACAAAATTTAGAGTACAAGCCTTGGCAGAATACAGACATGTCTAACATACTTGAAAAGTTACCCACTCTTCAAGATGGAGCACATCCGTGGATCTCAAAGCTGGAAGAGGTTTTGGTGGGAACATGGCCTGCCATGGGAGATATTAAGAGACTTTTGGCTAGCCTCATAGGAGTCCCAGCGATGGAGGAGATCCTACAGGCGGAAGGCCTTTACAGATATGTGGCAACTGCGGTGTATGATCCAGAATTGTTTGCTGCAAGTAGAGGTCGGATGTGGAGAGCATTGAAAGATGCATTTCCAACAAACGTACACCTGGACAACATCTTTATTGAGTTATTGGGCCCACAGGAAAATCCAAGAGCTGATGTGTCAAGGGCTCATCAAGTGGGGAGAAATGTCACAGGAAATTATCCAGATTTGAATCAAATGGAGAAATCAATTCTCTGAGCCAAAATGCAGAAGGGGCTGCCTCTACAAGTGAGGAGCAAATTGGCAGTGGTTGGTCTTGGAAGCATGACCAAAGGTGTTTATACGGATCACATCAAGTGGAGCTATATTGGAAAAAGGAGCATGACCAGAAGGAACAGGACCAGGAGACTATCAGAAAACTTAACCAAATACAGTTGGTGGATAATAAGAAGAAGGAAGGGAAACAAGCTGTGGTTATGCAGAGCCAGTCACAACCAAATGAATTATCACAATTACCAATTACCACAACCACAGCAAGGACAGATTCAGGTTCAACCACCTGTGGTCCCCACTGTCTCCTTTCCACAGCCAGTTTTGATCAACCACAAATATGGAGAGGAAGTGGTCAAGGAAATTTAGCAAGAGGTAGAGGAGGAAATTTCCAACAGTCTCAAGGAGCGTGTCATAATTGTGGACAACTAGGCCACTTTGCTCATGACTGTTACAGGTTCAGAGGAGGCTTCAGAGGAGGTTTCAGAGGACAACCACAGCCATCCAGGGGACCGGATGGCTGTGGCACCAGAGACCGAGACTTCTTCAGTATATTGGATTGGAAATCTTAGTCCAGAGCTATTAGAGCCAGCCAAGATGTGGGAGAAGTCCATTGTGGCAAATATGCCTGAAGCTAAGCCACATCATTGCACGCTTAAATATTTCAAGAAAACTGGCAAATTGGATCCAGAGGAGTGGTTGAGTAGTCAACCCAAGTATGTTCAGCTGACCTCGTGCTGCATAAATTTGGGACCACAAGGAGCAGCTATAAAGACAAACACTGCTGAGAATCTTGAAAAGGAGCATGACATTGAGAAAAGTGTGCCACATGTGACATTAATGGTGGCTGAAGGATTTGAGCAGAAGCATATAGGAGAAATGATGGGAGAAGCTGAGGAAGCCATTTTTTCAGCCAAACCGGTGAGAGTTGAACTGTGACCAGGGACCAAACCTCCTTGGAAGAACCAGTACCCACTAAAGGAGGAGGCAATCAAAGGGATTGAACCACAAATTGAAGGACTGTTAAAAGCAAGTGTAGTGGAAATATGTTCAAATCCTCAGAGTAATACGCCTATATTGCCTCTAACGAAACCAGATGAATCCTATCACTTGGTATATGATTTAAGAGCGGTAAATTATGTGGTGGCGGACTTTCCAGCTGATGTACCAGATCCACATACCTTGTTAGCCCAAATTCCTCCAGAGGCTACAAACTTCACAGTGTTGGATTTGTGTGGAGCATTTTTCTGTGTTCCACTGAGCGAAGAAAGTCAAGGGTTGTTTGGATTGACATACAAAGGACAAACCTTCAAGTACAAGAGGCTCCCGCAAGGATTCAAACATAGCCCTCACATTTTCAATAAAGTGTTGCAGGATGACTTGGCTGGGATTGATCAGATCTTGAAAAGTACTGTCATTCAGTATGTGGATGACATCGTCATCTGTTCACCAGATAAGGAAACGTGCCATGGGGACTCAATCAAACTGTTGCAGCTATTGGTAGACAATGGACACAAGGCCTCTCAGAAGAAGCTGCAGTAGTGTCAAGAAAAAGTCGTTTATTTGGGTCAAACAATAACCCATGGACACAGAACCATCTCTGAGAGTCAGTTGGAAGCCATTCCAACGGCTCCAAAGCCTCGAACAGTCAGAGAGATAATGACATTTCTTGGTATTGCGGGATATTCTTCAGCCTGGGTAGAAGATTATGCCTGCCTAACAGGGCCTTTGAGAGCCATGATAAAAGAGACTGGGAATGCTCAACTCCTTTGTAAACTCACCTGGACGCAGGGAGGTCTTATGGCATTTGAGATGATCAAACAGAAGTTACAAGAAGCTCCAGCGGTTGCGTTGCCAGACTATTCTCAGAACTTTTTGCTGTATGTGGCTACATCCACTGGGGGTAAATATGCATGTGCAGTTCTTTGTCAGCCCACAGGTACAGGGACATGTCCTCAACATGTTTTGTATTATTCCACTGCCTATTCAGAGGTAGAATTGGGGCTACCACTGTGCTACAGACTAATGGTTGGAGTTTATCTAATGTATGATAAAGCATCATCAGTAACTATGGGTTACCCAGTGACAATTCTTACCCATCATAGTCTCAGAAATCTTTTGAATTTTGGTAAATGTACATTGACTATGTCTAGGCTAGGAGACTATCATAGGCTCTTAGAGCAGGAACATGTCACCTTAGTAAGGTGCGTCACGGTAAATCCAGCTGAGAATTTGCCAACACCAGAGGATGGGGAGCCACATGATTGTATTCAGGAAGTAGAGAGATATGCAAAGCTCAGATCAGACTTGCAAGCTTTCCCACTGCATGTGTCAGATGTGGAGTATTGGACTGATGGGACCTGCTATCGAATAGGAGATACACTGAGTGCTGGTTATGCAGTAGTCAAAGCCCAGGGAACTGAATTTGTTGTTGAGAATCAGAAGTAATACCACAACCTGCTTCTGCACAGCTTGCTCAGCTTGTGGGCCTGACTGAAGCTTGTCTATTGGCCGAAGGCAAGCGAGTGACAATATATACAGATTCTGCATACACACATAATATGTGTCATTTATTTGGATCAGTGTGGAAAAATCGAGGATTTAAGAAAACCGATGGTTCTCCGATACAGCATCATGATCAGATAATGAAATTGTTGCATTCAATTATGAAGCCAAAGGAAATAGCTGTAGCCAAGTGTGCAGCACACAAAATGGTCACGTCAAGGGTTACACAAGGTAACAAAGCGGCTGATGAGGCTGGAAAAGCAGTGACAGGAGTAAACAAAGCAGGCAAGGTTCTTCTGGTCACCCATGAAGTAGACTTGGAAGATTCACGCTCAGAGATGTGGTCTTGATGCAAGAAGCTGCGTCAGCCATCGATAAACAATTATGGTTGGACCGATGGGCCACACAAGATTCTGCTGGTCTGTGGAGAAATCATGAAGGACTGATGATAGCACCCCCCGACCTACTAGGTCTGATGATTCAGGAAGCACATGGGTTAGCCCATGTTTCAAGAGGGGAAGTAAGGAGAAAAATCACAAAAGAGTATGGTTTTTGGGCATTGTACTTGCTTGAGCAAATTGATTATGTCATTGGCAGATGTACAATCTTTCTTAAAAACAATGTTCGGAGGGATGTGATGGGTCCACCTGGTCACATTCCAACTCCGACAGGTCCTATGCATGAGTTGGTTGTGGATTTTGTTGACATGATAAAACCAGTAGGAGGTAAAAGATACATGTTAGTCGTCGTGGATAGATTTTCACGGTGGCCTGAGGCATGTCCAACCAAGCGTAAAGATGCTCAGTCAGTTGCCAAGTCAAGTATTTGTGTCGTGAGCAGGTGGGGACTTCCAGATCGCATATCCTCAGATAATGGGAAAGAGTTCATGGATAGAACAGTCAAATTAATTCTGCAAAAATTGGGAATTAAACAACGTCTAGGAGCTGTTTATCATCCACAATGCCAAGGTGTGTGAAAAAAATGAATGGTGTGCTGAAAAATCGTATGGTTAAAATCTGTCAGCACACAGGTCTGAATTGGGACGAGGCGCTTTCGTTGGCATTAATGGTGTGTCGTTCAAGAGGGCTCCATGATTTGCGCATGACACCCCATGAGTTGGCTACGGGTAGACGGATGCCAACACCTTGTTTGTGCACAAGTGGAAAGGGTCCAAGCTTAGCCCTTTTCGAAGATAAAATGCGAGTGTATGTTAACCATATGGCTGCACTGCAAAAGAGAATACACACATATGTCTCTGACAGGCAAAAACAAGAGGAGGAGACTACAAGTGTTCTTATTATGATCAAAAATGAGTGAATGTGAGAGAGGATGGAGTGCAAACAAGGCCAGACTACAGATGCAAAATTGTGACTCTTGTGGTACTAAATTAAAGTAAAATTGTCGAGCCCGCGGTTGTAAAAGAAGTAGGAAAATTGACAACTGAAGTGTCAACTCTCCCACCAACTGAAAAAATAAAGCAGATGTCCACCTCTTCGGTTCTGAAAGTTACTAATGTTGCAGAGGTATTGCGGTTAACTATTGCTGCGCCTCAGATGATTTCTACAAGTCCAATTTCTGCGAACACTGTGATTAGAACTGAATTAGGAAATGCAGCTCACCTTCCATGTAAATGTAGTAAATGGAATACTGGTGGAAATAATCCCCCTAAATGGAAAAATGCGCGTGGTGAAGACATAGTGCTAACAGGACTTGATGTTACCAGTGTGCCTCACGATCAACTAAAGTATGCTGTATATGTTGTAATAATGACAGGAGATGGGTTAAAGTTCGAGATGACTGTTCGCTTGTCATAGGTAATGTCATATAGGAAGATCAAGGAGAAAATACATGCACATATTTGGATCCAGAGTTTGAATATATCCCAAGGCAAAATTATTGGGAAGCAGGATATAGAACTCATAAGATAATGCTTGCCGTAAAAGATCTGGTTACTAAAGAAATAAGTAAGATTGCTCAAGAAGTTCAAAAGCAAGTAGTCACACCAAGGGTGACTGTTGAACCGATGACATCTATTATCCTAGCTCGGGGAATAACTAGTAGTATTAACATATCATCATCAGTTACTACTCTAGCTACAACATTGGCAGAAAAGATGTTACAACAGCGATGATGACAACTTCTACGTCTGTAACTCCTGGGAATCATACAAGTGAGGTTGTGAGGATGAGATCCACTACCAATAAAACAATGATGACTTTTTCGGTGTCTACAAAGTGTGTAGAGTTGGTAAATATAACTCAGAAGCCTATGGTGAAGTTGGAAATTAATTTGAACAATAACAAGGAGAGCTCTGTAATTAGAGAGCCAATTGCTGAGGAAATTGATAGGGATTCAGGTGAAATAGTTCAGATGACTATGTCGGATGTGGTCAATGATTTTCTTGATGCTGAGTGGACATCAAAAGACACGACTGAACATCTTCATGCTTTACAGAAGCGA
The DNA here is from genome assembly GCF_960531495.2 of Zeus faber. Classification (NCBI taxonomy): domain Eukaryota; kingdom Metazoa; phylum Chordata; class Actinopteri; order Zeiformes; family Zeidae; genus Zeus; species Zeus faber. The sequence continues at coordinate 1,981,652 of NC_137202.1, read as the reverse complement.
GAAACCCTGTGGAAAGCATATTGGTTTGATTCCTCGGTGCTGCAAATAGCAGACCCGTGGGCAAATAGAAATCTAATAAAACTAATTTGAATTGTCCGTGTGTGATGAGAGTTCCAGCTCCAGGCACATGGCTTTATATTCTAGAGACGGTACCGGAACCTTTGATGCCGAACAAAGTAATGTGTTATTGTGGCTATTTTCAAACAACAAGCAGCGAATGAAACATGGATGGCCGTGTAGGTCCATCAATTTAGACCTGGACGTAGGTGTTCCTGGTTGAAAGAATTATCATATTTAAATCTTCTTGATAAGTATGAAGACATTAGAACAGCAAAGCTGATGCTATGGAAGACACTTGCGAAAGGTAGAGCTTGTTTTTGTTCAAATGATACTCATGGTGAAGATGGTATGTTCATGGGAATATCAGATTGTGAAAGCGACATGATGCAATTTGGACAAAGTGTACAAAGGACGGTTGATGAAACATATACAGTGACCTTTTATGCACCACATCGTCGACAGTGTTAGACCCACGGCCTCCCAGCGCCACTAGAGGCCGCCCTTGCCCCATCTGCAGCTCCCTACTCAAGCCCGATTGCACACACCTGGGATCAATTACCTGCACAGTATTTAGTCCCAGCTTCCTAGTCATTCCTTGCCAGACCGTCAACTAGCCTTCCCGAGTTGTAGTGCTATTGCCTCCCTTCCAAGTTCCTAGTGCATATTCCTAGTTCATGTCTCCTTGTCTCGTTTTCCCCTTACCTGCTTGTCTCCTCTTGTCGACCCAGTCTGTCTCTCCAAATCCAGCCAGCCCGGTTTACCTGCCTGTCTCCGCTTGTCGACCAAGGCTGCCCGTCCATCTCCATCCAGCCTGGTTCCCCGTCTCTCCACCCGGATCCTGGACCCCACCTCCTGGTCATCATCATCCCTGCCCTGCTCCATCCCTACCCCACCGGGTCCCCCCGACCAGCTCCACCGTCCCGGCTAATAAACATCCTTTGCCTGCCTTCCGTCTCCCTGTGTCGTGCGTTTGGGTCTCTCCCAGTTCTGGTCGTGACAGACAGAGTAAACCTTTAAGCGTAAAGAATCAAACTGGATCAGATCAGTTTACCGGGTAATGTGACTATAGGAACATTTAAAGATATTTGGTGGGTATGTGATGATAAAGCATACTTATTTCTGCCGTATGGGTGGATTGGATGTTGCTATATGGCACAGTTGAAACTTCCTTATGATGTTTTTGTTATCCGGAGCCAGATGAGGGTAACTTTACGAAGACTGCCGAAAGTAGGAAAAAAGAGACTTAGCACAGTCTCATAATTTGGAGTCTTATCATTGGAGGATATCTTCAGGAGAAAAATGGGCCATAGGGTTAGGGTTAGTGGTTGTCACTGGGTAACTGACCCTATACCATTGTTCCATGGTATAGGGCAGGCCTGGCCAACCCACGGCTCGCGAGCCTCATGCAGCTCTTTGGCTGGTTTCATGCGGCTCTTAAGGGGCTTTCACATGACAAGCGTCAAAAACTCAGGAAAAAAAAAAAAAGCGCAGCCATTCATTCCCTATTATGATTATAAAATCGCTATGATGTATCACTCGTTTTCAACCGCGGATCACTTCCTCATTTACTCAAAGCGGAGAGCAGCAGGAGTCATGTCCCATTAACGCCTGTTTTATTAGACCTAATGCCGCGTTTACACCAAAAGCGCCGGGGCGGCGCGCCTCCATACAAAGTCAACATATAGACGCGTTCCAGTCGCCTGGAACGCGTCTAACGCGGCATTAGGACTAATAAAACACCAAATAAGATTCCAAAAGCTTTGGAAGTTTATTTTCAAAACTATTGACATGGTTAGTCATCAACATATAAGATGGATCAGCCGGTGAATTGCGTTGCGTATCGGACATGTCCGATGGAGAACTGTGAAGGCTGGAGGGGTGTGTGTGTGTGTGTGTGTGTGTGTGTGTGTGTGTGTGTGTGTGTGTGTGTGTGTGTGTCGCGACTCGCGAGCTGCAGGAGGAGGACCGATTGAAAGCTGCTTTAAGGGAAGGGACCATTGAGTTCTGGAAAAGTGTGCCAATGGAAAAATGCCCCAATGTCAAACGGGCTGCGCTTAAGATACTGTCAATGTTTGGGTCAACATACGTCTGCGAGTCTGTGTTTTCTACCCAAAAACATGTGGAAACCAAAGCATCGATCTGTTCTGACTGACACCCATGTGAAAGAATTGCTTCGAGTGGCAACAACGGAATACAAGCCAGATTTGAAGAGGATTGTTCAAGACAAGGAATGCCAGAAGTCCCACTAAGCAACATGCATAGTAAGAGAAAAACGCTATTGTTAATTATTATATTTTTGTTTGTGGACTTTGTTGAACTGAGAGGTATACCGCGGAAACGCAGTACTTTCATTTAGGAGTCCTGGCTCAATGGTAGCGGCTTTGAACTCGAGCTCCGATAGCGGGTTCGATCCTCGTAACCAGGGCTCCGGAACACCTAGTCCCAGGTATATGTGGATGGCCAAAGCATCGGATCGTGTATGGTAGGCAAGAGCCAAAACTGATTCTTAAAGGTTAGGGTTTAAGGGACACTATTGAATAAATTGACCCAACATGAAAAAAATACATCCTTATCATTAAACTCGAAGTCCAATTCCCCCCTCTATGAATAAATAAACAACAGTACTTTTTGAACTGAGAGTTTGTGTGTGTGAGACAGTGCACACAATGTTAATTGTTGAAAATAACTGGCCTGTGGTCTTAGTACTCCATCCATCCATCCATCTTCAACCGATTATCCTTAGTCGGGTCGCGGGGGCTAGAAGTCAATTTCTGTCATTATCATGTTGGTGTGTGACATTTACAATAAATCTGGCTGAGCAGAGGTCTGTGTGTGTGTGTGTGTGTGAGGAAGGGATGGGGTGATGTTCATGTGTGGCCATGTGTATGATGTGGCTCTTTGCAGTAACACAGTAAAAAAGTGGCTCTTAGTCTCTGACTGGTTGGCCACCCCTGGTATAGGGTCACGTTCTTAGCTGATCATATTGATAATATCACATATACCCTACAACAGTGGTCCCCAACCCCCAGGCCGTGGACCGGTACCGGTCTGCGGATCAATTGGTACCGGGCCGCCCAAGAAATAATTAATTATTTCCGTTGTATTTATTATCTGAGTCTGAACAATCTTTTATTTTGAAAAATGACCGGATTCTCTCGGTTACAGCTCGGTCACTTGAGCGCCAAAAATTTAACCCACATGCTAGCAAAATGAGCAAAAAACAGATGTCTTTGGAAAGTTTATTTTCGAAGAGGAAAAGGGCCGGTGAAGAGACAGAAGAAGAGCCTACAACTTCCAAGAAAAAGAAAGTTTTTAACAGACAGTACCAGGAGTTCTACTTGAAGTATGGATTTATCTCGACAGGTGATTCCCACAGACCAAGCCCGCTCTGCATAATATGCGGTGAACGGCTCTCTAACGAGGCAATGAAGCCTTCAAAATTGCTTCGCCACCTGGAGACCAAGCACCCTGGATTAAAAAACAAGCCCCAGGAGTATTTTGAAAGAAAAAAACAGGAACACGAAAGACAGAAGAAATTACTGGCGGCCACCACATCAATAAATGCGAATGCACTGAGAGCATCATACTTGGTGGCTAACCGTATTGCTAAGGCTAAAAAGCCATTCACTATTGGTGAAGAGTTGATCTTGCCCTCCAGGTAGACGAATCTACAGATGTTGATAATAAGGCAATACTACTTGTTTATGTGCGATATCTTTATCAGGAGGATGTACATGATGTGCATGTTGTGTGCACTATCGTTGCCAACCAACACCACAGCCGCAGAACTGTTCAAGTCGCTGGATGGTTATATATTAGGAAAACTTAAATGGTCCTTTTGTGTCGGCATATGCACAGACGGAGCTGCTGCCATGACCGGACGGCTGTCTGGTTTAACTGCTCGGATTAAGGAGGTTGCACCTGAGTGTGAATCTACGCATTGTATCATTCACAGGGAAATGCTTGCAAGCCGAAAAATGCCACCGGAATTGAACAGCGTTTTGAATGATGTCGTTAAAGTTATTAACCACATTAAAGCCCACGCCCTTAACTCACGCCTTTTTGAGCAGTTTTGTGAGGAGATGGACGCGGAGCACACACGGCTTCTCTTATACATAGAAATAAGATGGTTATCCAGAGGGAAATCGCTGGCCAGAGTGTTTGAATTACGAGAGCCGCTGCAAAGATTTCTCTCAGAAAAGAAGTCACCGTTGGCAGCACATTTCAGTGACGAGGAATGGGTCGCAAAACTGGCATACTTGTGCGACATATTCAGCCTGCTCAATGAATTAAATCTGTCACTTCAGGGGATAATGACAACGGTCTTCAAGTTGGCAGATAAAGTTGCTGCATTTAAAGCCAAACTGAGCCTGAGCCTTCATTCTCACAGCTGGTGCACGATCACCTGTCTTCTTTTAAAAGAGTTAGAGCGCTACTTCCCAACCAAAAAGGACCCACGAACTGCCAAGGGATGGATCCGCGACCCATTTATCAACAAACCAGGTGAATCCAGCATGTCTGTGCAAGAAGAAGATCAACTGCTGGAGATCGCAAACAACGGCGGCTTTAAAAGTATTTTCGAGACAACAACTCTGCCGATGTTCTGGATTAAAGTCATGGCACAATACCCGGAGATCGCCACCACAGCACTTAAAACCCTGTTGCCATTTCCGACATCCTATCTGTGTGAAGCAGGGTTTTCTGCCGTGACAGCAACCAAAACAAAACAACGGAGTAGACTGGACATAAGCAACACACTTCGGGTGTCAGTCTCTCCCATTACCCCAAGATGGGACCATCTCGTTGCAGAGAAACAAGCTCAGGGCTCTCATTGATTAAGCGTTGTGGTGAGTTAAAATTTTCATGCACTTTATATTCATTTTTGTGGCGTATCTGTATCTTATTTTGAAGGCATGTTTAAACGTTACCATAGCGACCAGAGTCCGAGAGCGTTAGGGCTGTGGTCGCCAACAGAGGGGAATGAGGGAGAGGGGAGAGGAGACGGTTCAAACTGACAACTTTATTTCAGCTGTTGAAAAATATCATTCATGGAGTGTTTAATAATAAAAATGTGAAATGTGGAATTGCTGGTTCTTCGTATTTTTATAACGTTTATTATTTTATTATTTATTTTATTATAATATATATTTCTTTATTATTTATTATCACGTTTATTATATTCGCAATATAAACAATCTACGAACCCCCCCCCCGGTCCGCAGTACAATTGTCAAGCATTGACCGGTACGCGGTGATAAAAAGGTTGGGGACCACTGCCCTACAAGGTATTGCAAATGAGACCATAAGATGTTTTGAATATTTGTCAAACACCCAGAGGAGTCATCGATTGACGTTGCTGAAACACAACATGGCTCTTGATTATATTTTGGCCAAACAAGGTGGCCTCTGCGTGGCTTAAATCCAACCGGAGATACCTGTTATACGTTGATCCCTGATGTCACCGATAACATGATTAATGTCATAGATGCGTTGAAACTTATAATGGATGCTTTTGGGCCATCAGAAGGAGCTGGGTGGTCAGCTAATGCTTGGTTGCAAGATAAATTAGGACCACTAGGAGCTATAGTAGTTCAGATTCTGGGGGCTGCTCTTCTATCACGGTGTGTTTTTGTACGGTGTTGTTGACCTTTGCTAAGGCCATGATATTGAGATGGGTAGGAGTTGTAATGCCGGGAGAAAATGTTCAGATGCCACTATTGGGTGGTAATGATGTCAGTGAAGATGAGGAGGAAATAGTGATGAAGGAGGAGCTCACACTAGTCGAGAAATATCCATTCTGAATATCTGATTCCAAAGCGGGGAAATGGAAAATGTTAATCATATTTTGGAATAATGTTAAAGTATAATGCAAAAGTGAAATTATTATACTGTATTTGATGTTTGTACAAGATACTGGCTGGTGATTTTTTCTTCCAGGACCAGTCAGAGGGTGGCTGTGTCCAGAGATCCTAACAGCCTAATGGACTTGAACACTCACACATGGATATTCAAAAATGGAGGATGAAAATGGACTGAATGAGGACATCATGATCAGGGGTGTCGAGTGAAATATCATTAAAAGTTGATGGTGTTAAAAAGCAACAGTTCATTACATACATTTGTGTCCTGCATGTTTTTATAATATTGGAGTTTGTTTATTACAATATAACCTGTATTATTTATCAATATTAAGTACTCTACACTAGATATTTTTAGCAAGACATTACTTTGATTTAGTATTGTTTCTTTAAGGTTTCTGGTGACAGGGTGAAGTGAATACATTGGGACCTCAGGTGTTAGGGTTAGGCTTTTTTTTGTGGTCTTGAGGGACATTGGTGATAGCCAGGGAAAGGTCCACTGGAAGGTCCGATGGGTCGACTTTGACTTCGACTTTGGACACATTTTTTGATTTATTTCTGAGGTTCTAAATGTATGCATTTATATGTAACATCCTATACAGTTTTCTAACCCCTTCTTCTTTTTCTGTTAATTTATTTGGAGTACAATAGGTGGTCGCCTGGGGCAGAGGGACCATGAGAAAATTTTCTTGTCTAGATTGTTTGATGGATGTACTAAGAAAGGAAGCTGCCAGATGGATTTTTTTGCTCTCAATCTCCACAAATTTATTGTATTGCTACGACTAAGCATGGTCAAAAGGATATATTATAATCATTTTGTTTGTTAGTATGTGATTTCTATTAAGCCAATTAACATCATAAGTTCATTACTCTTCTCTCTGTCGAGACTTTGTGTAGTCTCGAAGGGGGGAAATATGAGGTGTCTGGAATGTTTGGGGTGAAGAAGGGCCCCGGGGTCCCAAGAGAGAGAGCCCATTGCCAGGGGCCACGATGATAAGGGATGTGGAATGTGTTTAGGCGCTTAACTATGACCCATAGATTGGAATCAGATGTGTTACATTATCTCTGTACAAGAATAAAGGACACTCCCTAGGTCCATTCAGGAGAGAACGCGTTTGCTCCCTTCTCTCCCAGACATCCATGGCAAATCTGATTTGATGCTGTTTTTCCTTGTAATAAACTTATTATTATATTCAAGTCAGCTTCAGTGGAGATTCCTTCTTCATCTGCACATCATCGACAACAAAGAAACTACAACGCAAATTATGTCACCAGGGTGTGGTGCTATGGCCCATGGGGACCTGCATGAGGTCGCACCTCCAAGATTTTTGTAACTTGGAAAGGGGCGCAAGGGGCATTCTCTGGAAATACTTTGGAAGCGATAGATCAGCGTTTTGTTGTTTTATTTCTAATATGTTGGACAACATTGATCCGCAGCACAAGTCAGATGTGAAATTCAAAGTCTACCGATTACTTTTTGATGCAGAGACTAAATAGTTTGGTTTGGTGATTTGAATATAAATGAACAGCTGTTGTAAAGTTCAGTTTATAAATTAAAGGTTATGTTTTTATTGGTATTTTTATTCAGTTTCTTTTTAGAGTCTTGCAAAGAGGGAGAATAAAATATATTGGCCCTGGATATTGGCAGAGGGCTTAGCACTCATAATGCCACCCATCGACCCGTCCTTTGAAAGACTCGTGCTGGCACACCTGAAAGCCATCACAGACCCCTTACTGGACAACCTTCTGTTTGCCTACCGGGCCAACAGGTCAGTGAACGATTCAGTCAACATGGGATTACGTCACATTCTCCACCATCTTGACCGCCCGGGACTGCACGGATCCTGTTTTTAACTTCAGCCTGGTGTTCAACATGATAATCCCAGAACTACTTCACTCCAAGCTCTCCCAGCCCACTGTCTGCTTCCACCTGTAAGAGGACTACCAGCTTCCTCACTGACAGCAAGCAGCAAGTGAAGCTGAAGAAACTCACGTACTCCACCAGATCAACCAGCATAGGCATGCCGCAGGGCTGCATGTTCTCCCCACTGCTCTCCTCCCTGTATACCAACGATTTACGTCCAGGGACCCCTCTGTTAGAGTTTGCGGATGACACAACTACCAATTGTTCTCAAACGAGATGGGGATGAGTCCACATACAGAGGGGAGGTTGAACGGCTGGCCCTCTTGTCCAGCCACAACAATCTTGAACTGAACACGCTCAAGACAGTGGAGATGACAGTGGACATCAGAAGGCACCCCCCTCCTCTGTCTTCCATCACCATTCAAGGCAGCACTGTGGCAGGCATAGAAACTTTCATGTTCCTAGAAACTACAATCTCCGAGACCAACATCATCTCCATCACAAAAAAGGCCCAGCAGAGAATGTACATCTTGCGGCAGTTGAGGAAGTTCAACCTGCCTCGAGAACTGTTGGTGCAGTTTAACTTAGCTATGAATGAGCCGGTCCTCTCCACCTCCATAACCGTGTGGCTCGGCATTGCCACTAAACAGGACAAACACTGGCTGCAGTGCATCATCAGCTCTGCAGAAAGGAATATTGGACTAAACTTGCCCTCACTCCAAGATCTCTTCACTACTAGAGCCAGGAAGTGGGCAGGGAAGATTAATGATCATTGTTATTGTTCGCATTTTATTATTATCCTCTGACTTTTTTGGGCTAAAAGTATCCATAACAGAATGACTGCTAGAGTGTTGTTAGAACCGGGACGTCGCAGACATCTCATGGTTCAAGTTTAATCCAAATCTAGCCACAAACCGTGCAGAAAATCGTGCAAAAACTATGAAATTTGACCGAAAGTAGCCCAACTTTCGTGTTTCACCGACACGCCAATGTTCAAAAACCTTAGATCGGGTAATGGAACAAGATTTATTTTAGAGTAGGATGCTTCATGACATCATCATCCAATTTGTTATAAATGTGCAGGTTATGGTTCTGGACGTCGATTCACGTCGTGCCCAGTGCATAATGTCGAATCCATCGCTCTGTAGTGGTTACAGATTATAAACTAGGCGTGTGTATGTGTGTGTGTTTTTATGTACCTGGTTGATGTCTGTGGATCTGTTTGATTGATATTTTATCTCTATGGTCATTTTGTAAATGAAGACATTGTATTCAGATCTAACCCCAAATCTTGCTACTGAGGGTGCACAAGGCAGTGTATCATCAGTGCTGGTCCCAAGCACGGATGAGTAGGGAGGGTTGCGCCAGGAAGGGCATCCGGTGCAAGAATGTGATCCCTACCAGATCGGTCGAGGACCGGGTTAACAACGACCACTGGTGCGGTTAGCCAACAGGGTGCCAGTGGAAATTGTGCTACTGTCGACCAAAGAAGAAGAAGAGGGGGAAGGCGTGTCAAAAGACAGCAGGAGAGGAAGAAGGGTAGGAGACTAGAGTTGAGAGTAGGAACCTTGAACGTTGGCACTATGAAGGGCAAAGAGAGAGAGCTAGCTGACATGATGGAGAGAAGGAAGGTAGATGTACTATGTGTACAAGAGACCAGGTGGAAGGGGAGTAAGGCCAGGAGTATCGGAGCCGGGTACAAACTGTTCTACCATGGAGTGGATGGCAGGAGAAATGGGGTAGGGATAGTCTTGAAGGAAGAATATGTCAATAGTGTTCTGGAGGTGACGAGAGTGTCGGACAGAGTGATGAGAATGAAGCTGGAAATTGATGGGGTGATAATGAATGTGGTCAGTGCATATGCTCCCCAGTTTGGGTGAGATGGAAGAGAAAGAAGAATTCTTTAGTGAGTTGGATGTAGTGGTGGAGAGCACCCCCAAGGGAGAGAGTGGTCGCTGGAGCAGATCTCAATGGGCATGTTGGCAAAGGGATCAGAGACATAGGTGACGAGAAGGTGATGGGTGGTGGAGATGGACAGATGGTGGTGGATTTCGCCAAAAGGATGGATTTGGCTGTTGTGAATACGTATTCCAAGAAGAGGGAGGAACACACGGTGATATACAAGAGTGGAGGAAGGTGCACACAGGTGGACTATATATTATGCAGGAGGTGCAATCTGAAAGAGATTAGTGACTGCAAAGTGGTGGTAGGGGAGTGTCTTGCTAGGCAGCATTGGATGGTGATCTGTAGGATGACTCTGGAGGCCAAGAAGAGGAAGAGAGTTAAAGATAAAATGGTGGAAGTTGAAAAAGGAGGAGTGTTGCATGCAATTTAGGGATGAGGTAAGGTAGCAATAGGTGGGACGCTAGATTGATGAAGGATAATGATGGGAATGTGCTGACTAGTGAGGAGAGTGTGTTGAGAAGGTGGAAGGAGTACTTTGAGGAGTTGATGAATGAAGAAAATGAGAGGGAGAGAAGAGTGGATCGGGTAGTGGATCAAGAAGTCCAGCAAATTAGCAAGGATGAGGTGATAACAGCATTAAAGAAAATGAAGAGTGGAAAGGCAGTTGGCCCAGATGATATACCTGGGGAAGCATGGAAATGTTTAGGTGAGATGGCAGTGGCGTTTCTAACGAGACTGTTTAACACCATCCTGGAAAGGGAGAGAATGTCAGAGGAGTGGAGAAGAACTGTACTGCTACCCATCTTCAAGAATAAGGGAGACGTACAGAGCTGTAGTAAATACAGGGGAATAAAGTTGATCAGCCACAGCATGAAGCTATGGGAAAGGGTAGTGGAGGCTAGGTTAAGAGGAGAGGTGGGGATCAGCGAGCAGCAGTATGGTTTCATGCCAGGAAAGAGTACTACAGATGCAAAGTTTGCTTTAAGAATGCTGATGGAAAAGTACAGGGAAGGCCAGAGGGAGATGCACTGCGTCTTTGTGGATTTGGAGAAAGCATATGATAGGGTGCCGAGAGAGAAAGTATGGTATTGCATGAGGAAGTCGGGGGTGGCAGAGAAGTACGTAAGAGTGGTACAGGATATGTATGAGGGCAGTCAGACAGAAGTAAGGTGTGCAGTAGGCGTGACACAGGCATTCAAAGTGGAGGTGGGACTGCATTAAGGATCAGCTCTGAGCCCTTTCGTGTTTGCAGTGGTGATGGACAGGTTAACAGATGAAATCAGGCACGAGTCTCCGTGGACTATGATGTTCACGTATGACATTGTGATCTGTAGCGAGAGTTGGAGCAGGTTGAGGAGAGCCTGGAGAAGTGGAGGCATGCATTAGAGAGAAGAGGAAAGAAAGTCAGCAGGAGCAAGACAGAATACATGTGCCTGAATGCGAGGGAGGGCGGCGAAAAGCTGTGAATGCAAGAAGTGGAGGTAGAGAAGGCAAATGAGTTCAAGTACGTGGGGTCGACCATCCAAAGCAGTGGAGAGTGCGGGAGAGAGGTGAAGAAGAGAGTACAGGCAGGGTGGAATGGGTGGAGAAGAGTGTCCAGAGTGATTTGTGACAGAAGGGTTCCAGTAAGAGTGAAGGGGAAGGTCTACAGGACGTTAATGAGACCAGCTATGTTGTACGGTTTAGAGGGTGTGGCACTGACAAAAAGGCAGATAGCTGAACTGGAGGTGGCAGGGTTGAGGATGTTGAGATTTTCATTGGGAGTGACAACGATGGACAGGATTAAGAATGAGTACATTAGAGGGACAGCTCAGGTTGGACAGTTTGGTGGAAAAGTGAGAGAGGCAAGATTGAGATGGTTTGGACACGTGTGTAGGAGAGATGAGAGTTAAATTTGTAGAAGGATGCTGAGGATGGAGCTGCCAGACAAAAGGAAAAGAGGAAGGCCGAAGAGAAGGTTTATGGATGTGGTGAGGGAGGACATGCAGGCGGTTGGTGTAAGGGTGGAAGATGTGCAGAACAGAAGGTATTGGAGGCAGATGATCCGCTGTGGCAACCCCTAACAGGAGTAGCTGAAAGACAAAGAAGATTCTGATCTAACCCCATGTTAGATGTGCTGTTGTGTTGCAATGGAACGAAATGGAATAATAGTACCCTTAAAATTGGAAATAATCATGTAAAAAACGTCAACTGTTTGGCGGTTTCATGGAATCGTAACCCAGCGAAAAACTTGAATACGAAAAAACATGAATCCACAGAAACTCGTCAGAATGTAACTTCCCAAAGAACCGCGCTCTGCCATCTTTGTTTATGTGCAGAACTGCTTTGCGCCAATGTTTTACGACACGGTGCTTTACGTTACTTGTGCGCGCATGGGAGCAAGTATGAACAAACATGCCGCAATGTAGCGCTTCGGTGAATGACTCATTAAATAGATTGTTACAACATTTGCCCGTCTGTTACCGTGCAGAGCCAACATGAGGTGAGGTGAATTAAATTTAAATCTTCAACTTTGCAAATAAGTCGGATTTTGATATGTATGTCGATATTTTGCCTCTTCTGTGAATTCGAGAGCCCATGCGCTTTCCTGTGCTGCGCCACAGAGGCTTTACCATGTGCTTTTCATTTTTAATATAAAATATTAACAAATTGAATATACAGAAAACAAAGAGCGAAACTTTAATTAACCGTGAAATACCACAGTATTTTTGTAGATACCATACTGTGAAATTTCAAACTGTTAGATCACAAGTGAGTATACAGTATATGTGTATCGCCTTGTACTTGGGAACTTCCGCACAGAGACAGCCACATTCTAATTTTTACGAAGTCATAACACACAGTGTTATCAACTTGTGGTAGTAATTCTGAATCTCACCACAACTCAGAAAACTCGCGTCATCAAATCATTACGTGAGCCGATGCTGCGTTACAGCACCATACAGACCTTGTATCACAGTCTGGAAAATCAATGCTGAGACTCATATCACCCTCCAAGAGTACGGCTGTATGAACACAAGCATCACAGTGAGTTAAAGCAATGACAAACCCTGGTTTACAGCCACATGCAGATGGCTGCTTTTTGTTACTTGTGTGGCATTGCACAGAACCCTGAATACTGTAATACCTACCTAAAACGACTAAACTGGACGCTGTTCTGCCTACAGCTATATTTATTATTATTATTATTATTATTATAAACAAATATAAAAACATTATATAGATACAAATTATATATTATCTTATATTGTATCATATATATATATATTTTTTTTATCGGTACAATATTACAATATTTTCTTATTTACGCAAATGCAATTGACTGGCCAAATGATGAAGAAGCTGTGTTCTCTGGAGAATAATATCCATTTAGGTGCCCAGAATAGCCTGTGGTTAAGCCACAGTCTGCAGATGACTGTGCTGGCTTATTCCCATTGCGGCACAGCTGTACCAGCTCTGTCTGATCAGTCTCTTTAGCACCAAGTGGTCGGACCCGGCTGGGAAAGTTGTCGTATGTGTTGTTTGTCTTGCAGTGGGGACTGCCTGGTGCATGAGACGTGTCCTTGCGGACCAGATCACGAGGCACATGGACCCAGACTTTGTCTTACACCTTTGGAGACTAGACTGCAACAAAGGAGAACCAGCCAGACATATTATTAATTATTAATTTAAGTTCTCATTTTTGCCAGCGAGCCTTTTTGTTTATGTTTATCAATAAAACCCATACCATGTTGTCGCCCCACTGCCAGAGACTACATCTCCCTCCTTAAACTTGTAATTGTGAGTAGAGTCCCACATATAGAATCATCTTTCAAAATAAACTATGTAATTCGCAACCTTATGAAGCAGCAATCAGCCCTGTAACTATGGTACAAATCACATCGGATTACGCTTTTTAATGAACACAGCAGTTTTTACCGTGTTGGAGATGTTTTTATTATATTCCCATACCACCAAAGTGCAAGGTACATCAAACAAGTGTTTAATTCAATTGCAAGAAATTAATGTTTTCAAATTTTACACAATATGGTAGGATGTTATTTTCTGCAGCTACAGAGAGACAAAAATCTCTATATGATGGGTCTATGTGAGACTTGGTTCAAGCCAAACGATCTCTTACCATTAAACGAAGATTATCCACCTAACTATGTTATCTCCCATGTTGTGCATTGATCCAAGAAAAGTGGTGGCATTGCCCTTATCTCTAAATCGAATCTTAACTTCAATCCTAAATTGAATATTGACTTTAAAACATTTGAGGTTCTTGTTATGCGATCATCAAACCACTGCCTATTTACCTAGCATATTTACCTATCGACCGTCCTCCTGGCCCCTACTCTTAGATTAATTCTCTGACTTTGTTTCTGACATGGTGATGCACGCAGGTAATATACAGTATTAATTATGGGAGACTTTAATATTCATGTGAACTCCCCGTCTGAACCCCTTAGCCGGGGGTTCCAGACAATAATTGATACTTTTGGCTTTACACAGCTAATACATTAACTGACCCATAATAATGATAACACTATCAATCTTGAACTAATCCAGGGCATTGATACATCTAACATGGTGGCTCTTCCCTATACCTCTGCCATGTCTGACAACTATTTAATAAATTATTTAACATTAATCCACTCCCAGTGTTCCAAGCATGACCAGAGCCATAGCGGCTGTAACATTAGTGCCTTAAGTACTATTGCGCTCTTTGACCAATTGCCCATAGCTGTTGCTTCCTTTCCATTTTACAAAGGTCACATTGATAACCTCACAAACAAATTTAATGCAGCCCTCCATAATGCTTTAGACACAGTGGCACCACTAAGAATAAAATCATGTGTGAAGAAACCAACACCTTGGTTTACAGATGACACCCAAGCACTTAAGAAATCCTGTTGGAAACCTCAGCATGAATGGCGTGCAACTGAGTGTTCCGCCAGGCATGGGGCGATAGTTTAAAGAACTACAAACATTCTCTTTCATTAGCCAAAATGAACTATTTTTCCAGGTTATCTGTCTTAATAAAAATAAACCTAAAACTTTATTTGAAACGATAGCTATGCTAACCCAACAAGACCCTATTCTTCACTCAGAAAATCCACCTAAATAGAAAAGAGATTAAGGCACTCGGCCTCAACCCCAATCCAATTCTTCTAATAGTGAGACAGGAACAGGCACTAAGGCAAATGGTATAGATAACCTCTCACACCTTGATGCTGTATCTCTTGAAACTCTATCACAGTTGGTAAGTGCAGCAAAACAGACAACATGCTTACTCGACAGACTCCCTGAGCTGTTAAAGAGCTGTTTCCAATTTTAGGACCCTCTATTCTAAACTCTACTAACTCATCTCTCTCCTCTGGCACTGCACCTTTGGCTTTTAAGACAGCCATGATTAGACCGTTACCTAAAACACCCAACCTCGACCTTGAATCTTTAAATCTCAAATCTCCCCTTCATCTCCAAAATTCTTGAAGTCCGGATTCAGAGCGCTCCACTCCACTTAGACAGCCCTCACAAAAGTGGTTAATGACATTTTTTAGCAATGGACACTGATACTTCATCAGTAGTACTATTCCTTGACTTCAGCACTGTCTTTGATACTGTTGATCATAACCTATTAGATCGCCTTGACACAGGCTCCTCTGTTCAAGGATACCACTCCGAACTTTGATAGCTGTACTATTACCCAAAGTAATTCAGCAAAACAAATTGGAGTTATATTTGATCCTACTCTGTCTTTTCAACTGCATAATAAAAATATTACCAGAACTGCATTCTTTCATCTTTGCAATATTGCTAAGTACCCTATGCACCATGTTGAGCCTTATGCTCACAACATGTTGGTCCTTTAGCCATTCCAAGAGCCATACAAAGAAGTCCTGGTATATTGGATATCCCCCCCGCCCCCTTTGCTCTGAGAGAGGGGTTTAGACCGCTGCAAGCATAAGGAGTCTGTTGCTGTGGTCATGGAGCCGGGGGAGACCAGTCGTGGTCCTTCCCAGCTGTAGAGGATACTGCTCCGACGAAGCTGGATCGGACCTAATGAGGACCACTTCCCTGGAGGCCTGGACCCCGCTCTGCACCAGCAAATAGACTCTATTATCTAGCTTTGAAATTGCGTAGTATAGAAGTACAATATCCTATGATTTGTCATATTATATTATCGTAATCGTCGCCCACTCAGCATCCGTTGGAGCTTGGTCATCTTGGAAGGGGGATCCCTCTTTTGCCCTCTTCTCAAGGTTTCTTCCCCTTTTTTTTCCCCAAAGGGTTTTCTGAGAGGTTTTCCTTGCCTGGATGAGGGTTCAGAGTAGAAGAAGAAAAAGAGAAGAGGAAGAAGCTTTAATTATCACACAACACACCACACTACAACACATGCACACATTGTGCGGAGATGGAGATGATGTGTTGATGTGTGAAGTAAGTTTCCATCTAAATAGGGGTTTATTAAGTTGTAAAAGACGTAAATAAGGGGAATAAGAGAGAAACAAAGAAAACAAAGAAAAAGAGAAATACAGAATAAAGACGAGAAATAAGGTAAAAGAGAATGAAGTTGAAGTAAAAAGTAATATTAGAATGGCAGAATTAGTAACTCAAACACAGTTAAATAACCATGCAAGATTAAATTAAGACAGGGCCTGTATCTTTTTAACAGTAAGACATGTGTACACTAGCTGCTGAGTGAAAGTTGGCCCTATGAAAATATAATATAGTCAAATCTAGGTAGGAAAAACAAAGAGGAAATAACCCTGGCCAGGGGAATTGACTCAAGATAAAATTATATGAATGAAGATGAAAAAGATGAAAGTAAAGTGAAAAAGAGATAAAAGTTAAAAGCCTAAGTAAGATGAAAAAGATGAAAAGTGAAAAAGAGATAAAAATTAAAAGCCTAAAGTAAGATGAAAAGATGAAAAGTGAAAAAGAGGTAAAAGTTAAGTCTAAAGTCAGATGAAAAAGATGAAAAGTGACGTAAAAAGAGCTACAAGTTAAAGGCTTAAAAGATGAAAAATAAAGTTTGAGAAAAGTGGGGAAAAACAGGGCGGAACCTGCCCAGGAGAACTAGTGAACATGCACGACGAGAGAATCTGATTGGCCAAAGTGAAAATTTTGATGAAATTAGAAAAGTATAAATGAGTCGACGTTAAAACATAAAGCTAAGCGCTGTTGAAGTCTTTGGAGGATCAGATGTGCTGCTGGATATCATTTTCTTTTTTATTTTTGTGTGTGTGAGTGTGAAAGTGCCTTAGCTACAGATGTGTGAAGAGCTTTGTGTAAGTTTTGTGTATGTGTAAGTGATATATAGAATATATGTGTTATTAAATAGGTATACATATGAGGTGAGCAGTTGAATAATACATAAAGACAAACATGTCTTGCCCCTTTAGTGTTAAACATATATGAGCCTGTATACGGACTTTGTAAAGTTGAAAAAAATATATGAGCCTTTCTTTAAGGATGTTTGATTAATATATATGACCCTTTTTATTTAAGAACATTTGATAAATATATATGAGCCTTTTTTCCAAGGACGTTTGTACATTTGATAAAGGATATGAACCTTTACAGGACTTTATATATTTGATAACAAAATGAGCCTTCTAAAGGACGAGAGCCACAGTCTGCCTACACGTGCATGTACACATTCAGGAAAGAAAAGAAAATTTCCTGCTCTGAATTGGAAGTAGGATTTGTGAATTGTTTGATTAGTGTGTGGGGTTTTTCTTTTTCTTTTTATGCTTGGGGTGTGTGTGGCGGTGATTTCTGTGAGTCCTGTCCGGTTAAAAGAGTGGATGGTCTTGTTGGGGTGAAGGTAGACGCTGGTTTTTGATGCTAGAAAAGAGGTTTTGTGTTGCGGCTGCTGAGAAAAAAACAGCTATGATTTATGACTGTGCGAAACTGCATTGAACTGGGCTGTTCCTACGGGAGCCAAAACAGGATGTTCACTTGCTGATGACCAGTCCATACTGGAAGTCTTTGCTAAATTTAAGAGGTGGAGCAAGGGGTGGTGCAAGAGGGGCTGTGTTGAGCCCCACCTCTACACTTTTTTCTCAGTAGTTAGAAGAAAAAATAAGATAAAATAAAGATAAATAGATAAATAGAATAAAAATAATGAAATAAAATAAAAATAAATAGAATATAAATAACTAATTAAAGGTGATATCAGATTGACTAATATTCGCTTTAAACTTTAAATGCATTGCATGAATAACATTAAACATTGCTTTATTTAAAATGCGCAAGAAATAAAAAGCTGATAATGCATGTCTCACTGAATTGTATAACAGTGTGTATAAGAATTTAGAGTGAGCCTAAGACATTGAACTCTTCTGTTGTTATTTTTCTTTTTTTTTTCTTCCTCTTTTTTATTATGCTGAGTGAAAGCTGGGGGAAAGACAGAGAAGATGGAATGGGTCTGAATTGGATCATTCAAAGGGGAGATGACAAGACATCTGGCAGATCTTCATGGATACTGAGGCTTGCGGTTGACAACGTTCTGGAATCCTGAATCCATCGAAACCAGTTAAAGGCCAGTACGGTTTTATCCACAAACTCTTTCAACAGACCTCAACTGCATTTACCCATATGTCTATACATTTAGTTATAATATACATGTTTAGCTTGTTTTCACATAAAGGTTTGTAGTAGTTCTTTTTCATACACTGCATTTGCAATTATTTAGTGAGAGACTTGGCAACGGACTGACTCATTAAGGCATTTCCCTAATTAATGGGGTATTATTGATTGATTGATCACATGTGGAAAAGCTGAATTAATTTAAATACTGTTGAGTTCTGTGAATATTGGTTTCATTATCTGAGTAGGGCTTATCTAGGCTGTTTTGGGAGTGGACATTGACATCATTTTGATAATATAACATAAATGAGTGTGATCAGATGCATCAGATGGTGAACAAGTGAATTGGCTTTCACAAGTGGGAAGCAATTGGTCTCCTTTGGGGTTGGTAAATTCAGCTGTTTTTGGTTGAGCGTGATTACACAGGGCTTTATAAACAAATTTTTAAAATTATTTGATTCGATTTACAATTAAATAAAACAAGAGGATCATGAGGAAATCAAAAATGGATCCTAAAATTACAAAATAAATCATTCCTATTGATGTAGTGCAAAAAAAAATCCCCTTATTAAAGACTTTGCAAAAATATCAGGAAAATGGAGCAAGCGTTGGCCTGACATTGAACAACCGTGGCCAGTTGAAGGAACTCCTAACCCGGATGTGATTAAAACAATGCAGGTGCTTTTGTCCACATATAAAGTAAATCAAAAGAAAGACAAGGAAGAAAAGAGACGCACGGAAAAAAGACAAACAGAGCTTGGCATTCTGCAGCTGTTCGCAAAGGAGGGACAGACATGGTTCAAACTGCAAAGGAAAAAAGAGAACAAAGTAGACAAGAAATAAAGAAAAATGAAAAGGAAACAGAAAAATTGATGGAGAAGATTACGCACCCTTTTCACATGCAGCATCTGTAAAGAAGCCCCCGCCTTATGAGAAGGTGATGAAGTTCACTGATGTTTATCCCCAGCTCCCAGTGATTACACAGGAGGGCAACTATCTCTTCAAAGATGACGATGAGCAAATAGTAGAGATGGGCAAGGCTAAAACAACCATGAAGATGTATCCGAGCTCCAACAATACCAAGAGAAGGAACCGTCTGGGAAGCAGACAACGAGTCAGAAGTCTGGAAATAGGAGAAGAGATTGGGAGTGACTTTGACGAAGCTATTGGAGGATACGACCCCGCAGTCAGACGGATATTGGCTAAAGCGGAGAAAAAAGGAGATCGACCAGTGAGGAAAATGGCACCAGCAACGGACGACACGGATGAGAGTGAACAAGGTGAAAGCGATGAAGAATCGGAGAAAGAAGGTCCTTCCTGTTTTCAACCGTTAGCAGCCAGCACTGGGGTAGGAGATGACAGACGCATGGTTTTAAGAGAGATTGAGAGGAGTATAGACAAATGCCTCGAGGACATACGTGACTCCACCTGTCCCGAAGATCTACAAGCATTGGAAAAATGATTACAAGAACTAAAAATAACGGAGAAGAAACTACAGAAGAAAATGCCTCAAAAGCCAGACACGTTGAGGTATGGACTACGTCCAAGAAAAGGAAAGAGACCCGACAAAATGTATCCAGTGATAATTGGAGGACAAGATTTAGAATACCATCCTTGGCAGAATACAGACATGACTAACATACTTGAAAAGTTACCCACTCTTCAAGATGGAGCACATCCGTGGATCTCAAAGCTGGAAGAGGTTTTGGTGGGAACACTGCCTGCCATGGGAGATATTAAAAGACTTTTGGCCAGTCTCATTGGAGTCCCAGCTATGGAAGAGATCCTGCAGGCGGCAGGCATTAACAGATAAGTGGCAACTGCAGTGTATGATCCAGAATTGTTTGCTGCAAGTAGAGGTCGGATGTGGAGAGCATTGAAAGATGCCTTTCCAACAAACGTACACCCGGACAACATCTTTATCGAGGCATTGGGCCCACAGGAAAATCCAAGGGCTTATGTGTCAAGAACTCATCAAGTGTGGAGAAATGTCACAGGAAAGGATCCAGATCCAGAATCAAATGGAGAAATCAATTCTCTGAGCTAAAATACAGAAGTGGCTGCCTCTACAAGTGAGGAGCAAATTGGCAGAAGTGGTTGGTCTTGGAAGGATGACCAAAGGTGTTTATACGGACCACATAGCCCATCAAGTGGAGCTATATCGGAAAAAGGAGCATGACCAGAAGGAACAGGGCCAGGAGACTCTCATAAAACTCAACCAAACACAGTTGTTGGACAACAAGAGGAAGGAAAAGAAACAAGCTGTGGTTATGCAGAGCCAGTCACAACCAAATCAATTACCACCACAGCCACAGCAAGGACAGATTCAGATTCAACCACCTGTGGTCCCCACTGTGTCCTTTCCACAGCCAGTTTTTGACCAACCACAAACATGGAGAGGAAGAGGTCAAGGAAATTTGGGAAGAGGAAGAGGAGGAAATTTCCAACAGTCTCAAGGAGCGTGTCATAATTGTGGACAACTAGGTCATTTTGCACGTGACTGCTAGAGGTTCCAAGGAGGCTTCAGAGGAGGCTTCAGAGGACAACCACAGCCATCCAGGGGACCGGCGAACCCTTACAGGGGTCCGGAACCTGGTTTCTAGGGGTGCCCGGAAGACACGAAAGGGAGGTGTGAGCTGGTAGTGTCAGGGCCGGAGCAAGATCCAAAAATAGAGGTGAAAATAAATGATAAGCCATTGGAAGTAATGGCAGATTGCGGAGCAGAATTCACCTGTGTTCGGCCTGAAGATGCTATACATCTCCCCATGTCTGACCAATTGGTACGGACAATCGGGTTTGAAAGTGTGAAACGGCTGATTCCTCTCACAAAACCAATTGAGCTCTGCTATAAAAATCTGAAAGCCACACTACCTATTTTGGTGTCAGAACATACGCCCATTGCACTCTTGGGAAGAGATGCTATGTGCAAACTAAATTGTGCAATAAGGTGTACACCGGACGGCTGTCTGGTGGATGTGCCACCTGATGTCTACCACCAATTATTTATGGCACCAGAGACCGAGACTTCTTCAGTATATTGGATTGGAAATCTTAGTCCAGAGCTATTAGAGCCAGCCCAGATGTGGGAGAAGTTCATTGTGCCAAATATGCCTGATGCTAAGCCCCCTGAGTATCCACATCACTGCACGCTGAAATATTTCAGAAAAGCTGACCAATTGGATCCAGAAGAATGGTTAAGTAGTCAACCCAAGCAAGTTCAGCTGACCTCGTGCTGCATAATTGTGGGACCACAAGGAGCAGCTATGAAGATAAACACGAATGAGTATCTCAAGAAAGATTATGACATTGAGAAAAGTGTGACACATGTGACTTTAATGGTGGCTGAAGGATTTGAACAGAAGCATATCGGAGAAATGATGGCAGAAGCTGAGGAAGCCATTTTTTCACCAATATAGTAGAATCTTGCTATCTGGATAAGTGAAGAGCAGAAGTTCATGAAAATCGTGATTTCAGCTCAAGGACAAGGACAACCATAAGTGATACAGATGACACATGAGTCAATGTTCAGCGCTAAATTGGACTCAGACAGCATGAGAGAGGAGATGCTGCAACAAATTCCTGAATGTTTGTCGTCACGACATAGTATTGACATCGGACTTGTGAAGTCCGCCCAACCGGTGTGAGTTGAACTGAGACCAGGAACCAAACCTCCTTGGAAGAACCAGTACCCACTAAAGGAGGAGGCAATCAAAGGGATTGAACCACAAATTGAAGTCCTATCGCTTGGTACATGATTTAAGAGCGATAAATGAAGTGGTGCAGGATTTTCCAGCAGATGTAGCAGATCCACATATCTTGCTAGCACAAATTCCTCCAGAGGCTACACACTTCACAGTGTTGGATTTGTGTGGAGCATTTTCAGTGTTCCACTGAGCGAAGAAAGTCAAGGGTTGTTTGGATTCACATACAAAGGCCAAACCTTCAAGTACAAGAAGCTCCCGCAAGGATTCAAACCCTCACATTTTCAATAAAGTGTTGCAGGATGACTTGGCTGGGATTGATCAGATCTTGAAAAGTACTGTCATTCAGTATGTGGACGACATCGTCATCTGTTCACCAGATAAGGAAACATGCCATGAGGACTCAATCAAACTGTTACAGCTATTGGCAGACAAGGGACACAAGGCCTCTCAGAAGAAGCTACAGTATTGTCAAGAAAAAGTCGTTTATTTGGGTCAAACAAAACCCACGGACACAGAACCATCTCTGAGAGTCATTTGGAAGCTATTCGAAAGGCACCAAAGCCTAGAACAGTCAGAGAGATGATGACATGTCTTGGCATTGCGGGATATTCTTCAGCCTTGGTAGAAGATTATGCCTGCCTAACAGGGCCTTTGAGAGCCATGATCAAAGAGACTGGGAATGCTCAACTCCATTGTAACCTCACCTGGACATAGCAAGGTCTTATGGCATTTGAAACGAACAAACAGAGGCTCCAAGAAGCTCCAGCGCTAGCGTTGCCAGACTACTCTAAGAACTTTTTGCTGTATGTGGCTACGTCCACTGGAGGCAAATATGCATGTGCAGTTCTTTGTCAGCCCACAGGTACAGGGACAAGCCCTCAACCTGTTTTGTTTTATTCTACTGCCTATTCAGAAGTAGAATTGGGGCTACCAATGTGCTACAGAGCAATGGTGGGAGTTCATCTTATGTATGAGAAAGCATCATCAGTAACTATGGGTTACCCAGTGACAATTCTTACCCATCATAGTCTCAGAAATCTTTTAAACTTCGGTAAATGTACATTGACTATGTCTAGGCTAAGAGACTATCATAGGCTCTTAGAGCAGGAACATGTCACCTTAGTAAGGTGCGTCATGGTAAATCCAGCTGAGAATTAACCAACACCAGAGGATGGAGAGCCACATGATTGTGTTTAGGAAGTAGAGAGATATGCAAAGCTCAGATCAGACTTGCAAGCTTTCCCACTGCATGTGTCAGATGTTGAAGTATTGGACTGATGGGTCCTGCTATCGAATAGGAGACACATTGAGTGCTGGTTACGCAGTAGTCAAAGCCCAGGGAAGTGAATTTGTTGTTGAGAAAGCAGAAGTAATACCACAACCTGCTTCTGCACAGCTTGCTGAGCTTGTGGGCCTGACTGAAGCTTGTCTATTGGCCGAAGGCAAACGAGTAACAATATATACAGATTCTGCATACACACATAATATGTGTCATTTATTTGGATCAGTGTGGAAAAATCGAGGATTTAAGAAAACCGATGGTTCTCTGATACATCATGCCCAGATAATGAAATTGTTGCATGCAATGATGAAACCAAAGGAAATAGCTGTAGCTAAGTTTGCAGCACACAAAATGGACACATCAAGGGTCACACAAGGTAACAAAGCGGCTGATGAGGCTGCAAAAGCAGTTACAGGAGCAAATAGAGCGGGCAAGGTTCTTCTGGTCACCCATGAAGTGGACTTGGAAGATAAAATCACGCTCAGAGATGTGATCGCGATGCAAGAAGCGGCGTCAGTCGTAGATAAACAATTATGGTTGGACCGAGGAGCCACACAAGATTCTGCTGGTCTTTGGAGAAATCATGGACTGATGGAAGCACCCCCTGACCTACTGGGGCTGATGATTCAGGAAGCACATGGGTTAGCCCATGTTGCAAGGGGGGAAGTAAGGAGAAAAATCAAAAAAGAGTATGTTTTTTGGGCATTGTACTTGCTTGAGCAAATTGATTATGTCATAGGCAGATGTACAATCTGTCTCAAAAACAATGTTATAAGGGGTGTGATGAGTCCACCCGGTCACATTCCAACTCCGACAGGTCCTATGCATGAGCTGGTTGTGGATTTTGTTGACATGGTGAGACCAATAGAGGGTAAAAGATACAGTCGTCGTGGATAGATTTTTATGATAACCTCAGGCATGTACAACCAAGCGTATAGATGCTCAGTCAGTTGCCAAGCCAAGTTCTTGTGTCGTGAGGTCATAAGCAGGTGGGGACTTCCAGATCGCATATCCTCAGATAATGGGAAAGAGTTCGTGGATAGAACAGTAAAATAAATTCTGCAGAAATTGGGAATTAAACAACATTTAGGAGCTGTTTATCATCCGCAAAGCCAAGGTGTTTGTGAAAAAATCAATGGTGTGCTGAAAAATCGCATTATTAAAATCTGTCAGCACACAGGTCTGAATTGGTTAATCATATTTTGGAATAATGTTAAAGTATAATGCAAAAGTGAAATAATTATACTGTATTTGATGTTTGTGCAAGATATTTGCTGGTGATTCCTTCTTTCAGGACCAGTCAGAGGATGGCTGTGTCCAGAGATCCTGACAGCCTAATGGACTTGAACACTCAAACATGGACACTCGAAAATGGAGGATGAAAATGGACGGCGGACCCTGAATGAGGACATCATGATCAGGAGTGTTGAGCGAAAAATCATTAAAAGTTGATGGTATTAAAAAAGCAACAGTTCAATACATACAGGTCTCCTGAATGTTTTTATAATATTGGAGTTTGTTTATTACAATGCAACCTGTATTATTGATGAATATCCTGTACTCTATACTAGATATTTTTAGCAAGACATATTACTTTGATTTGCTATTGTTTTCTTTGAGTTGTCTGTAATAGGATGAAGTGAATACATTGGGACCTCAGGTATTTTCTTATTTTTTGCGTTTTTTTGAGGGACATTGGTGATAGGCAGGGAAAGGTCCACTGGAAGGTTCGATGGGTCGACCAGCCTGACTTTGGACAAATTTTTTGATTTATTTCTGAGGTTCTTAATGTATTCATTTATATGTAACATCCTATACAGTTTTCTAAACCCTTCGGCTTTTTCTGTTAATTTATTTGGAGTACCATAGGTGGTTGCCTGTGGCAGAGGGACCGTGAGAGAATTTTCCTGTCTTGATTGTTTGCTGGATGTACTAAGAAAGGAAGCTGCTAGATGGGTTTTTTGCTCTCACACTCCACAAATTTGCTGTATTGCTACAACTAAGCATGGTCAGAAGGGTATATTATAACCAATTGTGTTTGTTATTAAGTGATTTCTATTAAGCCAATTAACATTGTATGTTCAATTACTCTTCTCTCTGTCGAGACTGTAGATTTATTGCTTCCATGTCATACGGAGAACGAAAATAACAACGGGTCTATTCAGAGGCCCTATGGGAGAGGAATTGTGTTGATTCCTCCATCTTGGCCAGAGAAGGAAATGTTTAGATTCATGGCAAGACAGAGGCTAAGTGGACACCTATGGGTTGGAACCAGATGTGGTATGTTATCTCTGTACAGCTTTTAAAACGAGTGCCGAGCACCGCTTGGCAGAGAATACTTGCGGCTTTGTTCTCTCCTGGACGTCCTAGGCAAGTCTGGTTTGATGCTGATTTGTGTAATAAAACTATTATTTTAATCAAGTCAGCGTCAGCGGTCACTCCTTCATTCATCAACCAGGAACCAGGAACTGTTGGCTATCAAGATGGCGTTGGAGGAGTGGAGGCACTGGCTGGAGAACCTGGAGTACATTCAGTCAGCCAAGTGCCTGAGCCCCAGGTAGGCCAGGTGGGCGCTTTTTTCCAATCGGTTTGACTTTTCTCTCTCGTACCGTACGGGGTCAAAAAAACACCAAACCCGATGCTCTGTCATGCATCCACCAAGCTGAGGACCACCCTTTACAGCCAGACGAGATTTTGCCGCGGTCCTGTATTGTCGGAGTGGTGGCATGGGAAGTGGAGCAGAAGGTAAAGGACGCTCTTTCTAGTCACCCATCCCCCAGCAATTGTCCTGATAACCGCCTGTTTGTGCCAGCAAATGTATGTTCCCAGGTCCTGCGATGGGGACATTACTCCCACTTAGCTTGCCACCCGTGATTAGCCAGAACTCTCTCTCTCCTCCGACAGCGCTTCTGGTGGGAGTCTATGGATCAGGAAACCCGGGAGTTTGTGGCCGCATGTCCTGTGTGTTCACAGAACAAGAACCCCCGTCAAGCCACAGGGAGTCTGCTTCAGCCTCTGCCCATTCCTCGTCGTCCGTGGTCCCACATCTTGTTGGACTTTGTCACAGGCATTCCCACTTTGGAAGGTAACGCTACAATTCTCACCGTGGTGGATAGATTCTCAAAGGCGGCTTAATTCATACTACTGCCCAAGCTGCCCACTGCCAGAGAGACTGCCCAAGTCATGCTAAACCAGCTGTTCAGGTTGCACGGTCTCCCTAGAGACATCGTCTCGGATAGAGAGCCATAATTCACCTCTTGCTTTTGGGCTGAGTTTTGCATACTACCGGGGGCCACAGTCAGCCTCTCTTCAGGATTCCATTCCCAGTCCAATGGCCAGTCAGAGAGGATGACACAGGAGATGGAGACTGTGCTGCGCTGCATGGTTTCAAGAAATTATACGTCCTGGTCCAAACTACTGCTCTGGGTTGAATATGCTCATAACACCCTGCCCAACTCCGCTATGGGTCTCTCCCCGCTCCAGTGTTGTGCAGCTAACAGCGGCCTATTTTTCCAAAGCAGGAATGCAAGGCCAGCTTCCATCTGCCCAGGCTTTCATCCGCCGCTGCCAACGCACCTAGCAGCAGGTGCGGGCCACCCTACTCTGCACCTCGGACCAATATCAGAGGTCAGCCAACCGTCGCCGTACCCCAGCTCCTGCCTACACCCCGGGACAGAAGGTCTGGCTCGCCACACGGGACCTACCCCTCCAGGTTGAATCCAGGAAGCTGGTCCCACGCTTTGTGGGTCTGTTCCCCATCTCCATGTCATCAACCGGGCAGCTGTTCGCCTGCGTCTTCCCCGGTCTCTCAGCATTCATCCCACCTTTCATGTCTCTTGACTCAAGCCGGTTAAGGTGAGTCCACTCCAGCCCTCCTCCAGACCCCCACCGCCAACCCGGACCATCAGCGGACCCCCGCTTACACAGTCAGGCGTCTACTGAGGTCTAGGGGTAGGGGCTTCCAGTATCTGGTGGATTAGGAGCAGTAAGGACCTGAGGGGAAGTCATGGGTTCCTTCTCGGGCCATCCTGGACCCGTCCATCATCCAGGACTCACCGACCACCCGGTGGGACGTTAGGGGACGTCCCTAGAGGGGGGGGTTCTGTCATGAACCCTCACCGAGATCCAGCATTCTTTGGTCTACTCATTTAAGTTAATCTAGTTTTGCCTTTAGCCTTGTCAGTAACTCTCCTGTCATTTCAGATCCGGCCACTCCCCTTTACTATACGTCACCTAGGTTTCCCGCTCTTCCCCTTACCTGCAGCTCATCTCCTCATCAGTCACCCAGTACTTATACTGGTCCACCTCCTCTGTTCTGTGCCAGATTGGTTTTGCTTAGGCTGAGCTCTCCTAGTGTACCGTCTAGTGTTCCCTCTTATACCTTGTTGATTCCCCGGTTTTTGATCCTCTGCCTGTCTTACAGATTCTGATTCTCTGCCTGTTTCTTGCCTGACTTGTTTACCCCCGCTGACAGATATCCTGGCTTTCCTGACCCTGGCCTGTTTGTCCTAATAAACCCCTGCCTTGTGAACTTTCACCTGCTCTCCTGCGTCATGCTCTTGGGTTCACCTCTGGTCTGAGTCAGTGAGCCTAACAGTGTAATAGAGTAGGTAAGAAAGTTTTATGCAAGTGGAAAACAAATCAAATGCCACAGGTATGCCAAGAATAAATTGATAGATTACCGCTCTTAAAGCTTCATTAAGTGGAATTCAAGGAAATCACAACTGATACAAACAAATTTGGACATTTATTATCAGAAATATCAATTAATGCAGCGTTAAAGGTCACCATTTATGAAAAACTCACTTTTCTCAGTGTTTGTGAACATATGCTTGGTTCTCTGATTGACTTACCAACACACAAACTGTGAAATAAGACAACCCAGTCAGTTTCTTGTGGGCTGCCTAGGTCCGAAAACTTGTGATTCAACAAGCCGTTCAGATTTTCCTTCCCCCTCCTTTGTCAAGTGGGGACTCATCGGAATTATACCGCCCCCGTTCAGACGAGGGGAAATGTAAGTATTAAAAAATATATTATGCTGTGTGTTTCTTTTGCTGTTTAGCACTAGCTAAGGCTAATAGCTGAGGTAATATACTGTATGAGATGTAATTTTCTAGAAAGTTACTGGCGTTGCTTGCTGCAGGATCCACAATAATGTTTACGGTATTAGTTTGTTAGTTGAATGTCTGTAAGATGAACTCCATCTTAACACTCTGGAGGGAAATAACGGGAGAGTAAAATGAGAGAATGGGTGGTGATCCACTGAGTGTTTCTTGCTGCTGATTTTATAGAGATTCACAAGACGTTTACTGACTTGCCATGAATAACGAGGGCCATTTCACCTCCAACCCTGGGTGTGGGAAGCAGCAGCTCATTTGCAGACCTTTATTAACTTGTTAAAAAGGAGTATACTGTAAGTGTTGACATTTAAAAGGTTTACATTTTAGACTTAAGTTGGACACATTGTAGCCAATCAACGGTGATGAAAAACTTTGATTTTATCCTTGATTTTAGCTGAATTTATTTTTTCCATAATCTACTCACACAAGAACACTAGGATTCCTAGGCTGAATTCTAACTGTGTTTATTTGCATATTATTTGCTACTAATTGATTTTTATTGCTTCATCAAACCCATTAACACTGCCACATGCTGCCTCTCAGCATTTAGGCTCTCAAATCATTTCACAATTATTCCTTATGTATCCGACTTCCTTCGTCTGTAAGTGCTTGTGTGTGTGTGCATGCATGTGTCTATGTTTGCGCGCCTGACACATGCTCCCGATTTGATTACCACCTTCCCTCAGATCCCATTCAGTGTGAACAAAAGTGCATTATAGCAGATGTGGTCAAAAACGTATTTGTTAAGGAATGCAAAACAACTGCAGAGATTCAATAATGGCAAATTACATGCATAATTACCCTAAGCATTTTAATAATGGAGCTGATTAAGGGGAGATTAAAGACTGCACAGGGGAATATCATTGACGGTACACAGAGCAGTGGATGGTGAGAGACCAGAGCAGTGTAGATGCTCACACAGCCTTCAAGGTGCTGTACAGGGGTACCAAGTAAAGGTCCATATACAATAATAATTATAATGTATAAGCACTATATCGCTTTAGTTAATGACAGCCTATTGGCGTGGAATTATCATATAAATCAACCTCTGTCGAGAGAGAGACTGCAGTTCAATTCCTGAGCTTTGATTCTAGAAATTATAATTTCATAGAAATTTATAGAAATATTGAGCGAGCCCGTGATGGACCACCAACTCTGCACGCTTTGATTTTGAAACCAATCTGTGTGCAGCATCCATCACAACCACCCAGCCAGACTCTGTGGTTCTCCAACACCCAGCTGCGATGGCCGTCATACATTATTCTGTTTCCATTCTCCATGTCTGCTCTCTGGAACGCTGAAACCCAATCGTGGCCAGAGGCTCACCCTGCGCTCTACAGCAGCATTTCCACATCCAGCCCGCCCAGCAACAACACAGCCAACAGCAGGTCACAAGCTGCCGCCCGAGGAGATTGACACAGGCGCAAAATGGATTTTAGAGCCATAACCAAGTGTGGAGCTACATACTAAGCAAGCCCCAGGCCAAGACTACAGTAAGTATGGATGCCAAGCAATGGACCAAACTAATTTAGACCAGCAGTTTCATTTTCATTGTCTGACTGGGACAAAAAGGGAGTAATATATTAATTTGAAAAATGTTCCCCTTGTATGAAGATATAAATTATTGCAGTCCTCAGGAGAGGCTTTGGAACATTTCTCATTTCTTTCTGTGCGAGCATCACAATTGAAAGGTCTGTTTGTGATCATCTCTTTTGTTTATTTGAGCACTGTGTGTGTGTGTGTGTGTGTGCATGCACTATTTTGATTAATCTGAGAGCAGAAATAATAGAAGCAAATAGTTGAGGCAGATTATTACGATTCACTTTGACACATACTGAAAAATAACCCAATTATTTCCCGGGTTATTCCTGGCGTACGCTCTTGGTTTCCCTCCAATCAGCAGCAGAACAATTCAAACTGTCCAGGCTTTGCCAAACGCTCTGCTCATGCAGTTTGGAGAGAGACTTTCAGAGCAGAGGAAAGTGAATAATGAAGTGCTGCTCCTTTTCTAATGTAAGGATATATGTTAAAAGTAGGGTGTGTGTGTGTGTGTGTGTGTGTGTGTGTGTGTGTGTGTGTGTGTGTGTCATTGTGTGTTATTCACACAATGCAAAGTCTTCCAAGGTGTGCGGTAGTTCTTACATTTACATTTAGTCATTTATCAGACGCTTTTATCCAAAGCGACTTACAATTGTTCAAACACCGACGGACGCAGCCATCAGGAGCAATTAGGGGTTAAGTGTCTTGCTCAAGGACACTACAGCATGCTAGCAGGAGGAGCCTGGGATCGAACCAGCAACCTTTAGATGACTAGACCACCAGCTCTACCGCCTGAGCTACCACCCCCCTTCTTAGGTAGATACACAAACCATTATCAGGTATCTGGTGCGATATGTTTTATTTTGAGAATTTAGTGGCAGCCTAATGTTATATCTGATTTCATTCGAACAGAGCAGTGAATAAATCAGCCACTGAAGACAATCACACCTTGGAAGTTCCTCCGCTAACACGGACCAACAGTAATTAACGGCTGCTCCGCATGCAGGATCGTGAGCTCTCAAGGTCAAAAAACAATAGGGCTGGTTGGAGATCCAAGCAGTCCCACGGCAGCAGACACCCAGCATGAGGCGTGGACACGGAGACACCATGTCTGCTCCACCATGTCTCCCACTCTTAACATAGGTCCCCATCAAGCTCGAGTATCATTAAATAGGTTAGATCACAATGTTGCTATATCACTAAGACACAGACAGAGAGCAAGAGGGAAGCGTGGCCTGGTTTCCTCATTATACCCAACACACACAGGCTCCAATGCTGTAATTGCTCTGACCAAAGTCACTAGTGTCACTGAAGAGCGGAAATATAAACCTTAATAAGACCTAACTGAAGCGTGGGGATCGCACACAGGCACACACACAAGTGTGTGTGTGTGTGTCTGTATGTTTGACAGATCGTTGTGCACATGCATGCATAATATCTGCACAACATAATGATCGTTGCTTAATCATTCAAAATGTGCCTCAGCAGCACTTCTGCAGGCAGTAAAAATAAACCCCGTGCAAAGCCAAAGAAAGAAAACAGGTTTCACGGACAAACTGAGAGTCATCCAGTGCAGCGCAGTGACTATTTCGGTCTTCTCAGCTTTAGCTGGAGTTTTCAGGTGAAGACACAGGACATCAAGCAGACCATAGTCCACCCACACATCTCATCCAACACTAAGAAACGCTTTCACCATCACACACAAGGCACTTGTCATTTATTAGGTCTGAAAGCTGAAGGGGGGCTTTAGCGCACTTCAGCCGGCTTATAATCAAACCTATTATAATATTTTAAAGGTCGTCTTCAACAAATGACATGTATCCTTCCCTCCACTGCCATTTTGAACCATTAAATATTACGAGCGAGAGAGCGAGTGAGACTCTGAGGCAATGCCAAATTCCTTCACATGTCTTTGGGAAGTAGGTGGAGCTGCTGCCAAAGCCATTTTGCTGGTTAGACAGCTTCACTGCAAACCATGATGATAAAATAGGACGTTTTGACACAGAAAGTATGTGAGCTCTCCAACGCACCGATCTTTCAAAAGCCACGTTCACAGCCAAAGCTGCAGACTCCACAGTAGACTCCACAATTGTGTATAAAGAGGTTGAAATCTGCACAAAACTAATCAAAGGCAAATGTACTTCATTTAATTTGGTGCAAAATGTTGCTGCTGGGACTAGGGCTTAGTGTGTACGTTTTACGTTTGTACAAATGTCTGTAAGGCTTCCGTTTGCAAGTGTTTACACTCATGAACGCTCCTCTCTGCGAGCCCTGAACTAGAGAGGTAGAGCGGTAGAGAAGCAGAGAGGTACCACCTCTTTAACTCCTTTCATTCTGCAGCGTGCCTCCTCCCTCCTCCCCCAACACAATAGAAGGAACCATCCATCAGAGGTGGTATTGATGCAGCCCCTTCCTGGCCTCACCTGGGGATCAGCCTCAGCCCGGTGACAGGAAGATGACTCTCATTACACATGGACGACTGGGGGGGAAGTGGAGGGAGAGTTTGAGATGGAGAGACATTACGAGCACCCTGAGGTTTTCCTTAAAGATCTCTAAGAAAAAAGGCAAACGTCTGCTAAGTATATGATGGAGTGGAGCTGGACCGTGTCGATCTGGCGGTTAGATCAACGGGGGCCTGAGCGCCCTTTCTGAGTGACTGAGTCATAGAAGGAATACACTGGTGATTCCTCCCTTTTAGGAAGTCTCTCTCGTTCTACTTCTGACAATCACTCTCTTTTCTGCCGCCATCTCTCTCTTTCTCTCTTCGCGGGGATCTGTTATAGCCAAGTGGTTCTCTAATGATCTCCAAGTGAGGAGCAAAAAGTCATGGCGACCTGCACATGTGCGTGCATACATTCCGTTTAACCCCTGGGATAATGCTGTTAAGAGTGTGCTGGTACACAGTGGTCCAGGTGTGTGTGTGTGTGTATGTGTGTGTGTGTGTGTGTGTGTTTGTGAGATGGGCGGACTTGACAGGTTTTTTAAAAGGTGAAGTGCAGACGGCTTGCCAATTGGTTGTAATGCCAGTATTGGGGCTTTCTGTGATTACCCGCCCTGCTCCCTAGTGTCTTCACTTCCTGGTGTTGTGTGTTTTCCTCCTGTGATTGTCTTCCCAGCCCCGATTAGTTTCACCTGTTCCTTGTTTGCAACACTGACTGTCTACCTGTACCAGTCCTGTTCAAGTAGAGTGTTTTCCTTTATCAAAGTTCCTGTCTCCAAGTGGTGTTGAGTCCTCTTGACTGTCTTTCCACCAGTCATTACACTGTCTGTGTGTGTGTGTGTGTGTGTGTGTGATGAAAAGTGAAATGTCGAAACTTGGTTGAGCATGTCAAGGGGCCAGTGGATGAAACTCGCTGTACCTTGGCGCAGAGGGAGAGAAAGACAGACAGCAAAGGGAACTGGAGGACGACAGAGAGTGAGACAGAGAAAGAGAGTGTGTAAGAGAGAGAAAAGGAAGGAGAGCAAGAGAGACACCAGTACTAAAAATGGATTTGAGGAAAAATTGTAGGTTTAGCACAAAAAAACAAACAAATGGCATTTTTATTCAATGATTCTTAGTTCTTGTCACCAGATCAGTGGCGTCGACAGGGAGCGGTTCGGCCCACGGGGAGCGGTCCGGCCGACGGCCCCCTGCCTATGTCGGGCGGTGGGGGTATGTGGCGGACAAAGGGGCATGGTCAAGCACCAGCTGCGGACGACAGCACGGTCGCCTTACCCGCGGCTGCTAAGCTGCCTCAAATTGGCGTTGATTGGTCCGACTCGAGGCAGGGAGATTTCTTAATGTTCCTCTAGTCAGCATCCCAGCAGTGGAACGCCATTCCTCCTGTGCCCGAGATGATGATGATCATCATCATCGTCAGCATCATCATTATTATAATATTCATCATTATCACTTGTGATTGATACTTGTGGTGAGCGTACCTTACTGTTCAAGGTGACAATAAAAACTCTCACCATGTTGGCACACCTTGGCCAGAAAGACCCCGTCTCCCCCCCTAAACCCTTACCTGTGGGCAGAGACTCCCACAAGGTGGAATACCAACATTAGTGCCGCAAGTCCTAATCGAAGAAACAAATGACTGTGCCGATCGCAAATCCTCGGAACCCTAGACGTGCAGCTATGCTTGACTGCAGACTACACCACAGAGTGGTAACATCTGGAAGTGGGAATCATGGCCGGCTGTACCATCTCTTCACTGGTGTCACGACCAGAACTGGGAGGGACCCAAACGCACGACACAGGGAGACGGGAGGCAGGCAAAGGATGTTTATTAGCCGGGACGGTGGAGCTGGCCGGGGGGACCCGGTCGGGTGGGGATGGAGCAGGGCAGGGCAGGGATGATGATGACCAGGAGATGGGGTCCAGGATCCGGGTGGAGAGACGGGGAACCAGGCTGGATGGAGATGGACGGAGAGCCTTGGTCAACGAGCGGAGACAGGCAGGGAAACCGGGCTGGCTGGATTTGGAGAGACAGGCTGGGTCGACGAGAGGAGACAAGCGGGTAAGGGGAAGACGAGACAACGAGACATAAACAAGGGAATAGGAACTTGGAAGGGAGCCAATAGCGATACAACTCGGGGAAAGCTAGTTGACGGTCTGGCAAGGAATGACTAGGAAGCTGGGACTAAATACTGTGCAGGTAATTGATCCCAGGTGTGTGCAATTGGGCTTGAGTAGGGAGCTGCAGATGGGGCAAGGGCGGCCTCTAGTGGCGCTGGGAGGCCGTGGGCCTAACAACTGGCCTTCACAACAGCCATGGAGGTGATCATTAGAGCATCTTGATGGGTGGTTGGAGGACAGCACACAAGACCTGGTCTGAGGCGGCTACCTGTCAGAGCAACATGGACGACCAAGGCTTGTACTGTATGGCTGTTGAGAAAGCTTCAAGAGAACATCAAGCTGGCTTGGATGACGATCAAGCCGAGCAAGTCCATAAGCATCTCCATCGTCCTGGAAAAGCTGTCAGACCACTGGCGATGAAACGATTCCAACAGTCTCAGAGAAACCTGTGAAAAGCCTAAGTCGGTGGTATAATGCATCCTGGGTTCATCAGCTCAGACAGGATGCCGTCAGAGCCTGAAAAGCATCGACAGAACCATTTTCCCTGGCAAGTTGAAGCTCTGGTGTACGCAATTTCAGCTCCTTCCATGCCTCATATGGCTACAGTATATGAAGCCCCAATCTCGAAGGCGGAAAATCTAGAGACTGATCAGCTCATACGCAAGGAACTGGCTTGGTACAGGAGATGCGTCAGCAGTAGTAGGCAGCAATATCCGCAAAGTGGAGAAGAGAAAGATCTCCTGGAAAGAGCTGTGGGAAATGGAGACATTAAGAGCAAGCTTCACCATCAAGACTGTCTATGATGTCCTGCTATCCCCCAAGAATCTCAGCCAGTGGTCCAGAGAAGATCCCACATGCTACCTCTGCCAGCAACACTAAAACACATCCTGGTGGGCTTCAAGACCAGCCTCACTCAAGGCTGATACACCTGGCGGCACAACCAGGTGTTAGGATGTCTTGCAGCAGAGCTGGAAGGTCCACGAATGAGTGTCAATGCCCTCCATTTTTTTATTCATCTGTTCCTTTACGTGAAGTTTTGAAATCTGCAGTTGAAATACTTTTGCTGGCATGCAGCCTGAATAAGGTGGCACCAGACGACGTCAGCGCATCACTTACTGTATAAATCTATTTTCGACTCCAATTTAAAGAGTTTATACCAAATGGACGCATGAAGGGTTAGTTAACAACTCAAAAAGAAACTATATATTAGACATGAAACAAATCACCAACAGACAGATTCTACAAAACAAAACCTTCTTGTGTCCAATAATTGATAACATATTACAATAATATAATCCAGCAATAATACAATATTATTAAATAGATATTAAATAAATTGTAAAAAATATATAAGAAACTCCATAGGGGGGCTAAGAACAAAAAGAGTCTGCAGCCTGTTTATACCACAGGGCAATGAGACAAACCAAAGACCCTCATGATGCGTGTGTGTGTGTGTGTGTGTGTGTGTGTGTGTGTGTGTGTGTGCACTCCCTAATCCCAGCATCTGCAGCTGTCTTCATGTTTAGAAAAAACATCATTAATCACAAGAGAAAGTGACATTATTTAATACGACCGTGTTCCTTGGATTATTGAAAAGGCTTCATCATCGTGGACCAGATTCACCTCCAGTGTCTAGAGTGGCTAATAAGCCGCCCTCCGAAGATGAAAAGAAAAAAAAATGCAATCTCACTCATTTTAATTGTGTAGCACTTTATTACACATATGAGTGATGTTCCTGTTCAACAATAATTATTACATAATATATGATTAGACGTGGATTCAAAACTAAACTAAATTCCACTTCAGACAGCAAGTGGTGCTACCAACAATGGCGCCGGAGAGAAGGAGGAAATATTGACAAATATATTAACCCTGCTCCATAGCATCCCTTTCCAATCAGTGCTTCATTTAAATGATTTGTCAATACTGACATTGACTAATAGATAGATCTGATGCTCATGAGACTAAACAAAACATAGCGTAACATAATCCAGCACAGGCTCGAGACAGACTTTTTTCCCCCAGGGCTGAACGGGACTAGTGATCTATGACAATATATGATAATAATATATCGTAATAATAACTGCAAGCCTCTTTTGGCAGCGGCAACTTTCCTGATGCAACATCTGGACTTCAGAAGCAATATGAAAAAGTCTTTGTGACCTTGCGTATTTGCAAAGTAAATCTCTGTAGTTCAGGTCAGTGCAGACTTTTTCCATTAAGTGTCTCAACAAAAAGCTCCTGGTTTCATCTTCCTCTTCTGTATTCACCACGAGTTGCCCCTGTCTACAGCTTGTTTGCCCGGAACAGAGGTGTGTGTGCGTAAGTGTGTATTTCCCCCGGCATGCATGTGTATGTACCTGTCTGCCAGTTGGCTGTTATGCCTCATCCTTGTGTGTTTTCATGCCATTTGTCGAGGGCTCTCTGCACCGGGGGACCTATTAACCGCTCATCAGGCCTCGGTATCTGCCGACTTCTTGGCTCCACCATCTAATCCACACCTTGGAAACCAGAGACCCTCCTCCCCTCTCAAAATGCCTTGTTGACATAAAGGGAATTAACAGAATAAACAACAATGGGTCCCACCCTTTTCCCCCGGTCAACAGGTTTCAACAATTGGATGCAGCATACACACACACACACACACAGACACACACACACACACACACACACACACACACACACACACACACACACACACACACACACACACACACACACACACACACACAGCGGGTGAAAACCAAAAGCAGCCCAATATAAAGAGAGCAAAGAAGAAGAGAAAGATCTGTGACGTCTTTCCACAGGGACGGAAACACACACCAGGCTGGGTCTGGTGGTGCCCGGGGGAAGAGGGGCTGATCAGAGAACTCTGGGAGCGTTGGCCACTTTGGACGCTCCACAGGTCTTTGCCGTCCTCCTTATTTCCTCCCCCACACCCCCAGCCCAGTTCCCTTGTTGGACTATTACTGTGGCAGAGCTGCGGCTGCTGGCCCACGGTTATCGATTGTGTGCAGAGGGCTAATGGGCCTGACACAACCGGCACAGGGCAATGGAAAATCAGCGGTGAAGGGGAAAAAATAAATAAAAAACAGGCGGGGGTGCACACATAATAAAGGCAACAGAATAATGGTAAGGAAGGTGAATAACAAAGACAAGGTGCGGAGCAGGGTCGAGGAGTGACACAGGCAGCCCGACCCCACAAGGCTGGAAATAAATAGTCAGCCAAGAAGGGGCCCAGGGTTGAGAAAATGAGCAAAGAGATGTTTTTTTTTTATGAGAATGGGGTCTTGCAGGGGAGGAGACCACATTGGAGGGATGAAAAGGAGAATGCCGGCAGATGAAAGTGAAGAAAGCTCCATTGCAGACAGCTCTTGAATTGTTCAGTCACAGGGAGGAAAGGGGAAGGAAAGGCTGCTTCCCTGTGTAGACAGACAGACAGACAGACAGACAGACAGACAGGAACCCCTACAACATTGATTGGGGTCCAGGTTTCTTCTCGGACCAGAGCCCGGTTTTGCAGGACGGCCGTCCCGCTCAACCTCTAATCACTCCTACGCCCTTCTCTTCTTCTTCTTCTTCCTCCTTCTTCCGTCTGCCGGAGTCCTGTTACTGCATCATGTCTACTCCTGCTGCCCACAGTAAATCATTAAGAACCATAGCTTCCATGCCAGTCCTCCCCCGAATCCCGCCTCCTCTTGTTCTCCCACATCTTCCAACCCTAGTAGAAATGTCTCACAAAACATGTTACAATTCAGGGAAAGGTGGGGAAAAAATGTTATGGGAAGTTTTGTATTTAGTAAACCAAACCGAATCCTCAAAGTTGGCCTCAATCCTGGAACAAGCCTGGAACTATTTTGCAAGGGCACCAGTGAGCGTACAGCTCACTGGTGCCCTTGCAAAATAGTTCCAGGGGGTTTTGGTTTGGTTTGGGTTATCTTTTGTTCGAAAACGGGCTAAAATGCTTTAATTTACTTCTAAATAAGGTTTACACTGTTTTCTGAAAACTAGTTATTACACAGTATATTTTACAATACAAAAAGTTTTATAAATAAGCATTTCTGTCAAGCCCATGGCCTCCCAGCGCCACTAGAGTCTCTGTGTCATGTGTTTAGGTCCCTCATAGCCGTGATCTTAACAATTTTGTAATGTGAATTAATCTTTAAAGCCATTGAAGTGTATTTGAACAAGTATATTTGAATTACATTTTAAGAATTTATAATTTCAATAGTTTTTTGTGACAATTCTGGCCAGGATGATGGTACAATGAAATATTTCATATTGGCCTTGTGGTGATGACATCAGAACAAGCCCTGTTTATTGTGTGTGTCTGCAGACATTGTTAACTGGTTATGAGTGCGTTGGGGCGCTTTGGGCTTCAGTGGCAGCTGGAGCTGCGGGGGTCACCTTGATGAGTCGCTTTCGAACACAGGAGGGAAACTCACAGCTCCAAATCTATACCCGATAAAAACCTGCTTAATGTGCAGTGATATAGCACTTTCCTCGCCATATGGCCGGTGGTTAGGTCATAATGAATGTGCAGTGTAATGTCAAATGCCTACCCAGGGACCTAATTTATCACAGAAAGGCCAACAGTGTCGAAGCCATTATCTCAGGAGACGCATCTGCACAGCAAATGAATCAACAAGGCTAACGTGTAATATGCTCTGGAGCTCTACATGTTGCATGTTCCTCTATTGGCACAGGGGAGGTCATACAAACTGCATAGGCTGCACGCAGCTGTGGGGAGAATAATGCAAGATGGCAGGTCTCCTTGGATTGGAAAACACTGATTAATCTTTATTTAATAGGATGTGAATATTTCATGACATTGTGGTGGAGTAATCTCAATCCTTGACTGAGATTCTGTGTGCATGTAGATGCCCATGTAATAAAAAAATGCTTTACAATAAATAGAGTATGATGTGCAAGAAAGCCAAGGCGGTCTCCTCTACCCTCCCATTTCCATTTCCCAGATTAAAATGGAATTTGTGTGTATCATAATCTCAGCAGGGTTTTCATATCTACTGTTATCTGGAGTCACATAAATAACACATAACACACCACTGTATGAAAGTAGACAGTAAAGTGCTTTTAGAAGTAGTACCTTTTTGCACAAGATCAATTTTTTGATCTTGTGCAAAAAGACATTAAAAGATAAATATTGATTTTCAGTAAACTGCTGAATACATCAATGCATGCAAGCAGTGCACAAATGTAATAAAATTGGGCCCAAAATATAAATCAAAAACTGTATTGCTGTCAGTCATCCTATAATCCCTCTGTGTCTCTCACCCTGGAACATGCACCTCCAATTTGGCGATTGTAATAAAATACCATCAGGCAGTGAAACTACTGTTACATTTTCTTTGGGATTCTCATTTCACCCAGAGCAAGTAATCGCCTCGTCTAAGCGCTGAAGCTCTGAGTTAAATTAAACACAACAGAACAGACACAAGATGTGTGTGTCTGTGTGTGAGTGTGTGTGCGCGCATGTGTGTGTGTGTGTGGGGGGGAGGTATGGAGGACACTGAAATGACCGGAAACAAATGAATCATCAAATCATCATACATAACCATTTCATAGAAACGTGGTGGGCATTAATACAGTTTGGCTCTCTGGTCACAGGAATTCCTATGTATGTATATAAATTGCGTAAGAGATTTGACCAAATACAATGACCTTCTAGCCATCCTTCTTCCCCTGGGGACTTATTGAGAGAGTGCACATTAACCTTGGCTGATAATATTACTGGATCTTTTCAGTTTGTTTTTGGGATGGTCTATCGATTCCAAGGGGAGAAATTCCTCTTTCTGGAAAACAGCATTGGAGGAAGTTGTAGGTGGCGGATGCCCGTCGTGCTTAAGGACACACTGGTATGTGAGACGGTTGTTGCCATGGAGTCGCTCCAGTCTGAGCACCATCCCCCATCATCACCATGCTATCTTACTGCCCAGATGTTTCTGAAGATTCAGACTTATCATAGGAGGGATCCAAAAAGAACTTTATAGCATCTATTGTACTCCTAATCACTAAGTTCGACTCCGACAGCCATAATCCATTTACCTATTGTTTTGTATTGTATTGTGACCTCATTCCCAGTCATTCCTTTTATTTGACATATCCTCACTATTTAGGACCACAAAGCTAATAAGTCAAGCTAATAAAGTATTCAGTCATATAGTGACTCATTTAGTCAAATGGATTTAAATCTGTGTTATTATGCTAACAATTAATAGATTTGAACAACAGGGTAACAAGGATTTAAGAAAAAGTAATACTTCCTCCAGCAAGTGGATGTTGGAGTGCCATTTTCACTATGGTTTATTATTGATTTGTAGTAAATTTATAACCTAAATGTAACCAACATGGACGACAGCAGGGAAAAGCAAAGATGTTGCCAAATTATAGACAACATTGTAACAGTTTTACCTATGTTATCTTATTAAAAAATATACACAAGTAACACTATACAAGGAGCAATAGACAACTTTTTTGCTTTTACTTATTATGAAAACTTAAAGTGATACAGTTGTCTTTGCAACAGCTGCGCAAAAAAATAAATACCACTTGGAAACGCTAGGGGGGAAAGTTGAAAACTTCTCAATTGCTCCTTTAAAGACAAAACA
This sequence comes from Zeus faber, assembly GCF_960531495.2. Lineage (NCBI taxonomy): Eukaryota > Metazoa > Chordata > Actinopteri > Zeiformes > Zeidae > Zeus > Zeus faber. The sequence continues at coordinate 1,940,553 of NC_137202.1, read as the reverse complement.
TTCTTTAAAACTGTATTGCATGTATTTAGGTGCTTACGGTGTACTTTCGATATAGCCATCCATACGAAGCAGCAAAAAAAACACAATAAGGACAATGTGAAGGAGGGACAGTTTATGTGGCATATGAGATGAATCTGTACAGTGTGTGTGAGAGAGAGAGAAGCGGAGGTTTCTGTTAATGTACCTCAAGATTCAAGATTCAAGACTCAAGATTTTTATTCGTCACTTACATATACATACTTTCATACATATATGCAGTGAAATGTAATGCAACGCACCCGGTGATAACACACAATATGTCCTAGGAAAAATTTCTAATAGCCCAACTAACTGACTCCTAAGACGTAATACAGTAAGTCGAATACTTATAGAATAAAATAAAAATATATAGAATAAAAATAAAATACAATAAAAATAAAATGAAATAAAATGGAATAGATAGAGGGAATATGCTTATGTATATGGAATAGGCAATTATGTATATACAGATATGTGCATTAAAGTGGCATGTGAATAAAGTGAGGTAGTGTTTGGGATAATACAGCACAGTATACAACAGTACGGCGCAGCAATACGGCATCACGAACAACCCTGAACAGTGACACAGTAATATAAAACTCTCACTACCATCTATAAACGATTACTGGTCCATTAAGGCAATTGCTGGAAGCACACACATGCACACGCACCATCACAAATACCACTGAGCCCAAATGATGCAACCTCCTGAAAAGCATCTCAGACAACTTAGAAGCGTCTCGGACTGGTTTCACTGCCTGCGACTCAGGCAGTGAAAAGGCATCTCAGACAGATTAGACGTGTCAGACAGGTTAGGGGCTTCTTAGACAGGTAAGAAGCATCTCGGACAGATTAGAAGCATCTCACACAGATTAAAGGCATATCAGACGGGTTAGAAGCGTCTCAGATAGAGTAGCAGCATCACAGACAGGTTAAAAGCATCACCGACAGGTTAGACGCGTCTCAGACAGATCAGAAGCATCTCAGACAGGTTGGAAGTGTCCCAGATGGGTTAAAGGCCTCTCAGGCAGTGAAGAGGCTTCTCAGACAGGTTGGAAGCGTCCCAGATGGGTTAAAGGCCTCTCAGGCAGTGAAGAGGCTTCTCAGACAGGTTGGAAGCGTCCCAGATGGGTTAAAGGCCTCTCAGGCGGTGAAGAGGCTTCTCAGACAGGTTAAAAGAGTCACCAACAGTTTACAGGCGTCTCAGACAGATCAGAAGCGTCTCAGATGGGTAAGAGGCGTCTCAGAAGAATTTCAGACAGGTTAGCTACAGATTTAGAGGCACATGTATCGGGTTTAAACCCAAACTACCGACCCACATATTAAACACACTCGTCATACACACCACCATTATGCAAGAACACATCACAGACATACATTCACACATAGAGACCCTGTATTTAGCACATCTGATTATGCTGAGCTCCTGTCAATTTGACTCAGAATACATGCAAGACACAAGGCCTTTAAAGTGACAACACCAAGGCTACAGAACCAGAAAAATTAGGCCGAAGGCTTCGGAGGGGAAGCGCTACGTGATCAAAGACTCCACTGATCCCACTTTTGACTGTTGTTCAGTTGTAGCGCGGCTGGGAAGATGTGATTTCAGAGCACGGGAAGAGAAAGCAATGCCATTGGAGGGCTTATCTCAACAGCAATTATACGCGATTCTGGGACAAAGCGAGACAGGGCGATGGAGGGAGAGAGAGAGGGGAGACAGGGAGATTGACAGAGACAGCGTATACGGTGGAAAAATTAAGAGAGCCCGCGATACAATTTCAGGCTGACTAATGAAAAGCAGCGAGGTGAGGTGAACGGGAAATCGTCTGCGCGGAGAAGGAGGAGGAGGATGAGGCAGAATCCTCTTTGATCTCTGGCTCTGTTCAGGCTGGGTATTTTGTTAATACCTGCGAGCACCATGCTTCACACCTTTACCCTCTATCTGCAGAAACACAGGGAGGTGATTTAGCTCTGTTGTCATCTGGGGGGGGGGCTTGCTGCCAGTCTGTTTCAGGGTTGCCAACCTCCAATTTTACACACTGAATATTAGTACAGACACTCCACATCACACAGCGGTCTAATATTAGACTGCATGTATTCTAAACAACCTCAAGTGTCGTAGCCACTACCATATGAGGCTTGAAATCTGACATTATACTAAACAAAAGAAAAACAACTAGAAAACACCATCTCCTCTATCAGGCCATCAAAGCTTCCTAAAGTCATATTTTGTGTCCTGATGTGGAGGCTCCTGGAACTTCACTATGATGGAGCGAGTGGAACTCAGACGAGCAGAGAAAGGTAGAGAAAGACAGAGCGGGAAAGGAGGAAAAGATGATAAGGCAAATACAGCACAATTACATGCCAAGGGCCATGAATCCAATTAATAGAGCGATTTGAGAGCTAATGCTATTTATGCTCGGAGCCAGTGTTTGGGTCGTTAAGATAAGCGCTCGTGCTAAATGGGTGAGGGCAGCCAATGGTAAATGACCTGCGAACCCATTCAGCAAATGAAGCACAGCGTTGATTTTAAATGTACCAATCACAATGAAATTTACACAGAGGTTCCACTGCTGCCCCTAACTCGTTTGGAAACGCTACATTTGGAAAAAAAAAGATTAAATGGTATAATTTCATTTCATTTCCAGAGGCCTCCCTGCCTCTTAAATATACTAATACTACAGAACGAAACCCTACCCTTCTACCCCTCAGTACAGAGAACGACGAAATGTGGTTTTGTTCTAGCTTCAATCGATCCATGAACGTACATAAACTTTTTGGATTACTTTGATAGAACATTAACAAAAAACATCCCAGTTAATATTCTGAGACATTGTTCTTCATGACCTGAAGTACCAAGCTCATGCATTCCTGATATTAAATTTATATTTTGTGAATGAGCTTTAGAGAATCACTGCTGGGCAACTGCAGATACACTAATGCTTAATTAATTACAGCAAACTTGGTCTGTAAAACCCCCAAAAAGACAGTTGAAATCCTGAACCTTTCTCCATCACACCAAGGCAGAAAGCAGCTTGTCTTTCCTTAACTTCCCACCACTCCTTTTCCGTCCTTCTCTCCCACGTCACAATCTGCTTCCACTCCAAACAACCTGCCACGGGCAGCCAGCTCTGCAGAGATGTTCCACTGATCTGGAATTCAAGTAATTACATTTAGTCATTTAGCAGACGCTTTTATCCAAAGCGACTTACAATTGTTCAAACACCGACGGACGCAGCCATCAGGAGCAATTAGGGGTTAATTGTCTTGCTCAAGGACACTACAGCATGCTAGCAGGAGGAGCCTGGGACCGAACCAGCAACCTTTAGATCACTAGCTCTACCTCCTGAGCTACCATCCCCTATCAGTAATCAGTAAAGTGCATTATGGACGACACAGCAAGGGATAAATCCACAAAGAGGTGAATTCTGATGCAACAACCATGCGATATTTGGACCAATCACATTACTTCTTTACTTCTTCTTTACTTCACTTTTGACCAAGATGAACCATATAAAGTATTATAGTTACCACTGTCTTGAGACATAGGAAAGGGAAAGAAAGAGCTCTGGAAACCTCCGTGCCATTCCTGTTGGGGACGGGTCCTAATTAGCAGCGATGGCAAAGGGAAGCGCTGGGAGAGTTCTGTACGTGCTGCCCTGATCTTCTACCTCCCCCCTCCTCCTTTCTTTCCCCTCCGTTTCCAATCTCGTGTCCGTTTCCTGGATGGTTAGGTGAGTGAAGTGATGGATGATATTGGCCGCCCCGTTCCATTCATGTTGTAAAGTAAGAGGTAGAGGGGGGATGAAATACACATTTTTTAAAAAGCCAACGGCCTCTATTGTCCTATTGAAAGCCAATAGAAAGGTTTATTTTTCATCCCCTCTTTAAGTTGTCACTGGGGGGGGACATCCAGTCCGAACTCAGCTCCACTCTGGTTTTAAAACAAGCCTTGTCCAATTTTTGTTATTTGTGAATATCTGTTTGATGTCTTTTAGTTGACGATGGACTTTTGGTTTTTATCTTCCACAGAAGAGCTCAAAAACGTGCCTTAACACGTCCTTTTGATCTCAAAACGGGACGTACAGGACATACAGAAGTGGGATTTACGAACACATCAACAGTGTTATAATTAAGTAAATTAAAGTACAATAAATACAAATAGAAATGTAACTATAATAAAGTAAGATATTTTAAATAAGATAGTACTTTAGTGATCCCCCAAAGGGGAAATTCAGGCATTGCAGCAGCCTAATAGAAGCAGGAGAATGTACACTAAATTCAGAATATATACAGACAATAAGCAAAGATAAAAGTAATAAAGTAACAATACTAATAGTACACGGCTCAAGAATGTACCGCATTTATTTAAATGAAATACAAGGGAATTTTTAAGATTTGTATAAATAGCAATGACAGTAGCAAATTTTATTACAGTATATTGTTCCATTAATGTGACCGTGCTGAGATTATGGTGGGTGAATGGTGTGTGTCTGTCTATGTGTGTGTGTGTGTGTGTGTTGGCTATCTAACACATTAGGAATGGGGAAAGAACCTGTGAAGCATGGCTTAAACGGTTGACAATTTAATAATTGACTAATGCCACCCTACGAAACCTCACCACACCGTAATATGATGTTTATATGGTGTCTGCCTTTCTCAAAAAGTGAGCCAAGCCTCACCTCTAGAACCTCGCCCTCTCGCTCTGTCTCCACGCGAGCTCTTCATCATTCTGTCACCGTTCGGGAACAGGAGATTAAACACATTCCTTGATGGGGGGTATTCCGTCCAAGTCGAACCTGCCTGGGTGATGCAAAGCCGCGATGCGTCCTGAATAACACCGTGTTCCCATGGACGGGATTCACACAGCGTGGGATAACAGCACGTTCACACACCTAGACACCGCTGTCAGTCTTTTAATGCTGCAGAGAATATAGCATATGTCTGTGTGTGTGTGTGTGTGTGTGTGTGTGTATGTGTGTGTGTACCTGTTAGAGCAGTGCAGAACTTGGATTTTGAGTCGTTCTTCTTGGATCCAGGCTATTATGAGCAAAGCAGCCACATTTCCCTCCTTTTGGCTTTTCTTGCATGACGGTGTTTCACCTACCCTGTCCGCCCGTTCCTAGAAAGAAAGGATTGAATGATAAGGTGGCGTGATGCCTCACACACCTATCAAACAAACACGGCAACTCTCTGATATCCAGCGTAAATTAGACTGAATTTGATATAGCGGGACACAAAGGTACAAGATGTTAAAATGTTGTGATGTTGTGGGAAAACCCAGGACATAGAACCAAACTACCCACAGTCTTCCTGAATTTCCCCCGGGAATTAATATAGTCTTATGTTAGAAAGACATCAAGAGAAGGTCCAACTGAGACTGAGAGTTGCTGAACTGATAAAGTGAGACAAATATGAGAAAGAGTAGGGGAAACGTTTATAGTATAAACCATCGATAGTATCGTGTATGGAAATATTTTTTGACACTACCCCAGATACCACAGTTGAATGACCATAAAATTCATTTAAATGTAATGTTTCCTACGTTATGTTTAAACGTGTCATTCAATGAAATGTTCTGATCAAAGAGGATTTTTTTTTTACGCTAAGCAGGGATTTGTTGTGAAAAAAAAAACAGTATCAAAGTCAAGGTATCACTACCGGTATTGAAGATTTTGGACAAAACTCGGGCATGAGACAAACAGAGAGTATGAGAGAGAGAGAGAAGATACTTTCCTCCCAATTAAAAGAGATCAAAGTTGGGGTTTTTTAGCGCGGGCATCTTTGAGTTTAGGCAGGCAATAGAAGTGGAGGAGTTTAAGTAGAACAGCCATAATTTTCAATTACACGGTTGACCGAGGCATTCACAAAATCCATTGTGCGATAATTTCAAAGACACACACACACACACACACACAGATACACATACACACACAGCTATTCTTCATGAAGGTTCTAACACGGTTTACTGTCTATGATTATTTTAACTGTTTAACTGTAGGAAAAAAAACAATTGTGAAGATGAGACTTAACATTAACATTAATCACATTGTTGTTTTTTTCCATCGTTTGTATTAAATCCATCTTAATGGAGGCAATCATTGGCTTCCTTCTAGTTTTGGGTATAAGGCACTTTGAGATCCTATAGATTGATGTGATGAGTAGAAATAAATTCAAGCAGGATAAAGGAGATATTTGGTTCAATGCCAACCGGCTCCCCCAGTGTTTTTAATCACAACAATCAAAGTAATCTGCATACAGGGACAGAGGATGTCGGAAGCAGCTCAACACTGCTCCCCTGTGGACATCAAGCGTAATAACATCAATACACGCCCACAGAGACAACCAATCAAGGTCCATGGATAAGATTCCACATCACACATTTGATAATCAATTTAAATAACAAGCTGAGCATAAAATGCAAATGTGACTAAAACTGGGCAAAGTCCGTTTCGAACATTCGCCATTTGAAAGAGAGCTGCAAAGGGGCTTTATTCAGCGTGATTAAATTACTCTTCTGGTGTCACAAGATTGGCCTCAAAAGGTTAAATTACAGATAAAACGATTGAGTCACTATGTGTTTGCTTCACAGCTTCATGTAAACCTAAATTCTTCACAATTTAGGAGATAGAATTACAGGGTTGCCAAAAACCTGATGAATCTAAAATAATCTAATTGCGGTAATTTTCTGAAAATATGACAAAAGGATAAGCTTTGTGTATGGACGTGCCATAACTCTTGATTTGACAGTGCATGTGTGTGTGTGTGTGTGTGTGTGTGTGTGTGTGTGGGTGTGTGTGTGTGTGTGTGTGTGTGTGTGTGTGTGTGTGTGTGTGTGTGTATGTGTGTGCGCACAAACATCTTTCTTTCGAGAACTACACGAGGCTCTTTTCGGGTCTTCTTGGTCGAAAGGACAAGAAGAAAAGTTATGTTTCACTTTTTTTATGTCAGTAAACACTGTGAAATGTCAGTAGAAAACACAATATAGCCACATCACTACAAAAATAAAATATAGATACAGTATACAAAATCTGTACACAATCTGTCTCACAACTGAAAAGTTAAAATCACCAAAACTGCAGCAATGCAGGCAGTGTGCAGGACTGGTGCCTGTGACTCTAATAGATAATTCTAATAAAAAGGCAGAAAGGTGTGGCAACTGGCCAGCTGAGTTTCCAAAACATGATGTGGACGAGCAGCAGATTCCACAGTCACCAGAAGGACAAAGCAGAATCAACATAACCACTAAATCAATCTGCCACAACTTGTATTGTGAGCGTCATCCAGTAAGCACGCCCCGAACAGGAGAAAGTCAGCAGATTCCAAAGAGCTGGCTTGAGATTTTGCAGACAGAGTGTGAAATAAATACTTTTTTAACATAACATCTGCATTTGTGAAGGATGATTTGGATTTTTTACTCACCGTTTTTCAGAATCCATCAAAATCCTGGAGGCCCAAGGACAAACCTGGTACCAAACAAAGGTCACCATGGCCAGAGGGAGACAGTTTAACCATTTAGAAGCTTTCTTGCATGTGGGAAGTAACTATTCTTGTGGTGGGTGGGAAAATTATTGCATTTCATCATGATTTTAACATTTGGAACTAAGTGTGCCTAATGACCTATTGTCATGATTGAAGGATCAATAGTTAAGAGACGTGTGTTTGCTAAACGTGTTATATGCTGTGAAATGTATCTAATAAATTGTTTACAAGAAATAAATTGTTTATAAGGATGATCCCGGTGCGCCGCTGGTTGCTGGGCTGGTGACGGGGTAAAAAATAAATAAATACAAAATAAACACAGCCTATTTTCTTATGACGTCAACTTTAATACATGATAACGGACATTCGTCCAGAACTCACAAGGGAGAGCGGCTGATCGTGTCGCCGGAATGAGCGGCTGCTTCACGTACAGCGGCAGCTCTCACGTGGGAGCAGTACTAGCAGTAGGAAAGGTGCTGGTGCTGGAAAGTAGGCATAACAAGAGAGTGGGCGTGTCGGGAGAATTTACTGTGGAGAGCCTGAGTGCTTGGTATGCAAATCGTTTTTAATATACAAAATGAAATTCAGGGGGTTTCAAGTCATTTTTAAAACACAATTTCATTCCTTTTCAAGGACGCAAAATAAATATAGTCAATATCCAAAGGGATCTTTATTAATTTAAATATAACAGTTTGGTAATGCGTGGGTACGGTTTAGTAATCAGTGCTCACGGATTACTAACATTTTTATTTTTTCCATCATGGGCCATGAGTGGCTCTGGAGAAATGTCCAAAAATGGAGAAAGGAAGGGAGAAAAATAAGGGTCAGGGTTTTAAACAAGTTAGTTGCAAGACTTTCTGTGGCAGATTTTCATCCAACAAGACTTCCAAGCGATCTTTCAACTCTAAAATGCCTATGCCCGGCATTCATAGTCAATGGGAGTTATCCCCTAAATATGGCAGCTTGCTCCAGCAATTACATAATACACTTTAAATAATTGGCGACTATTAAGAGAGTCCATTTCTGATGAATAAACTTTGTACATTTTGTTCACGCTTCTTCATGGGGGAAAAAACGAGCATCAAGAAGACCAACTTCTGCTGCTGGGGCCACGTGATTTCCTGTCAACCTGCAGAGGTCCTTTGTGTGGAGGTTTGACATTTTGTCTGCACCAGGTCCCTCTCAAACTCACACTAATACCGTTTTTACACCATATATGATCAGGTATACCCAGGTTTGACGCCTTTCCCATTGCCTGGAGAGCAGTATGCCTTTTGCGTTTTTCTGGTGCGTCACGGTCGACGTCACGAACACGCCCAAGCAGCATGGAGTATAAGCATCGGGCGCTGCCGGTTCTTGCGCAGCCTCTGGTTCGGAGACCGGCTTGGGCCAGTGCTGGAGTCTCTCGGAGCCCGACGGGGAACATGGGGGTTCCCTGCTGTGCTCCCCACAGAGCGATACCCAAACTCACAACATTTCATGGTCCCGCATGCAGGGAAAAAAGTCAATGAATTCTAATTTTGGATTCTAAATCGCATATCAAATGATACGGGGATATTTCTGTCTATTTATTCGCCACCGTCCGGAACTTCAACGTCAGTCACATCGTGCAGGTAAAGTGGCTAAAATTAGCAGGTAAAGCCGGGTGTCCTGCTCACATCAGAGCCGATCGGAGCCCGGGACAGAAACCCGGGTGTAACCTTTGCGTAAACCCACTGATGACCTATGCCAGCTGTTAGCGGGTGTTAAGACATGAAGACCAAAGAGAGAACTTGAGGAGCAAGGAAAGACGTTTCTTTTTGGGTCGAGGGGAATAACATCCCGCCCTAAGATCTCAGAGGATCGAAGATAAATCCATTGACAATTATTTACACAAGCTTGTGCGAGTGTAAAATTCAATTCTGCGGTTCCCACTCAGCGGGATCCTCACATGGTGCATTCCGAGACACACTTGTTTATAAATAGCAAGAGGGTTTTAATGTCAGATCATCGACACACTGTGGAATGTCCCATGGTTTAGTCAGGATAATTGGGATTTTTCCATAACGTGCTACTGGGTCAATCTTGTTTATATTTAGTTGGGTTTTTTGGGGGTTTTTTTCGTTTGTTTTTGTAATTTCTTGGGAAAGCCACTAGATTTTTCACTATTTTATATTTGGCTTTCAATTCTCTTTTTTTAACTTTACTTCTGTAATCTGTTTTTTTGGGGGTTTTTTTTTGAATGCCTCTTTTTTCTACTGCCATTCATATTTTGCAAAAAATAAACTGAACCAAACCACGTATATCCTTAAAATGTTACTGTACTTGTACTATAATTCTATAATAAAAATAATGACAATCATAATAATATATTGTACTCAAACTAAGATACCAAATATGTATATATGTATACCTATAATGCGAGAGGGGCTTGTTTGAGGTTTTAGATTTTTACATTTTTAAGTGCATAATGTTTAGAATTTAGGACTTCTGTGACTAAACACAGCATAAGTTATCTAACGTTCAAGATGTGATACTGTCGTTCAAGCGCTGAAAATGTAATTTCTTTGTTCGGGGTACACGGGCCTTCGGCGACGCTGCTTCCATTTACCAAGCAGCCAACCGGTCCATCAGTGAGGAATTATGCTGCGCTCGAATCATATGGGAGAGAGGAGAGCCATGAATTTCCACGTTGGAAATCTGGTCAACTTCACAAGGCGAACACTACTTGTAAAGTTAAGAGTTTTGCTTCGTACTCGGATTTCTTCAAAATATTGAACATTGGTCATTATATTAACTCCCGTAAAGGTTTTGTATAGATATTTAATTCTCTCCCGGACTTTGTTATTCCTTTCCCGTTTTTCCTTTGTCTTTTAGTCCTGTTCATTGAGTTTGATTGTCTCGTATTTGTTGTCTTCTTGTGTTTGTCCGGAAAAGGTGTGGAAAATAAAGAATTTTCTATCTTACTTTTTTATACTTACTTTATACTTGTTTTTTTTATATGGCAAGTAGAAAGAATCAGCGTATGACCTTAACGGTCGACGAATGAAAACACTGCACAATATAAACATATGCACTAGTGTTCTGGTGAGTTCTGGTAGCCAATACATAGAAAAGTAACTAGATGTTCAACATTTACTTACATATTCAAAAGGTAACAAAACGTTGTTAAAAATGTTAAATCACAATTCAAATAGCGGGACAAGGTCTTTCCAAAGTCAAATCATCCTTTCACAGTCCAACTAAAATGAGGGAGACTTTTTCTTTTTTTTCCCCCTTCTCGTGAAACACAAGTCACTCATACAATTCGATACTAACGCGTTACAGGGGGTGGAAGAGAACAAAGACTATAAAGAGGGCGAAACCGTCCTTGACGTCATTCCCATGTGACGTGAACGCAGCATTTGGCGCCTCCTCTTTATGCAAAACACGCTTGTCATCCGGAAATGAGAAACCCCGTGATGTCAGGAGGTCGAGGACTGGGGGAGAAGCGTCTTTCTGGTTTACGTTGACGGGTAGAAGGGAGGGATTCGAGGCGCTGTCCGCTCCCCGTATTGCGGGATCGTCTCCTTCAGATGTGCGCATTACAAAAGCGGGACGGACGGATCCGCCGGCATGGACTGTAATGGAACACCGCCGCTCTGGAGCCTCGAACCGGCCGGCCGGTGACGCGGCGCCGTGAACACAAAGTTCCACCCGGATCCAGTGACTACAGCTCGGAGCCATGACGCGGCTGGTGCTAGAGCAGGTGACGGATTTCGGGGACTACACTCGTGGTAAAGTCTTCCACGAGCTGCTGAAGCAGGCCGACTCTGGGAGCAGCCTGGCGGACGTGCGCCTCAGCCCGGACGGGCGACACATCCACCTAATCCTCCGCCGACCCAAAGCGGGTCTCGTGACTTTTGACAAGTACGAGAGGCCGCATCTCGCCCAGAATCAACGGCAGATGGACTCGGCGTTGACTCGGACCTATTCGGTTGTGGATGTAGTTTATTTGGATCACAATAACAACAGAAACGCCAACGCTGCCACCCTCGCCGCGGTGTACGAGAGCGGGACCGCGGAGTTCTGGAGGTTCCAGGAGAGCAAGGCGGGCTGGCAGCTCCTGCAGACGGCCGACCTGTGCAACAGCCCCCGAGCCAAGGTGGTCTCCGTGTCCGCCTGCTCGAACCTCATCATATGGTGCGAGGAGAGGCCGCCCTCGGAGAGTTCCCCTTCCGCCGCTGCGACCAGGAGCAACTTCAGGTACTGTATCTGCAAGCGGGCCTACGAGGTGCAGGAGAGGGCCGTCAGTCTGGGACGCGTGAAGATCGCCCTCCACAACAACCCCCGCTTCACCGTGGTCAGCTCGGGTGAATGCGTCTACCTGCTGCCCGAGTCCCACCAGAAGCCCCTGTTGAGCGTCTCCAAGTGTCTGCTGTCTTGGTCCCCTCAGCATGACGTCTTCACGGTCAACAGCACCTGTAAAGGCGCTCTGTTAAAAAAGGATTCACCTCCGCCTAAAGAAACTGACTTTAAGAGGTTGATAACGGACTGTTTGGGATATTTATCAGCTCTCAAGCCACCTGAGATACGTGGATTCTCTCCTGCGGCTTGCGAAGGAGGCCTCTTGCTTTTGCTCAGCACAGGCTGGGTGAGCCTACTGCAAAGAGACGGGACGATGAGACAGGTGTTCAAACTGGCAGATGAGTGCTCTGTGATGCACAGAAGCCTCCACACGTATCATGACACGCTCGCCCTGACAGTAGGCCACACCCTGTACCTGGTAGATTTGAAGTGTGGCAGAGAGGTGGAGAAGATTTCTATGAGGCGAGAAGGTTTGCTGTACGTCAACAAGGAGGAGCGACAGGCTCCTCACCTGCTGTCGGACATGGGACTGTTTGTTGTGATGCAGCGGGAGACGGATATTCGGACTTATGACACCAACCCCGAGCTAAGACCCTCGTTTCTTGGCACAGCGGAGAACATAGCCCCCGGAACGCGTCTGGTGGAGGCTGTCTTCGAGGAGGCATGTAAGTACTATCAGCAGAGGAGCCTGAGCAGCACCCAGCTTACTGTGGACAAACTGAAGAAAGGAGGCATGTTCCAGGCTCCTATCTCTCTAGCAGCCATTGTCAGGGATCATCTCAGCGAGGGAGTGAAGAAGGTAGGAGATCCCGCTAAGAGAGGTGGAGTGGGTGGGGCATCCCAAGACAAACTGCTGGGGTCTCTGGAGGCAGAGTTGAAGGCTCTAGTCTCCCTGGAGGAGGTTAAGGGGACTTTAGTGAGGGCCAGTGAGAAGGAGGTGGAGATTGTGTGTGACAGACTAGTCCAGCAGGAGGTGTCTAGGCTGCTGTCCTCCTCTGAGCTTGATATTGAGGCTCTAGTCTACCTTAACTCTATTTTCAGTATCTTCCCCTGCCAGGCCTGGAAAGCCTCACAAGCCACCCTGCAGCTTCACTGCAACGGTGCAGGTTCTCTCTCCAGCAGAGCTCTGCCGGAGATGTGGAAGTCTGTCCTCAGCCCTGTTCAGGCTCCCAGCTCTCCAGCCAAACTTCCTTACACCAATGGCCAGCCAAAGCACAAGAAACACCTCAGGTCCAGTCCAGCTTACCACAAACTAGCCAGTCCTACCTACCCAGCTCCGGCCCTTCCCATCTTTGAACTTATTTGTGTATCAGTGCTCCAGTTCCAGCCTGGCTGGTTGCCTATGTTCTTGGACCTAGCCCAGCAACAGCAGGGCCAGGCGGGCCTGGGTCTTAGTCTGGCCTCCTCCTCCTGGGGCTTCTCTGGTGGAAGAGGAGGTGAGAGCAGGGAGAGCAGTGTGCCGCTTTACAAGCGAGCCCTTTCTGTGTTGCACACACTGAGGCCTGATGAAGACCAGAATCAGGAACTGGAGGTGGAGTTGCTTTTGGTCAGCGGGCGGCCTAATGCTGTCCTCCAGGCGCTGCGGATCCTCATCGGCCGGCACCAGTGGGAGCGTGTCACCCAGGTGGCACAGGTGTTCTGTAAGGAGAGTCCGCTGCTCAACAAGGAGATATTCAGTGTTCTGCTGTGCGAGGTAGCCCAGCACAGAGATCTGGACTCTTACCTGGATCTGCTGTGGGCTCTATGCCCAGAGGACTTCACTGTCACCACCATTCTCAACCTGGTGCTGAAGAACATTCCCACCCCAAACCCTCCCACCTTCCCTCTCTCCCCCTCAACGCATTCCCTCTCCTCCTCAACATGTTCTGAGCACCCTGCTCCCTTTTTGGAGCACCACGGCAGCCAGCTGACCATTGGCCTGCTGAAGCCCTTGTTCAGAAAGGTCCTCCAGAGGGAGACCAAGCCCAGCCAGCGATACGCTGACATCCTGCAGTCCCCCGTATTCCCTCCTCCTGCACTCCCCCGCCAGCCCACCCAGCAGCCCAGACTCCACCTGGAACAGCCAAGACCCCACTGCTGCTCCCCCGCCACTCCCTGAACAGGACTCACCCCACAGCTCTGTCCAGGGAGGCAGACTGTCATTACCTGCCAACCCAGACTCGCATGCACTCATCAAGTAACTGTAGAAACTGTGAGACAAATAAATGCATTTATGTAGTGGCGAAAATAATCAATGTTAAACATTCCCCATATAATCTGTCATTCGTTCTTTAAAGATAAACTAGTATGAGTTTGGATAGCTGGATGAAATGACAATCAAATATATAATGACATAAAAAAGCCCAACCTGGTCGATTGGAATGTAGAATTTTTAAATGAAGTATATGTACAAGAACGGAAGATTAACTCAAAGTAAAATCAGCATTTCAAAAGGCACCATTGGAAGGAAATACAACTAGGACTAAAGAAATATTACTACTATAACCTTGTAAATGACTACTGAAGACCTTAACATTGTATATGCTTCTCATGGTTTTTCTTTTTTTTAAGTGTGTGTGTGTGTGTGTGTGTGTGTGTGTGTGTGTGTGTGTGTGTGTGTGTGTGTGTGTGTGTGTGTGTGTGTGTGTGTGTGTGTGTGTATGTATGTATGTGTATATATATATATATATATATATATATATATATATATATATATATATATATATATATATATATATATATATATATATATGTGTATATATATATATGTGTATATATATATAATATTTTTTTTTTTTTTTTTTAATGTTGAGCCTAAAATGATCTTGCATGCACATATATAAGAATGTCAACACTGAATAGCCTTTATCAAAAGACCATTGATAGATAGTAATATATTTTATTAGCATAAAGTAGAGGTGTTTACCTGCTCAGTGTTTCAGTACAAACCTATGCACTGTCCCTTTTTTGGAACTGTAAGTATCTGGTTGCAGAAGATTTTCCCCCTCATAGCCTTTTTAAATATGTGATTCATACCAGTAGCCGTACATAGCTACCCATTAAAAATGTTAGGAGAGACGCAACGGACAGATCATTCTCTTGACTGTCATCATGACAAACTGGCCATTTAGTTTGAATGTTGCTTTTATATGAGATATTCCTAACAGCCAGGGTTGAGGTGGTGTGTTTTCATGGTCACGTTACTGCTGTTTTTATGTTCTCTGCCAAACCAACAATCACATTTTCTCATTTAACTCTTTGAACCCCCATCTCCAGCTTTTGCTACAACTTTCTCCAGTCTTATCTCTGTCCATGCTCCATCTTGTCCACCCTCTCCACCACCGACAAGGGACATTCCAGTGAAAATATCCAGTGGAAGCAGCCCGCAGTCCTACCCTTAAATCAAATTTCAGGAGTAATTCTGTTAGTCTTTAAGGAGGGGTTGGACCAGGGCATGCTGTGATTCAGGGCACGTTGTCTCTGTGTGTGTGTGCGCGCGCACGCACATACACATACATGGTTATTAGTGCGCAGCATCATGTCTTGTGTGTGCCTTGTGAGGCTAATGTTATTAGAGATGTTAGGCCTTCTGTCTGCCACTTGGTACCGTTTTCTCCATGAAACACTGCCTGTATCGCCAATTCACCCAGTCATTATTAACTTCTGGATGAAGTTTTGCATCACGCCTGTCAAAATGAATGTTAACATTTGAGATCAAATTGTACTTGCTTTAAGTGCTATGAACTAATGGGATGTAAGTGCGTACTTGGACAGGCTTTGCTTGCCTTAGAACCATCTTCATTTTTTGTTTTGTTTTTCTCGATCATACTGCAGGTTTGAAGGAAAGCTAAGATTCCTTGTTTTTCATTAGTTTACTAAGGAAAAAATGGTATTTATTCCCTTCCCGTACGGTTTATTTTATAGGTAAATCCAAGCTGCCTTGAAGTTTCTGCATGTTTGAGTCACAGGCTAATAAGCCAAACATGTGACTCTGAAATGCCACAGAACAATCCGAGTGCCTTTTGCAGCCCTGCTCTCCATTTACAGGCCAGTGTCACATTTTTGCTCTGCCTCCCTCAGCCAGACCCACCCATGACCTAAGAAGAGGTTCTAAAAGGCATTTGAAAATCCCTAATCCAAAATACCATAATAAAATGCATGTAAATCCAAAATCTCCCTTTAACCTGTCTTCCAATGAAGAGTACAGCTCCAGTCCTCTGTGTTCTCTAATGCTGTCCCGTCATTTCAATAAATTCTTTCTTCCAGTTTGACTTTTGCCACTGGACTATCAATATTTGTGTTCCTCGCTTGTGTGACATGCACATCCATGCCTGAGGGTATTTGTCGGTGAAGTTAGTTGCACATTCTCTCTCTCTCTCTCTCTCTCTCTCTCTCTCTCTCTCTCTCTCTCTCTCTCTCTCTCTCTCTCTCTCTCTCTCTCTCTCTCTCTCTCTCTCTTATTTTCACACGCAGCAAATCGTTGTGTGTGAATTGTCATCGTTTTGTTTCACCACCGTTTTCCATGGGAGCTGAATATGCATGGACATGACTTTTTTTTTTTTTTTTTTAAACACACTTCATCAAGCTTACAATGATCTGGGCATGGAGCGGGAGCACATTTCACAAACATTTCCTTTTTTACAGCATATGACATGTCCCCTTCTTGACCTCAACCCCAAATACAGGCCCTGTGCAGGTCAGTTCCCCATCCACTTTTTAACCTTTTACACAAGCGTATTAACTAGTGTTCGCCGATGCACGCGAGGGCGGCGGCTCCGGCTGGTGAGCGTTGTTCTGTCTCATGACCCGATGGCCGATGTCATGTGTGAGGCTCTGCTGTTTTGTTTTGTTTTTTCATAACAAACAATGCTTGTCACACGGGGACGTTGTGAGGGTGTAATCAGAGAAATAGCACCAATTAATCATACCAATAGGAGCAGAGATGGATCAGTCCCATATCTCCTGTCACGAACAGATGGATGTACAGGAAAAGGTGTCTCTTTCTAGACAAAGAATGGAGACACAAGGAATGTCCCCCGTCATGCACACACGTACACACACAAGGCCATCGAGTTAGATGTATTTTGTCCATTCTCTCCTATATAATGGTGTTGTAGCGCTATTGATTTTACCTGCTCTATTTTTGTAAATGTTCCTGTGTCAATCGGAATGGATCACAGACTTGTTCGGCACCAACTTCTGCTCTGTTTTATCAACCTGCATTTCGACATCTGACCCTGTTCTGCTGAAATCTGTTTTCACTTAACGCAGGGCTCTGGCCTTACCTTGCAATTTGAGCATTTTATTAAAGACTATAGCAACGTTTTGGTCCTAATACCCTGATTTGGAAAATAGTTTTTAACAATGAGTTGCTGTCTTGCATAGAGAGTGAGGGTTACAATTTCACACTCTAATGTGGGATAAAATTGCGTTCAACCCTTGGAGAACCACAGAGTTCATTTTAAAATCAAGAAGAACAATGCCCAGGGTTGTGCCTCATACAATTTGCCTTGATCTCACTTATCTCAAGGCAATGGCATGCTTTTATTGGATGTGTGGTAAATTGAAAGATATTAGATGTACAAAAGTAGCAGTGAATCAGTATTTAATTGTAATTGTCACATGATTTGACAAGAATCTTCACATTTAGTTACAGTGAGTAAAGAAAAAGGACGATATAAAGTGCTTTCATAACATGAGTATTATCAAAATCTACTCTTGACATCAAATACAAAGCTGATTACAGAATTATTGACCACTCAAGATCACATTACAACAAAAAAAAGGAAAGGAAAAGGAAATATTGATGAAAAGCTGAGTTTTGCATAATAGGGCCCCTTTAAATTATTTTCAAAAAGTTCCACATAAATTCACAATCAGAATTTATATTTTGTGGGGGTTTTCTTTATTTCCTTTTTGGAATAGCCACAACAGAGGCTGGCACTTGTAAATGCTGTTTGGCAGAAGGACAGTAACCCTGACACGTAACACATGTACCTACAGTAGTATTTCTTTCTCTACATACTAAACGGCGTGTCCCTCGTCCAGCTGTGGCTCAATTTACGCAATATATACACACACATGTAAAATAGTTACAGAAAAACAATTTAACAACATTTTAACATTGAAATGATAGAGCAGAAAATCCCTGAAGTTCCCTTTGTCCCCTGCCACACAGCTAAGGGAATTAAAATGCGCTGAAACAGTTGATTAACTTGCCTTCAGGTAAGAGTGTAGCTCAGTGGAGGACAACATATGGCTCCACCACAGCAGCTCCCGTCGGGCTTATTAACAATAGAATGAATTCATGTGGCAATGAAATGTGTTTTTCCAGCGTTAGGTGCTGGGACTGGCATATCCAGAGTCTTTGCAAGTTGTACCAAGCACATTGTGCTTCTCCCTTCACTCAGTAGTGTTTGAGGTTGGCCCTTGGGATGTGGTTCATCACTATGTGGTTGCTGAAAAAAGAGACATAACAAGCTGTCGTAAGAGGCAGCATGGTTGGATAGATCCTGTGTGTGTGTGTGTGTGTGTGTGTGTGTCTCACTCGTCGACATCAGAGTAGTCCATTTTGCGGTAATACTTTGCCAGTTTCATAGATAAGATGATGCTGGGGATGAAGAACATCAAGCACCAGCCCAAACTGAACCAGAAAGCGTTCTGCAGGAGACGGAAGGCGGGAGATATAAATACACCACCATTTCATCCACCCTAATTACAAGGATACAACAGTTAAGATAAGATAAGACTTAATTGTTCCCCGGTGGAGAAGTTCCGGTGTTACAACAGCAGAAAAAGAAAAAAAACAACAGAACCGTGCCAGTCAAAAAGAGATGAAATATAAATGAAATATACATATAAATGTACATATAAACAGAAGTCAACAGGGAGCAGCACTTGTGCAGCTGACCATGTTTACGTGTGACTAATATATAGTAATACTATATAATGATAATACTTGTGTTAATACAGAAGTGTATTGGTTTACAGGATTGCCACATTTTGTTTACTGTTTAAGACTTATTAGATTTAATGTCAACTTTATTGTACGTCACCATTTATATCTTAAATTCATTGTTCTGTTTCACCATTTATTCCGTAAGTTATTGTATAGGACCGTATGTTTTATTGGTCGACATGACTACTGTGTGTGTGTGTGTGTGTGTGTGTGTGTGTGTGCGCGTGTGTGTGTGTGTGTGTGTGTGTGTGTGTGTGTGTGTGTGGTTAAAAAAAAAAAACTCTTCTATCTCACCAGAGACTCTATCACGTTGGAACAGATGATGGTCTCTGCCGAGTCCACAGCTCTGGCTAGCGGCCCGCAGAGGCCCACCTGCTGTGTGATCTGATGCACACACAAACACACACACACACACACACACACACACACCCAGCACAGAGTTCACTCGCTCGTCCTAACAGGCTAATATGCAATATGTCAATGTAAAATAGTCGAAAGTGAGTTTTACCACGGTTTTGGCCCAGTCAGCGTACACAACAAAGTATCCCATCTGGCAGTCCAGGAACTCTTTGCCTTCCTGGGAGAGGATGAGGGAGGGAGAGTAAGCAAATCCCCTCCCCCTACTTTACAGTGGGAAGTCCATGCCATGCATCAGATCAGAATCAGACCATATAAAAGGAATTTGTCATGGTGAGGATTGGTGCATTTCTACAGACGATTAGCAATGAAGATAAAAAGAAACTGCCCTTCAACTTTAAATGGCACCCATTGTGGCTACCATGGTAACGGGGAATCTGGGTTCAATATATACACACACACACGCACACACGCACACAGGTAAGTCCTCTGAATTTGCTGTTGTCATAGTGTTTCTTTCCATCCTTTCATACATAATGTAAGCTGTGCTTCTATTTGGTCAAACCGTTTAACTCGTGTGAACATTGCATCGTGGAGAACTTAATTTAAAGCACCGGTTTAATACCAGTTCATACTGGCTGAGCTGACCAACCCCCACCCCCACCGGTTGCGGGGCTGACCCACCAGAGGCAGTAATCGACCGAAAAGAACGTCTCCGACAGTCATGTGACTGCACAGCTCTACTCACAGCTTTCACAATCTGCGTTGTGTTTGTGTTCAGAAAGTCTTGGGCCGCTCCAACTGTGCGCAGCATTTTCTCTACGGTTCCCTGGAATGGACAGGGACGGGGACAGATGGAAAGGGGCAAATGGGGGATTATTAAAAAGGGGAAAGGAGGAGTGAGTGTGCTTTAATCTTCCCGTTCCTGCTGTCCGGTTCATGCACTCACGTTGATTTTCTCCATAGTGGCTTGAAATCTGTCTATGATGGAAATGAGCTGTTGCTAAAGGGAAAAGGGCATCAGAGAAGAAAAGATCTGTATTCAAAATTGAAACGGTAAATACAGGAACAAGGTGCGAAATAAACAGATTAAAAGATAGACAGCGGCCCCCAAACGTACAACTTGTGGGAAGATGGTTGCCTCCAAGGCGGCCTGGATCTGCCTCAGGTCCCTAGCTTCGTTCTTCAGCTCCGTTGCGATAACGCTGTTTGGCTGCAAATGAACATGTACGGGCATCAGTGCATGGTTGGAACATTTTTGGAGTCACGCGGTTGGATATTCACGGAGACTCGGCAAAGCAAAAGGGTTTTAAAAAAAGAGGTCAATGTTTCCAATCACTCACCTGAATGTTACGGACCATGTCAAGTGTATCTGCTGTTGTGTTCAGATCAACTCTGGAGATATTGTTGAGCTGGAGAAGATTAAAACATATTATTTTTTTATATATATAGATAGATAGATAGATAGATAGATAGAAAGATAGATAGTCAGTCAGATAGAGAGAGAGATTAATTCTGCACAGGATAGGACTGTACAAACACACATGGACACACACCTTCACACACACACTACTTGCTACCTGCTCTCTGACTGAGGTGTAGTTGACATCTTTAAGCAGCTTGGAGAAGTTCCTGAGCTGGTTTTGAACCTCGGGGTTCAACAGAGTGATGGTGGACAGGGTGATGTCGGTGTTTTCAAAGTGCTGCTGGATCTCCTCTGTGTACTATCAACGAGGGAGGGGGGGGAAGTGCTTAGCGGAGAGACACTGAATATAAGTCCTGTATACTTATGCGAGAGGAGTCATTTGATTGTCAGGCAACACTTACTTTCGACACGTTGAGCAAATCTTCGAGGTCTATGATCTCATGGAGGTGCAACGTTGTCCAAAGAGGCTTGTTCACCTGACAATTGCTAGAGACAGATTGAGGAATATCACAGAAAATATTTATTTTCTTTCATGTCAGTGGGTGTTTTCATGCTCTGTTGAGGTTACATACCTGTATATATCGGTCAATGTGAGGTTGATTTTCAGCCCCAAATTGGGACCTAACTCCAACCCCGGAATCAGACCTGGAGTGTCAATAAGCTGTCAAAAAGGAGGGGAAGGAAATTAAGAGTGGATGTTGTATACTCTGTGTGTGTGTGTGTGTGTGTGTGTGTGTGTGTGTGTGTGTGTGTGTGTGTGTGTGTGTGTGTGTGTGTGTGTGTGTGTGTGTGTGTGTGTGTGTGTGTGTTTTCTTACCTTCAGTAGCTCTCCGCTGCGCCACGGCCGGCAGACCAGCGTGAAGAGGTTTCCTCCGAGCAGGAAGAGCAGCAGCACCAACACCATGAAGAGCCAGGAGAACAGGAAGCTGAAACCTGCGCCCCTGTTCAGGAAAAAACAAACAATCCAAATTAAATTGGATTGATTCAGGTTATCACGGATATCACCCTTTAAGGGTATTTTATATATCCTAACTAAGAGTTTCAACTTGCAAAATCTTTTCAATTATTTATTTCGACAAGCAGATCTTTGTCTTTAATATATGTGATGTCGCCAACTGTTTTGCATTGTTTCTAAAAATATATTTTTGATTTTTGGATGTTTATTCTCATCTTCTACGTCCACTTGATCAATGAATATAGTTAAAGTGTTTTTTAAAGTGGGGTCTGGGTATCGCTAGTGGGTCCCCAGCAAAATGATTAATAGTTGAACTTTTTCTTTTTTCTTAATTTTGATCCATTTATTTTTTTCATTTGCAGCACGTTAGCACCGTTTGAGAATGTAAAACAATGGTTGATCGGCTTAAGATATACGTGGCGAGCAGAAATCAAATTTTACAATAGCAGGATTTAACAGAAATACATATAAAAGATTTATCTCTTGTGTCAATACAAGAACAGCAATAGATGTTAATAAATAAATAACTAAAAATGATCACATAGATGGGACCTGCCCTGAGCACTAGAATAAAATTTAAAAAATTTAAAATTAAGTCTGGATTTATAAGAGCCGAGTCATTGTGGCTGTGCGTTGTCCGTGACAGAGCGAACATTGGCCAGGAGATCTAGATCCTAAAAGACAAAACAAACGTCAAAACAGACCAAGCCCACAAAGTGAGCAATCTGGGTGTTAAAAAGGGAGAAAAAGAAGCGTCTTTAGCGGAAACAGGAAGTGACGTTTTCGCGTGTAATTCACACCAAACCGGAATGCACTTCTCCAAATCACTTCTCGGTCACATTTCTTTTTTTTTTTTTTTTTTCTATCATGGAAACATGTTGACTTCTTGCGTATTATTGCGTATGTGTGTGTGTCCCCACGGATAACAAATAGCCACGTTCAAATTTTTATTTTGGACTGCCAATCTCATGAAAATCTCTTTGATCGGCTGGATAGCACAACAAAAAATAAACACGTTTTTGTGTTTTTAATATATAAACTTAAGTGTGGTGTGAGGGTGGTGTGGTTTGAGCAGCCACACCTGACTTGGGTCTAGATAATTGGGCCCAGGATGGCTGGGTGGCCCAAGGTAGCTGCACGCCCGTTGCTCATTAGACCAATCAACAAGCAACAGGTAAAACCCCTATCCCCACACACACACACACATACAGGAGAGGAGCCCTTGTCATGACATGTATTCAATCTGCGCCGGGCTTGTTCCAGCTTACCCCACCCTACAATAATCTGGTGTGTTTTCAACTCCATTGCCTGTGTCTCTGTGGTGGAGGGCCCTGACAATGCCACTCGGGTGGTGTGTGGCAGGCGAAACTGCTACATATAGATAATATATGTAATTCAGTGTTTATTTAAAATCAATCCCGCAATCTACTGTCATTCAAAATTGCCAGGATATGTAAGATTTGTAATCAAAGTTTTGATGATTAATCATGATCTCATGGATTACCACTTAAATGTTTCCACACAATTCCATGCCCTCCAACATTGCCGATTACACTTATCTGTTCAGTGGATGAATCTGGAAAGCAGGTTTAGTTTGCAGAGGTCTAAGTATTCCGGTAGGTTCTGAGGTGTCTTGGAATGTGTGGCGTCCTAAGACAGTACCCATTGTATAAGATAATTATAAACAGACGGTGCCAGGGGTCTCAAGAGAGAGAGAGAGAGCCCATTGTCAGGGGTCCCAGTGATAAGGGAGGTGAAATGTGAACGGTGACCTATGTAGGGGAATCAGATGGTCAACGTTGTCTCTGGACAAGCATAAAAGCACCCGCCTGAGTTTCATTCGGGAGAGAATACATCCGGCTCGGTTCTCTCCTGGACGTCCATGGCAAATCTGGTCTGATGCTGTTCTTTTGTAATAAATCTATTATTTTACTCAAGTCAGTGTCAGCGGTCACTCCTTCTTCATCATCAACAAATCAAATTCATTAAGAAACTACAAATTGACGTCATGAACCAGGATCTGTTGGGCCTCACCTGCTGATGCTGCCCGCTCCAGCGAATTACCACTTTAAAACCTCAGGGTGAGTGCGCTCTCACAAATTGAGCTGTGTGTGGTTCTTGAAGCTGTAGTGTTTTGTGCAGATAGGCTGCACTGACAAGAGCAGATTGTGCGGAGATGGAGATGATGTGTTGATGTGTGAAGTGAGCTTCTGTCTAAATTGGGGTTTATTAAGTTGTAAAAAACGTAAATAAGGGGAATAAGAGAATAATAAACGAAGAAAAAGAGAATTAAGTTGAAAAAGAGAATAGAGACGATGTAAATAAAAGATGAAGTTAAAAGTAAAAGTTAAAGGCTTAACAGATGCGGAGAAAGTTGAAGTAAAAAGTAATTGTAGAATGGCAGAACTAGTAGCCAAAAGCTATTTAAATAACCATGCAAGATTAATGAAGACAGGGCCCGTATCTCCTTAAATGGTAAGACGTGTACATTAAATGCTGTGTGAAAGCTGGCCGTATGAAAATATAATATAGTCAAATCTGTGTAGGAAAAACAAAGAGGAAATAACCCTGGCCAGGGGAATTGGCTAAATATAAAATGATATGAATGAAGATGAAAAAGATGAAAAGTGAAAAAGGGATAAAAGTTAAGAGCCTAAAGTAAGATGAAAAATATGAAAAGTGAAGTAAAAAGAGTTACAAGTTAAAGGCTTGAAAGATAAAAAAATAAAGTTTGAGAAAAAATGGGGAAAAGCAGGGCTGAACCAACCTAGGAGAATGAGTGCACATTGAACATGCATGCTAAAAGAATCTGATTAAAAAGATAATTTGTTAAAAGTTTGGCCAAAGTGAAAATTTAAAAGTCTGGCCAAAGTGAAAATCTGCGGATTTTGAGGGGCATTGGTGATAGGCAGGGAAAGGTTCACTGGAAGGTCCGATTGGTCAACCAGCCTGACTTTGGACAAAATTTTTGATTTATTGCTGAGGTTATAAATGTATGCATTTATATGTAAGATCCTGTATAGTTTTCTAAACCGGTTAGAAAGAAGAAGAAACAATTTTTATTTGTCACACAACAACACATGCTTGCACACAAACATGCTTTGGATGGTGGCCGGTGAAATGGTTCCTCTGCATTTAACCCATCCTGGCTTGTCCTTCCTCCGGGGCCACAGCCAGGAGCAGTGGGCAGCATACGTGGACGCGCCCGGGGACCAGGTGATAAGTGTCCATCGCTGGTCAGACGATGATGTGTGCATGTTTTTGAGGGGGGTCCTTACTGACGTGAGGTGAAGGAAACCCCATGTGAGCACGGGGAGAACATGCAAACTATTTGGGAGATAACCCGCCGGAGCACGCTGCCAACAGCGCCCCAGGCGGGAATCAAACCCAGGACCTTCTGTGAGGATAATGCACTGCGCCACCATGCCACTTAAGTGTGGTAATTGATTTGGAGTGGAATAGGTGGTTGCCTGGGGCAGAGGAACCGTGAGAGAATTTTCCTGTCTTGATTGTTTAATGAAAGAACTAAGAAAGGAAGCTGCCAGATGGGTTTTTCGCTCTCACACAAATACAGTCATAGCAATACAAATGTATTGTATTGCTATGACTAAGCATGTTCAGAAGGGTATATTATAATCATTTTGTTTGTTAGTATGTGATTTCTATTAAGCCAATTAAGGTCATAAGTTCAGTTACTCTTCTCTCTGTCGAGACTTTGTGTAGTCTTGAAGGGGGGAAATATGAGTTGTCTTGGAATCACTCCTTCACTCACTTCACCTCACTTCCTTCACTCACCCACTCGGTCACTCCTTCTTCATCAACACATCAAATTCATCAAGAAACTACAGTTCCTTGGTAAGAGTGCGAGGTCCCGAGTGTGACACGCTCCCCCCTTCTTTGCCCTCTCCTATGTATCTAGAAAATTGGATCTTGATTGCCGTGCTCCTTTAAAAGGAACTTCATGGAAGCAGAACTTTTCTGATGCTTACGAGAAGCAGCGCCCTTTGTTTTGGCTTTGTGCATTTTGTTTCTTTTTGAGGATGGAGGCCGGGTGGTCCAGTTTTCATGGCTTTATTTGTTGGTTTAGTTCGTTTCTCTGTTTTGGTAAGGGGGAAGCGCTGGATTCCACTGGCCTCCTGACCTATCTAGACTCTTTTAGTATGTTTGTTTTAGATGAAAATCTCACTTTTTACTGATAACTCGGTTTGGTGTGCACCATATGTTATAGGCAACAAGGTCTGAGCCAAACATTTATTGTATCCTGACTTCTAGGACTCACATCATTAGGAAGATGCCTCCGCAGTTTGCGGTGCAGGAGCGCCTGGTGGGGTCGGCCTTGGGCCTCAGACCCAGCGGCCCCAGGACCAGACCCAGAACGTTGCACATCACCACCAGGAGAACCACACAACAGATGGCCACGCCCACCGGCCAGCTGGTAAGGAGTAGACACATGAGGATGAAGGCTTCAGGATATGGCTCCTACACTGTATTTCCGTCCGATCGGCTTACGTAGAGTGTTTTATGTATTTGCCGAAGTATTGTGTCGAAAAATTACCTGATTTCATTAGCTCTCTCAAGCTCGGGGGTGACCTTGTTGATTTCCGTCCGCAGTTGTTTAAGGGAATCTGACACGTTGTTCAGAGCAGAGATTGGAAAGTCCTGGGCCACCTGCGAGATCTGCTTCTCAATGTCCTTCAACTGCTCCTTGGTGCCTGATACACACACAATCGAACATTAATATGAAATCTAATATGATGAACAGAGATAGAAAACTGTAAAATAAATAAAAATGTACAGCATAATAAAACAGGAGGGAATTTAAATACAAGGACACACACACACACACACACACACACACACACACACACACACACACACACACACACGTGTGTGTATTTATTAAGCATCATTGGGCTTCAATATTTTCGAACTCACTCTGAACCACGTCCTTTGTGTCATTAGACACCTTCTGAGGAATACTGTTGAAATAGTCCTCTGCCTACAATAACACAACAATAACACAAAAACAAAAATGGATTTAGAGGAAAGTATTTAAAGTAAAATAAAAACAGCTATCTATCTATATACACTTAAATACATTCAAATTGGATATGGCAATATCCATGTGCCCTTGTGGTAACTGCATCTTGTTTTCCCCTCTCCTTCTCAAGCCTGTCAAATAGCAACCGTGGTGAATTTAACCAAATAAATCCTCTTTGTGTACACTGTGTGTGGATTCACCTCAAGGCTAAAGCTCAAAGGAGCAGGTACAGATCAAGACTGCAGACAAACGGTCAGAGCATATTGTATTACCTTCGGTTGCAAATAAATCGTTCACATGCTTTCCCCCTCCATTATCAATCCACTTGACCTGCTCTGCGAACAGTGGAGGCTTTGTGTGGATGGAAAAATGGAACCGGAGCAGTCTAAGGTATGCAGGAGGAAAGTTACTGACCTCCTTCACCACAGACTGCAAATCAGCCTTGATGACTTCATCTACCGCCGGCTGGAGCTCACTGAGTTGTGGAATCTACGCACACGCACACGCACACGCACACGCACACTTTACAGTGAACAGCTATAATGCCATATAGTACCAGCAGGGGTCAGCAGAGAGCATAGAAACATTTACATCGACTTGAATTTACTTAAATTCACAACCGGTGATGGCTGTTGAGTTTGTTGAAATTGTTGAAATTATATAGAAAATATTAAAAATGTAATGAAATTGCATCCAAAAGTGTGGTGAATTGGTGAAAAAGGCAATGCACAGGGCAGAAGAGAGCAGTAGGGGTTAAAAAGACAGAAGATGTGAAAATAAACAAAAAAAAGGTTAGGTAACGGCTATTTCCACATGTTTTAAAGCCTACAGCCCATAAGGAAACCAAATTGCTTCATTGATGTTTCCTGTTGCCTAATAGTAATTCTGTTTCCTGAAACCCACAAATACACCCTTTGGGTCATTTGTATAACCCACATGCTAAAGTAATAGGGAGAACACAATATTGAATTCATTTTCTAAAATCTTGGAAAACTCTAACTTCCTGTTTATTTATATCAACAGTATTACAGTAATGGACATATATATTAACAAATATTCAACTGTTGTATATTTAGCATTATTCGATTATGAAAAGAGGAAGGTCAAAGAGAAGGTTTATGGATGTGGTGAGGGAGGACATGCAGGCAGTTGGTGTAAGGGGGGAAGATGCGCAGAACAGAAGGTATTGGAGGCAGATGATCTGCTGTGGCGACCCCTAACGGGAGCAACCAAAATACAAAGAAGAAAGAAGAAGATTATAGTTTTATGACCCACGGGACTAATTGGTAACAACAAAGTTAATTAAGAGTACATAGAGAATTTAGGCTCACCACGATGGAAGTGTCCACAGTTACTTTTTGGAGTTCTGGCTTCAGGGCCACACAGCCCTGGCACTCCTTCTTGGAGATGGTCTGGTTGATCCGGTCTTTAACAGCGCTGATGTTGGCCTGGATAGAGCTGGAGCCGGACTGGAGCCGGGCCAAAGTTCTGTTTGCCTCGTTCAAGAGAGCGTTGGCCTGGACGGCATCTGTTCATCACAATCAGAAAATGATTATGAGTCAGAATCAGTGTTTATTTCGGCAAGTACATTTTCATATGAAAGGAATTTGTTGTAGTAAAGATAAGTGGATCGCTGAACAAACAATTGGTATTAAAAAAAAACTTAAAAGTAAAAATGTATAATAAAATTAAAAGTCAGATCAAATAAAATAAAGCCAAATATACAGAACATAAATAGCCCATAAATATATAGGGTATATCATGAACACAAACAGAAAAGAAAAAAAAAACACAAATGACAAATTGATCATTTGGGCACACAGATTCCAATTGGAGGCGATATCTGCGGTTCCTGAAGAATGGAAGGACGAGGTAAAAAAACACACGATTTTTGTCAATATTTGATAACAAAATATGATACGATTTGTTTGGCGCAATTCAACATTTCCTCGACTTTTTTACATTTATCTGTTTAATAAATAATGGTGCAGGGCTTTATACCTTGGTCCAGAGCTCTGATCAAGTCCACGGCCGGATCCAGGGCCCCTCTGAAGCCCCGCTGAATATCTGTACCCAGCTGGGGGCCAATATCTGACACACACACACACACGCAGTGATGGGCGGACTGCAACATATATGATCAATCTTAAGATTGTAAAAAACAAAACACAATATCCAGATCCTCACCATTTAGGTTTTCAGTAACCTCATAAACAGTTTTGAAGCTCTCCTTCACCACGTGTTCAATTTGCTGGAGACATACAGGAGAAACACACTTTTTTAATCACCCATTACCTTTATTTAACTCAACTTTAATTATAATTTTTTTATCGCAAATTCTTGCTTCTTAAAATATGCTATGCATTACTTTTTTTTTTCTTGCATTTGACCCAAACACCAAATTCAATCACTCCTGACAACTTGATTCTCTCTCTCTCTCTCTCTCTCTCTCTCTCTCTCTCGCTCTCTCTCTCTCTACCTGAGGCACAGCGGTGAGGTAGACGTGGAGGTTGTCCAGAGTTTGCTCCAGCTCCACGGCGCTGTGGTCCACAATGTCTTTCAGGGTCTCATTACTTCTGAACATGCAGATGTTCCCCGCGCTGTTAAAACACACACACAAAAAGTTAGGGATATTCGGCTTTCGGGTGAAATTTCAGGATGAACCTAAAATGCACTATAACCTTTACAGGTGAACTTAATTTGACCTTCTCTAAACTTTTGAATGCACATGACCAACTGTTCAATGTTTCAGCACTTTTTGCACAACTTGCTGTTCTCTAACAAGGAGCTGAACGGCAAAATTCAGGTCATGGATCATGGATCATGGATCATGGATCATGGATCAAACAGGTGTTTGATCCATGAAGCGACCAATACATTTCCTGGTTCAATTAGAATTGGTATTTAAACAGTCCTCTTCATCATGTTGTTCACATTTTGACATCATGAGACCAAGACAACACCTAACAAGTGATCAACAGTACCTCGCCATTGCGAGGCTTCAAACAGGATGTTCTCAAAGGAAGTGGCCACTGAGCTTAGAGTGTCACAGAGTGTCATCAGCAGGTTGCAACAGAGATACAGAGAGACTGGAAGAGTCACAGAAAGGCATAGAAGTGGACGTCCTTTGGCCACATCCCACACTGATGAGCGCTTCATTGTGAACAGTGCCCTGCGGAACCGGATGATGAATGCCACTCAACTCCAGGCACATTCAAGGGAGGTGAGAGGCACCCAAGTGTCACGTCAGACCATTCAAAACCGTTTCCATCAGCGTGGTCTGCGTGCTAGACGACCTGTAAAGGTACCTGACCACACCACCAGGCACAGCCATCATAGTCTTGCAGGGAGCATTGACGCTGGACGAGGGACCAATGGGCCTCAGTGCTGTTCTCTGACGAAAGTCGATTCACGTTGAGCAGAAATGATGGCCGCCAACGATGTTGGAGACGCCAAGGAGAGCGCTATGCATCAGCCACTGTTGTCACCAGATGAGCCTTTGATGGTGGTGGTGTTACAGTGTGGGCAGGTGTGTCTAGTCAATACAGAACTGACCTACACTTTGTGAATGGTACAGTGACAAGCCCATACTACCTGAATAACATCATTAATCCAGTCATTGTGCCCCTGCATGAACAACACAGGCCTCATTTCAACTTCATGGACGACAATGCTCCAGCTCATCGAGGTCGCATCATTAGGGAACGGCTGCTGGAGACTGGGGTACCTCAAATGGAGTGACCTGCACTTTCTCCAGACCTGAATCCCAAAGTAAACCTATGGGATCAGCTGAGTTGCCGTGTAGAGGCTCTTCACTCTGTACCCCAGAACCTCAATGACCTGAGGGTCATTTCAAGCCCTTCAAGAAGACACGTCGTTGTCAAGCTGTAATTGATGCTCAAGGGCACATGACAAGTTATTGAGACATTGACATTTTTTGTTGTGGTAAACCCACCACTTTTGTTGGCTTTTGTTTCAATAAATTGTTTGAGATGAGGAAATCACCATTGCATGCTTCTACTTAAATGCCCTACTTTCATGATATAATATCACTGTAGCGTGAACTTTTTCCATTTTCCATAAATTTCACCCGAAAGCCAAATATCCCTAACTTTTTGTGAGTAGTGTATATACACACACACATACACACATATGTGTGTGTATACAGACACACACACACGCGCACGCACACGCACACTTGTGACTGTGATTCTGTATAATCACACATCATCCTAAACAGTTTCAGTCAGGACAGACAGACAGATAGATCTTACAGTATAATAATGGTGGTGCAGGTGGCGCTCCAGTACAGCGTCCTCCTGCGGCAGTGAACGCTGGACGTCTGCTTCTGGTACATCCTGCCTCCACAGTTGCCACAGCAGCGGCAGCAGGCTAAGAAGAAGCCGACCAGGACCATCAGCACGATGTACAGGATCCCGATGGCAGCGCACACCAAGAAGCCAACCTGGTACGACAAGATCTGGATTCACGCACACAACAACAACAAACAAGTTAGTTTAAAAAGTTCCTTCTTATATGATAAAAAATGATCTATTGACAAAATTTCATAATCGGAACATCAGATCAAACAACATTTCATTACAGCAACCATTATTTGAAGTCTCTTACTGCTTTGGTGGTGTCTGGATCTGACTGTACAACATCCAAATTCTTCACCAAATCCAGGATCAGATCTGTTAAAAAAAGGGAGTAGTATAGTGGGATCAGTATCATATTAACTATACAGAAGTTTCTCCCGACCCATTTTTTCCCCTCCATCTCCCACTGTATTTAAAGGATAGGTTGGCGTTTTTCAACCCAGGCCTTAATAATAACTTAGCTTCATTCATAAGACAACCTCACTTTTCAACGCTTTACTATTGAGAAACTTACCACTCTGCTGCAGCTTTTTACTATGCTTACATCCAGTCTAATCGGCCGAACGCAAACGTTTACGCCTTCCTTTTTGAAAACGGGAAACTCTCAATATTGTCAATACATCCAATACGTTGTTCATATGATATACCAAAAATAAACAGTCAAAAACCAGGTGCTTTTATCAGGTTTTTCAGCCTTTTATTAGTTAATGTGCATTTCCGCAAATCAGCCCTTTTGAGACGAGAAACAGGAGGTTGAGTTGCTTCCTACTGGAAACCTGCTGAAGAAAGTGTTACACTCTGGTTGTACTGCAATTGCCAAAGACAGTTTTAAATAACATGTGACAATATTGAATGTTCAAATATAAAAAACAAAATACATAGAGATAAATCTGACTATAACTTCCTGCTTCCTGCTTTTCCACTGTCAGATTTCAAGCCTCGGCAGGTACAGCTCGCCTCTGTCCAAACATTTTTTGAACCCTGAACACTGAAGAGGAAACCTTACACCTCCACCTCGCGGTAACCAGGCAACCGTGAAAGCTTTCCGTGGGATTAGATTCTTTGCTTTTCTAAACCCTGTTGTGTTTATTGTTCACACAACAGCAGCAGATTGTGGAGCACAAACTGAGAGGCAGTACTAAATATGGAGCTCTAAAGGTTACAAAAGTTAGGAATGGGATATGTTTGACAGGTCTACATTTTAACTGAAATCAAAAGCAAATAATGCAGTCCTTTGCTTACAATATATATATTTTTTCTTTGTATGCTTCAATAATACCTCTGGGAAAAAAAAGATCTCTGCATTCAGCCATCCCAGTATCTGACGTATCTAGAAGCAGTGCTATCAGCACGTTACCAGCCGGGGAGCCAACTGGCAACTTCCGATCACTTGACGACCCGAGCTATTAAAATACATTTATTTTTAATTTATTTTATCAGCTGTCGGCAAAGGAAATAATTAAAAACTTTTTTTCCCCCCAAATAATTATTAAAATAATTTAACTGACGGTTTTGTTTATTTTTGTATTCTATTGTATTTTTATCTCATCAAATAGACTTAGACGTATGTGTGTAAGGTTTAGGGTGTGAATAAATTTTAAGTATGTGATACAAGGCTAAATAAGGCAAAGCTCTGACACCAAAAGTAATGATTTTTACACACAGAAGCATATTGAAGATTTCTCGAAATGAAATAAAAATAATTATATGTCAATCAATATGTTCTAATAAAAAGTAATCAGAATTGCATGATAGTCCAACCATAATAAATTAGAATCCACTGTGAGCAATTGGCAGATGGGGAAACGTCGGCTGATTTAAGAGGTTAATTTGGTATAGAGTTGAAATTGAAGAAAAATATTTTGTTTGTACAGCCATACAGATGTCTTTTGTTTAATCATATCTAATCTTCACCCTTACAATCAGTTATCAAATTATCTGTAGTCTGTCTGTGGTCTGTCTAATGGAAAAAAGAAACACCCTGAAAAAGATTGAAAAGGGGCTTGTACAGTAAACAGCAAGCTTCTGTGGAGGATGCTTTAAAGTGAAAGGAAGTGGCAGAGAAAATTAAAAAGAAGAAGTCAAACAGAAAATAAACACTTGGTGACTGACAGTGAACAATGACCTCATCCTTAATGCGTTGATGGGGAAGTTGTAAAGCTGTGTTATCAGTCTGCTTATTAATAATCCATTGGTATAACAGCTGGTTGCTGAAATATAAGCTCACAATTGCTATCATCTAATTGACTAGCCGACAAAAGATTATGACCATGCAAAAGGTTCCTCCAGAACAAATTACATTTAGCAGACGCTTTTATCCAAAGCGACAATTGTTCAAACACCGACGGACGCAGCCATCAGGAGCAATTAGGGGTTAATTGTCTTGCTCAAGGACACTACAGCATGCTAGCAGGAGGAGCCTGGGATCCAACCAGCAACCTTTAGATCACTAGACCACCAGCTCTAGAGCCTGAGCTACCATCCCCAGATATTGTGTGTAGTGTGTGTGTGTGTGTGTGTGTGTGTGTGTGTGTGTGTGTGTGTGTGTGTGTGTGTGTGTGTGTGTGTGTGTGTGTGTGTGTGTGTGTGTGTGTGTGTGTGTGTGTGTTTGGCGTGCGTGCGTGCGTGCGCCTGTGCACGTCTGATCTTCCCTCATTGTTTACCTACTGAAACCAGTGACAAGAAGGAAGCTGCTGGCCAAATAAAGAATGGTTTTGGCCCACACAGTCATTAAAAAAAATATTTACGGGCAAAGGTACAAAGTGCAATTACACCACAATAAAAGGAACAGGAGGACAAAAATAGGGCTTGATATGATATTGAGATTAAACTTTAATATTATAGAATATGCTCTGAGTCATTGTGCTTGAAAGACTGGTCATCTGCCAGTCAACAGCGAGCAAGGGTCCCTGTTTGACTTGTTTGACTGATTAACTATGTACTCTAATGCTGGTAAAGACTAACGTCTCCCCATAACTTATTTAAAGGAAACTTTCCAGTTACTCTATGTAAAAGCAAACAAAGAATTTCTCGAGGAAACACAGTGATGTTAATGTCAGGGACGGAGCCATTTGTCCATGTTCTTGGACTTACAATCATATTTCATCTCTTTCTTGTAGAAATAAACCTGCAGAGGCTGTGGATGCCAGTGGACGTTAGACATTGGATCGTAATCAAACGCACAGAGCTCTGGGACACTGACCTTTAGGGAAGGTGTTTGGCTGGACCGTGTTGAGGAAGGACTGGACCAGGTCTGCCATGAAACTTACTCCTGCATCGAGCCCAGTGCCGTCCTGGTACACGGGCTGAGCGATGCTCTGGGGCGCTGATCCAGTCAGGCAGGAGTCCTTGGCCAGGCTGAACCTCAGCAGTAGAACTACCACCATGGTCCTGAATGCTCCCGCCCCGCCCTGCCACTTCCAGGGCCTCGCGTTCTCACAAAGCCTCATGACTACAGATCAATTGTGGGTAGGAATGACTTGGAAGGAGGCAGAAGGTCATCTATCAGGCAATGGTGTCATGGCACCATCTCTGTGCTGACGGGTCTGTGAAACAAAAAGGAGAAGCAAATTGATTTAACACAATGGCCGATTGACACACTTTCCAGGTAGGAAACCAGAATTGAAAAAGGAGAAACAGAAACGAAATTAACA
Organism: Zeus faber; assembly: GCF_960531495.2. Classification (NCBI taxonomy): domain Eukaryota; kingdom Metazoa; phylum Chordata; class Actinopteri; order Zeiformes; family Zeidae; genus Zeus; species Zeus faber. Next base: position 1,905,979 of record NC_137202.1, on the reverse strand, counting down.
CAGAACAGTCTCTGAACAGAATAATGAGAGGACAAACCAAATCCCATATTATGAAGTGGAAACTGTAAATATTAAAAGCTGTGATAATCTATCGCCTATGTTTATACAGAAATATTGACAGCACTTCCAATGACATCAGCAAACACAGGCCTGAGACATCTTAGCAACCTGCAAACTCACTGGACAGGAAATCATATATAATGACATTTTCTCTCTTTCTCTCGTCATCATTCCAGATTTGATTTGGGAGCCGGGCACAGAGAATTCAGTGTTCGGTGTCGATACACCTGCACACCCGCCGTTTAGCCAGACAGTGAAATGAGACACCAGTGACCATGAACACTGGCAGACAGAGGAGAAAGAAAGGCCCCAGCAGCGAGAAAACCTGACACAATGGCGGGTAGAATCCATTTAACAGCTTGTACATCTGTGAACATGTCAAGCTGTAGATGCTGTAAACAACGCATTCATCGAAGTGGTGGATGATGCGCTCTACTACAGTAGTTCCTCCGCTGCCAGGTTGAAAGCGGAGAAAAAAAAAAACCTGCTCTCTTTCCCACTAGAGACTAGAGACTGTTCCCTGAGGAAACAGGCAGTGTCGGAACCTTCCATTAACTTGAAAGGGCCCCAGAGTATTTACTTTTAAGTTGACTCCAGTTTACTTTCTGGGAAGCAGCTTTGACTCGGCTCTGTGACTTTTCCTCTTATCTGCATACGGGTGTGGGAAGGACAGCAGCAGAGGACAGGGCGACGCAAGACTAATGCCTGGTAAACACACCTGAGGACTTTTCTGGTACCTTGGATTTTTGAGTTCCAGACAAATTTTTCAGAGATCTTAAGAGAGTCATAAGGAAATCAGAAGGCAGACATTTTAGCTGAGATGGTCTGAAACTGTTCAGATCCATGATCAGCCCCAGAACTAGCCTGCGTAGTCCTGTGATGATGATCAGGTTGGCTTGATATTAACCGAAGTCTTGGCTCCTACAGTGTTCCAAGACATGTGATCCCCTGTGATCATTCTCCTGCTAAATCCTATAGTGTGTGTGCTACCGGGATGGAAAAAAAAAAGCCTTGTGAAAGTATTTTGAAAATCTTTGTAAAGACCTCTGGTGTATCCAATCCCCGCCAAATTCAAGTCAATGAGGAAAGAAATCAAACAAGCGGAATAACACCGAGAATTTTTTTTAAAAGCCGAAAGAGTCAGCAAGCCGTGAAAAAGTTGTGGAGGAGTGTAGCTACACGTTACCTGTCTGTTTCCCTCCAGTAGTTCAGTAACAACTCAAGTTTGGAAGGCTGGAAAGTGAAGGACATCTGCGGTGGTTCCTCTCTTCAGGTCTGCAGCGTTTAGGCTGGTTTCACACAGGTGTGTGTGTGTGTGTGTGTGTGTGTGTGTGTGTGTGTGTGTGTGTGTGTGTGTGTGTGTGTGTGTGTGTGGGACCGACTTGCGGCACGCCAAGAGGGTTCTTCCACCTCTGTGAAGCTGGGGAGCTGAAGGCTGCCACTGCTGCTGGAGAAATACGAAGACTAAAAATAGAGGGAGGGCGTGAGAGCAGTAGGAGGAGGGAGAAAGGGAGGGTCCTGAGACTAGAACAGAGGGAGAGGGAAGGAGCGGGTGACGTGGGAATGAGTGGGAGGGCAGGAACAAAGCAAACAATTACACATGCACTCAAAGTGTGTGTAGATGTAAGAGAGAGAGAGTGCGTGTGTGTGTGTGTGTGTGTTTATCTAAAATGCTGTCATTATTCAACATGCAAATTGCAGTTATAGAGTGCAACTATTCCCCTGTTGAAGAAGGAAGTGGCCAGCCCTACTACATGGAAGCATGTTCTAGCATAAGGAGTGGGAATGCGTTCAAACAAGTAATGGCAAAACCCAAATATGTGGGAAACCATCATTGCAATAAAGGCAAGTGAAATCCTGAGTAGTGAACCAAATGAACGACCGCTCGCGCCCGAGCTTACCAAGATAACAGACCTGACGTTGCGGCAACATGGTGGCGTGCACCGTGAACAGTGAACAACATTCCCTTTGTACAGATTATTATTAATTTTTAACACGTATAACGTGGTTTTGAACTACTCTTATGTTAACATGTGGACCACTGACACAAATTCCAGTTTTCATGGATTGCAGCATCACTTCCTGCTGTCGCTCGACGCGACACAAACCTGGAGCACTTCTAATCCACCTGAACTTGAGAGAGCGAGCAGCAGCCGTTACCAACAATGGCACCAGAACTGTGAGACCAGCTGTTTTGACCAAAAAGGTGTGAAATATAAAGCGCAAACACAAATGTCCATATGGTCAATGGCAAACCTGAACTCTGCCTTGGGGTTGCCATGACGAATAATTTCAAAATAAAAAGTGTGCTCCAACTCAATAAAATCTGATATATTTTACAATATGTGTACTTGTTTTGTCCACAACGCAACAGAACAGAGACCGGCAGCTTGTGAGAAGTGCGGGTACGCAAGAAAAAGTCTGGGTACGTCAAAGAGTAAAACGTAGAGGTGCCCAGTATGGGTGAGTACCAGCTCACTTCGAGCACTGGATATAAGTAAACTTTGATTATTTCCAAGTGGCATGTTTATTATTGGCCAAATCGACAAGGACAAAATAAAATAGTTTTCAGTTACTTTTGAATTTTAGGATAAAGCATGGTCGGTTTGGTTGGGGGCAGTCGGAGCATTTGGTGAGGCATTGTGGCCCCATGCCCATGCTTAGAACCGCCCCTGAGCCCCTGTGTAAATGAGGAAGTAAAAGTAGTGTAGTGCGGCTTTAACAACAAGATAGATACCGAACTACTGAATTTCATTCTGGAACCTCTATATGCCTCAGCCCTGTAACAAAACAGGAACATGACAAACTTATTCGACAAAGCGCTGAGGAAAGTAAGCCGTAAGTTGTATTTGAACAACATGGATACCATCTGATGTTATGGAGAGGACCTATTCTATCCTATGTACATTATACAATGTGGATCTTCTGATATTTACATTTTCTTATAATTTGACACACAACATGCAGTATATACCTGCTGTATATATCTTTAGAAAACATCTGCTCTCTTAAACATTTGCATGGCAGGAGGGGAAACAACATGCAAATACTCAAACCTCCAATTTCCCACCCCAAACTGTCAATAAAATCAAGTATGATTAAGCTTACCAGTGTGGATAAAAGTTGTGGATTCTCCGTCTGCCTCCCCTCACCTCTGGCTGCTCCTTGGTGCAGGTGCCCAACTATCTGACTATATCCATTCTCCCCTCATCTGCAGCTCACCTCGACAACCCAATTTCACCAATTACAGTCTGAGCTTTTAATCTGCGGTGACACTGACTCACTTTCCTTGGCAGGGAAAAGACAAACAAATTGTGTTCTCCATGCAAGCCTGCAATGATCTCAACATAACTGACATCCTTATGTGTGTGTATTTGTGTGTGATAAAAGGATTAATAATCACAGTGGCAGTTTCTCCTACCACGCCCAATCCAAGTGGCGTCTTCAGGGACCTCCAGCACAGAGACACACAAGACAGGGTTGTAGACACCAGTTTATTGTAAAGAGAGGGCTAGGTGGAATTAGCCCAGGCGCAGACAGCACATGTCATGACACGGGATCCTATCCTGAGTGAGTGTGGGGATGGGGGTTTTACCTGCTGCTTGTTAGACCAACCAACAAGCAACAGGTATGCAGCCACTCTGATCCCAATCACCTAGATCCAGGTCAGGTGTGGCTGAAACCACACCATCCCACAATCACCCAGAGGTGGAAAGTAAGGAGGATGAGATACTGTAACTACAGTACTTCTTTGTACATATCTATGATCTATCTCTCACTCTCTCTATATATATATATATATATCTAAGATCTATCTATCTAAGTATCTGTCTACCCACAGTTTGCATTCTATCAAAATGAATACCTTCCATTCGCAACACAGAGCCAAACTGACTCTTCCTACCCTGGTTCATCGTTCAGGTCATTCCCACGCTCAACCATGCTGGAATTCACCGACTGAATCAAATGAAAAAAGATTCAGAAAAAACTGAACAACTGAACTACTTTTTTTTTTTACTTAGTGACTCGTCAAGAACCAAATCTAAAAAAACAAAAACCCTTTCCTTTCTTTCCCCTTCCTACCTACATGTTCAAACCTTTTATCACCACTTACTAATGGTTTCCACTTTCAGTGTGAAACTTTATCTTGCTGGGATGGACACAGAGCTGCTGTTCTGCTGGAGCTGATCAATTCCATTAATTAGTGCAGCCTTGCAATATTGATTTTACAACACAAGAGATCAATTCCATTATTTATTTTAAGTCGAATAAGAAAATTGGTTGGAAAGAACTTCTCTAATACCTAATTTGGTGTAAAAGCCATTAGGTCAATGGGTATGACAGGGTGTCAGTAGAACAGGCTCTTGAATGTAATGTGAAACTCTCCCTTGCCAATGTAATTTGTATCTGATTACAAAAAATAACATTTTGCATAGGCCTCAGTTGAAACGGCTGTAAGTGCCAAAAAATATATCCTCAATTCCAGTGAAAAGTTTCCATTGTGATGCATTGAATTCTATTCTGACTGTGGCCATAATGTTCAAGCCTAACATTAGTTTCTTCTTTACTTTCGGCTGCTTTCACCAAGTAAATATTTCTGGCAGACATTTTTAGGCTTTCACTGTAGAAAAAAAAACAAAGAAAAACACTCATCACATGCATTCATTAAAGGATATGAGACTCTTCAGTGAAAATTATGTTTTTTATTGATACCATACATGAATTATCAATGACAGAAACTAGGCAAAATATATAGATATATAGAATCGCCCTGTGACGCGGCGCTACAGGAACCAGCTATGGGCGCTTCGCGGTTTCATTTCTGTCTCAACTGATAAACTACATTCCCTAAATAGTATGCTCAGGGAACTGGGGCCTATTACTAAGAATTTTGCTCTAGATTTGGGACAGAGGAGTCATTTGAGTTCTTAACGTGAAGGTAAAAAGTTTTCAGACAACACCCTCACACCCCAAATATGAATTTTACAGCATCTCTGCATGGGAAGGGTTGCCAGAATGTCTGGGGCACCTGTTTGGCCTTTTGTCAGTGCTATAGGAGGCCCCTGGTGACTGTCCGGGAAAGACAAAACTGAGGATAATGATCATTATGCTGGTGTGTATTAGGTAAACCCCGGCCTCACCCCAAAACACATGTCATTTAATGGGTCTTTAAAAGTGAAAAGTCTTTTGTTTTTACTAAGTCTTTTTTTATTATTAACAAATTTGTAAACCATTTTTATGTTTATCAGTTAAGGACTTCCTCTTAATCTGATAAAGCAACTCATACCACTTTTCTATAGGTAATACAGAGGCTTTAATACAATCTGAGGATCACCATCCACTGTTCAGCATGATAGTCTATATGTGGTAATTAGTCTAATTTAAATGTGTTAGATATAGTGAAAGCCTACAACAGCGATAAACCGGCAGAAACTGGCAATAAATCTGGCCGCTGTGTTAAAAGATAGAGTCCTTTAAGTAATAACCTCGGTGAATAAAGCTGGTGGATGGAGAATTAACTAAAAACTGTATATATTTTTTTCTGTCTGCCTCCTTCAAGCATGGCAATGGGGATTGTACATTTGAGTTGGGCCCAAAACAGAATCACAATATGTAGAAAAATAAATAAGTCTGCTAAAATGAGGCCAAATTCATCTCATCCATGATTACTCCCTTTGAAATCTGTCTTAAAAAAAGAAAGAAAAAAAAAACCTTTACATAAAACTGACTCAAGATTCTGAGAGGATACATAGAATAACTTACAAAAACTACTCGCTAAACTATACAAGCACGGACATGTGAACATGAGGAAAATGGGAGGAGAAAAAAAAAATGTTTTTATAAACAAACAGCATAGCATTATAATTATCTTAACAATCTTATACATAGCTCCTTGGTTTACAGCTTTCTCAATTATGATTAAAAACATTCCTGGGAAACTTAATACAAAAAGTATTTTTTTCTTTTCTTCTTATTTTACAATCCTGTCAAAATTGTCTTTTGAAAATGTTAAAGTAGCAAATTGATCTTTACGTGTTGTCCTAAAAGAGAAGACTCCCCAGATAAACGTTGAAAGACTAAGCAAGTATCTGCGCAATGACAAGACGATGGATCGGAACAGACTACGAACCGGGTTTCAGAGTGTAGGCAGCGCAGGGAAACGGTGTCCAGTGTTTTGTACCGAGACCATGTGTGGTGCAGCATTAAAGAATCACAAAATATCCCCCTCTACTGATGGCTTTCCTACTATGCAAACAACCGAGGATGCACACACATGGGGCTTAAACCGCATGTGGACAGTGTAGTTGTGATTCAGCATTTAGACATTTTGGTTCCAAGTCAATTTGAAGGCCATTTCATTACATATTTAACGTGAATGTCCCAATGCATGGCCGCCTCTTGACACGATGAAATAGAGAGATAGGAAATTTCCCACAGATCGCCTTTGAAAGTAGTTCACGTCTCTGCAATACTGCTTTCTGCGTTTTAGACCCGCACCCAAATTGTCTTTATGGAGAAATCCGTTCGTACAACACAAGCCACTGGTCTTCCTGAAAGTGTGTTGCTGTGATTTTTGACATGGATTCATGACATATTTAGCATAGACTTGGGTGGAAGTTTATAACCATTACAATAACAATGATCCAACAGTAATACAGCATAACATTTATGTATCGCAGATTGTTTCTCCAACAGATCTTTTTTTCCAAGATGGTTTACCGTTATTACATACATTACAAATTATAGAAAAGAAAAAAAAAAAAAAAAAAAAAAACACCACATCAATTCATATTAAGAAAAATAGATCGGTGTTACTGTGGAAAACAGTGCAAAGAATATTCTGGGGTGTTTTTTTTTTTTTGCTTGCTTTTCTTGTCTTTATTTTTTTTTAAGAAATTGTTTACAAAAATAAAAAACTTAAAAACAAAATTGAAAACATAGAACATAAAAATAAACAATAACAAAAAACACACACTCCTGCAGCATCTGATGCTCTGGTCCAGACACGGTGCGCACTGACTCCCTCCAGTACCTCTGAGTGTATGTGTGGGACAATGTGTGCGTGTGATTGTGTGTGTTGTTGTGAATGTGAGTCATTGTGTGTGTGTTTTGTTGTGATTGTGGGTGATTGTGTGTGTGAATGTGTGTGTGTGTGTGTGTGTGTGTGTGTGTGTGTGTGTGTGTGTGTGTGTGTGTGTGTGTGTGTGTGTGTGTGTGTGTGTGTGTGTGTTAAGATTTAGCGTAGTGGTTCTCAACTCCGGTCCTCAAGCTCCGGCACAGTACAGGTTTTTGTTCCAACCAGGTCCTACAAAAACAAATAATTGGGAGTTTTAAAAAATAAAAAAATGAAGCGTTGAATTGAATTGAATTTAAACACTAATAAGTGCACACAGTCTCTACAGCCTGGAGAAAAGATGAAATAAAAGCTGAGCATTTTACCCCGTGACAAGAGCACAACAGAAACAAGGGGTGCGTCGTCATGGAAACGCACGTAGGAGAGACCCGAGGTTGGAACAAGAACCCGCTGACAGGGTCGCCATGGCGAGCACTCGGGACCCAGCTCAAATGACGGAGAACACGCTCGCACGCACACACGAAAACACAGGCAGGCGGACACGCAAGCCACCGTGGTCCGGTCCCGCCACCCGGAGCTGAGGACACCAAGACCAAGCGCCACTGAGCACGTGCGAGAATGTGAGGGAGCGACAGAGAGAGGAAGGGAGTGGGGTGGATTCCGTGACTCGGGGGGCGAGAGCAAGTTCAAAACCCTCCGTCTTGTTATCAACCCGGTGGCACAGAGCTATTTATCAACCCTCCAGTTTAAAAACCCAAAAATAAAAAGATAGAAACACAATCAAAGCGTCCAAAGTGAGCGTCCAAGTGCTCTACACTGCCCCTCAAAGTCACTCGGCTCAGCCAAATTCCAGTAGATTCACAAGTTGGGACAGGGGGTTGGGGGGTTGGGGGCCGAGCGCTCTACTGGGAGGACTGGGAGTTGTCATTCTTGCTCTCCTGGCTGGAGGGCGCCTTGTTGTTCCAGGGCGAGTGCGCCCCCAGCGCAGGGGAGCTGTGGAAACTGTCCTCATCCTCCAGGCCATTCGCCCCATCGAACTGCGAGTTCTCCAGCCGCGTGATCAGACGCTCATCCTCGTCACCAAACTCCCCTCCCATCAGAGTGGGCTCCCCCACCATCATCACGTCCTAAAGGGGACAGCAAGGGCCGGTACACATTATCCCTGTATTACAGGGGGGGTGCGCGGAATTACTGACTGCACGGATGGAATTGAAAATTGTTGATTGAGGAAAAAAAAAAAAATTATAATTTAAATTAAAAAAATGACTGTGTCCTGACTAGGTTCAATTCTGATTATTAAGAGAATTAGCAGATTCTACTCTCAAACTGTCCCCCATTCGTCTCATATCTTTATTTTGCCCCTTTAAGGACCTGGTGTAATCAACAGCTGACATGACAAATCAAAGTGAAATCCAATTTTGAGTTAAAATCAGTAAACTGCTGCTGAACCCCATCGCAGCCAGATGTGTTCTGTTGTTCTTCTGGCCTCAAACAGGTCCTCAACCTCGACCAAGATACTTCATACGGCCATGACGCCTCCCCGCCCTGCCCCCCGCACCGGGAACTGAGCCTCGGGGGCCTCCCTCCTGGCCAGCGGTGGACATCCCTGGTCCTCGAGTGCCTCATCACAGGGTTTTCATTCCACCTCGGGTCTCATTCTCGCAATCAAGCAACGCAAGAGATTTGTGACTGGTGTGCTCTGATTCTGAACGGTAGAAATCAAGCAGATATACAGAAGAAAAAAAAAAGGAAAAATAGGAAACCCTGCGCTGCCAAACGGAACATCAGAGCAAAGTGTCCCTGACCATGAATCAGAGAACGAGTTTCTAAACCCCCAGCCCCGCAAACTCCACGAGGACAAGCCAGCATCCGTGTCTGTCATGCAGAGGTTCCTTTCCCCTTGCGCAGGAAAAAAAGATAAGAAAAAAATCCCATGAGCCTGTGGCCCCAGAGGACCAGGGGCTGCCCATCGCCGGCTCACATCAGGGGGCCTTTGGAGGCTTGCAAATGATAAATAAATCTCCTCCTCCTCCTCTATGGAATTACTGAGATAACACCCACCCACCCACCCCCACTCCCCCCCCAGCCGCTAAACTGCAAATCCTGCCTCAACAACCCACGTCAACATAGTTTGTCCTCTAAGGCCTAATACTGGACGGACCTCCTCCTGCACTAGGACAAACACCCAAAACCACTGGCAACCCCCTACCATACTTAAAAAAAATAAAAAATAAAAAATAAAAACAGCTTCCTATAGTCTTGGAAGTAGCTTTTTGCCCCCTCTGCCTGTGCCCTGCGCTACACTGGCCCTGGACCTGCTAAGAGCTCACAGAGAAGGTGTGCTTACAGGTACCTGGCTGGAGAGAGCGAAGGTGTTGGCGGGACTCTTCTTCTTGCTGTTGCTGTTGTTGTTGTTGTTTCCGCCACCGCCGCCGGAGCTCATGGTGCTGCCGCCCGACACCTTCCGTTTCCGGCGCTTGTTGGGTGCCTGTCGGGCCGGCTCGGCTGTGGGGGAGAAACCACAGAGAACCAGACACGTGGATTACTCAAACGCGTCTTCATCGACAAGGTCATTCAGCGTCTCCGTCCTCCACCATGTCTCATTTCAGGATGGGTTTCCAGGGGGAAATTCAGGTGTTACAGCAGTGAAAAACGGTGCAATCAAGAAAGACATTAAAACAAGATAAGAAATGACACATACAGTATGTACACATACAGTCAACATGGCGTATTGTTGTTATTATTAGGATTGTGTTATTAGGATTGCCGTTAATATTCGTATCATGCCATTCTTTTTCACTCCTATACTGCTACCACACTGTTCCTATATACACTATTTGAATTTTGATATTTCCAATTATATTCTGTATTTCTATACCTTATATTGTATCCCAATTATTATACTATAGTATTATTACTACTGATGTAGTAATAATACTCTCACTACTACTGATGTAGTAATAATACTAGCAATAATTGAACATTATTGCTAGTTCATATGAGAATATATGAGAGAGAGAGAGAGAGAGAGAGAGAGAGAGAGAGAGAGAGAGAAAATCAAGTTGTCAGGAGTGATTGAATTTGGTGTTTGGGTCAAATGCAAGACAAAAGTAATTCACCTCAGCTGCGAATCTCAACACGGCTCTTTCCCCCCGGGGATTAATAAAGTGTCTTTATTTTATCTTATAGGAGGAGGATTTCTATGGGATTCTTTGGGCCAAACGATGAACATTTATGTTAAAGCCATGTGCATAACTTTCAATGTGTGGGGCTTTTAGCTGATAAAGGACTAAAGGATATAAATACTGTGTGTACGGTCATTGTTACCTGGTGGTGCCACCATCCTCTGCCACTTCTGGAAGAGGCAGGTCTTGAGACAGTCCCTGGGACTGAGGCTGTAGGTCTTATGCCTGGACATCAGCTCCTGCATGGGCTCCAGGATCACACATAGCTGCATCCACAGGTAAAAGAGGCATTGGCAACTTGTTAAAACAACTTAAAAAAAAAAAAAAAAAAAAAAAAAAAAGTTTAATCGATTTGAAAGCATCAACATAAAAATGCATGCTTACACGGAGGTAGTTCAGCGTGGAGTTGGACAGGCCGCATCTTGTGATGTTTTTTGCCAGCTGGTCCAGCATCTGGGGATCCTGAATATGATCATAAAAACCAGATCAATGATAAATAAAAACCATGAAACAACACCAAGATCCTACTCTGCTGATGTGTGTGCGTGCGTGCGTGCATGCGTGCGTTCTATGCCATTTGTGTGTGTGTGTGTGTGTGTGTGTGTGTGTGTACGCGCTCACATGCATGGCCAAGATGCTCCTGGGAAGGACCTCTCTGTGTTGCCTGATGCTAAAATGCCACGTCTTGATCCTCATCATGTCGTCAAACATGAACTCCAGGTACAGACGGCCCTCCACGCAGACCTGGACCAGAGTAGGAAAGCGAGATCAGTCCATTGGCGGCGGGGTAAACAGTAAAGAATGTGTTTGGTCGAAAGCAGAGCGTCTCAATCCAGCGCGCTAGTTGTCCCTGTGCTTCGGGTTTGAGCTCCTAGAGCTGCTACAGTTGTCAATGTTTAGGTTTAGATTATTGCTCATTTCTGAGATAACTTAAGTTTATTATATTGTTGCCAATTTTCTCTATTTTAAAGATCATTTTTAGGTTGTATTATTGTCTGTTTTTTTTCAAGTGTATTTCATCATTTAAATTATGTTTTACATTTATATGTATTACCAAATTTTAATAGTTCATTGTTTCATATTAGGTTTATTTATTGTTACTTTTTAGGCTATTTTCACATTTCTCCATCTTCTAGTCAAATTTTGAGGTTTATTGTAAATTGCCAATTTTTCAGCATTTTCTTCACTTTACTGCACAATTGCCATCTCCTTTTTGCAATTTTTATTCTTATTACTTCATAATTATTATTGAGTTTTTATATGAGTTGTCGTTAACGTGGCAATTTCCCTCTGCAGGAATGACTAAAGTAGCCATCCATCAACGCAGAGTTTGGAGCTAAAGTTTGAAGCACAAGAGGTTATTCTGTGGTAATGCCTCCATACCTGTGTGAACATGGGTTTTCCGTTCTGCGTCACCATGGTGCACTGGTCACAGTCCAGGGACACAAAGTTGCTGTGGAACGACTCCTTCGGATGCTTCAACACGTAGAAGAGCTCAGTGGCGCCACCCTCGAAGATACTCCGGAAGTACCTTGGGATCAACGTCCTGCCAATCGCTGCAGACAGAAATGTTTCAGACAATGATTGAACAATTCTGAAGTAAAGTAGGCTCCCCCTCATTATGAACATACAATTAAAAATCAACGTTTTATTTTCATCTTACTGTATCGTTTGGGGCCGTCCTCCAGACAGAAAGTGATGGTGAGCATGGCGTCGTCCTCGAAGAACTCTGTGGTGAAGGCGTCCCACCATAGATTGTCACAGTCCTGAAAAAGAAAAAGAAGAAGATTCAGATTTCGATCCTAACAAGAACATTTGTCATGAAGCACGTCACTTAAAAATGCTTTTTGCTTCCATCTGGGAAAATAAGATTCTGCTTAAAAAAGTACATGCCAATGGAAAAAGTGATATTTTTTCTTTCAAATATGAACTATATTTATTATTTCTAAATCAGACTATCAGTGATCATTTTCTCGATAACAACTTCATAAACATAACCCATGAATAGTTGGACGGGCCTATCCCGAAGCTACCAATATATTCTCTCCAGTCAATCAGCACAAAACATGCAGTGAAACAAAAACTAAAATGCCTGAATAAAAGACCAATTCCATTAATATTGTTTTGACAGTAATGTTGATGATTAGATGTATGTTAAACATACAAAGCATTTTACGGGGTTTCTCCAAGTATCATTGAATAATTGGCTAACTTTTTATTCTCAACGTCCATTTCTGGGTTAATATATGTAACAGGTTTTTTCTTAAGAAGCAATAAATGTAACACCATTAAAATGGAATAAGAGACAATTTAAGACATATACAGAATATATTCAATACTTTTAATGACAGGTGGATCCCCCTAGTGTATTTCCTGTCTCTTGAGTAGTTGTCACAGAATTATTTATTGTGAATTGCCCTTTCTAATCTTGTGTATAATACTAAAATAATAATAATAATAATAATAATAATAATAATCCATCTCACTTAAAATTTCTTCCTCCTTAAAATGAGTCTCAGTGAAAAGCCGTCGCTGCCTCACCTCCGTCCAGTTCTGTAGCCTCTTGTTCAGCTCAAATATCCGGTAGTCTGTCTGGTTCCCGTATGGCGTGTGTCTCCTAGAACACAACGAGGGGGAATTCAACCAACACCCGACAGTCCACCCACAACGCAAAAGACTTCTGACTGTAGTGAATTTACAGTCTAATTTATTGCCGCGCCTTCATGCCCAAGGGGAGGCACGTGTGAATAAATAGCATGAAAACTGTATTTAAGAGGCACAAAGCTCCACCACAGTTCAGAGACACTCACCCCATTCCAGGCTCCATATACGACGGAGGGTACATGGGTGTGGGCCTGGAGAATACATAGAAATAAAAAAATATTCAGAAATCTTTTGCATGGACGTATGGAAGTATGAGTCTTTAATAGGGATTCAGGGATCCATTTGTCACATGCTTGTTTGTCCATCTGTGTATGCACTGTATCTGTATGTTTGTCCAATCGAACATTAATATGAAATCTAATATGATGAACAGAGATAGAAAACTGTAAAAAATAAAAAAAATGTACAGCATAATATAACAGGAGGGAATTTAAATTCAAGGACACACACACACACACACACACACACACACACTAACATTGATCATCTCATTCCAATGGCACCTGTCAAGGGGTGTATTAGGATATATTAGGCAGCAAGTGAACAGTCAGTTCTTGAAGTTGATGTGTTGGAAGCAGGAAAAATGGGCTAGCCGGCAGGTCTTGTGGGGTGTTCCCTGTGTGCAGTGGTTAGTACCTACCAAAAGTGGTCCAAGGAAGGACAACCGGTGAACCAGCGACAGGGTCATGGGCGGCCATGGGCTCATTGATGCACGTGGGGACCGAAGTCTAACCCGTCTGGTCTGAACCCACATAAGAGCTACTGCAGCACAAATTACTGAAAAAGTTAATGCTGCGATAATAGTGTCAGAACACACAGTGCATCACACCTCGCTGCATATGGGGCTGCGTAGCTGCAGACCGGTCAGAGTGTCCATGGTGACCCCTGTCCACCACTGAAAGCGCCTACAATGGGCACATGAACGTGAACCATGGAGTAATGGAAGAAGGTGGGTCCGTCTGATGGATCAGGTTTTCTCCTACATCATGTGGATGGTCGAGGTTAGGGTCTGATCCGATTGAGCATCTGTGGGATGTGCTGGAACAACAAGCCTGATCCATGGAGGCCCCACCTCACAACTTACAGGACTTAAAGGATCTGCTGCTAACATCTTGGTGCCAGATACCACAGGACACCTTCAGAGGTCTTGTGGAGTCCATGCCTCTACGGGTCAGAGCTGTTTTGAGGCACGAGGGGGACCTATACAATATTAGTGGTGGCTTTAATGTTGTGGCTGATCGATGTGTGTGCATATGATTATTTATCCTTAGAAAATAAATGCATTTTACAATGAATAATAGTAAAAAAAATTCCTAAGTTCTACATGCTTTCCATTCTTGAAAGGCAGATTTACAAAACATTTTATAAATTGTTTCTTTAGATTGGCATTGGTCCCGGAAATTGTAAGATATTTACAGGTTTTTAAACAGTAAAAACAGAATCAAAAACCATCTATTGAGGGTGAATTTCTGTCACCATGTTTTATGACAATCAAATGGTAAGGACTCTAGTCCCCTTTAGGTTATGTGGTTGTATTGTACCTCCAAATTAGGTCCTATTACATTTAATGTACTTCATCGTTATCTCTGCAACTTCCCGTGGCATTTCAGGGACAGACCTACCCCACATCTCTGTCCAGCATGGCGCCTGGGTGGAACGGGGGAAAGGTGTTGCCGTTTGGGGGCTCCTTAGGGGAGTACAGCTTGAATGACTTTGACGAACAGCCTGCACACAAGGGGGGGGGGGGGGGCAGTGATTTAGAGGAGATTACGAATTTTAAAGACTTAGATCACAGTTCAAATCACAGCATATTCTACATAATCTGACGAGTACAGATTTTTTTTCCTGACAAATTAAAATGCATTGGCCGAAGCAGTTAACTGCCGCTTTTCATAAAGATAAAAAACAGTGAGTCCTAAAATGAACAGTGAAATGAATCCACTCTCACTGTGGATTGTGGATAGTCGAGGCCCGGCATGTTCTTTGTGTTCTAGTATCGGCCTCATTATAGCAAACCCTCCTCTCTCACATACAGCCCCATCTCATGTGATCTCAAATGCTGTGTGTGTGTCTGTGTGTGTATGTGTGCCTCCCCCTCTGGTTGCTGCTCTTCCACCCATCCCCCACTCCCTCCCTCCCTGCCCTGGCTGTTAACTCTTGTCTGTCCGGATAAGCCATTCATAATGAAACATCTCCACTACAAACACAGCCTCGTCCCTTGAAAATATATATAATAATAACAACACTCCAATACCACGACCCCTGCAGTCACAGCTATTGTATGTAGGCTAATTTTGCATATACAGGTCATTGCAGTTCTGAACGACAAGATTAATGGAGAGGCCACTACAGAGGTAGAGCCAGGAAATGAATGTGACTGTGAATAAAATGAGGGAATGAGGAAAAAGGATGAGTACGGTTTTTAATGACCGTGCTTACATGCGTTATTTTCGCTGGTTTCCAACCACTTTCCAACTACAGTTACTTTCTTCTTCTTTTTTTTT
Organism: Zeus faber; assembly: GCF_960531495.2. Classification (NCBI taxonomy): domain Eukaryota; kingdom Metazoa; phylum Chordata; class Actinopteri; order Zeiformes; family Zeidae; genus Zeus; species Zeus faber. Next base: position 1,890,491 of record NC_137202.1, on the reverse strand, counting down.
TTAAACCTTTCTACTCAAGGAACACTCCAGAACATCCTCTTAGATAGGGGGGGGGGTGGTTCTCTATGGTTCTCTATGCATCACCTATGACCTCCAGGCCCACCCCTCCACAGCAACAGCCACCCACCCCAGACACCATTCACCTCGGACCAATAAGCCTTTGTTCGATCTAGTTGTACCATAAGTAAACTTCTGAGACACTCTTTGTTTAAAAAATTAAAATTTAAAAAAATTTAAAAAAACACTGACCACACATCAAATATACACATTTTGATTAGAGCACTTCGTACACACAATCTGAACAGAAATACATATGCAATAATGTGCAATGTAATAATCCACCCGTATTATTACATTGCACATTATTGCATATTGCTGCAGACTGTACCCTTATTTATGGAACCTCCTGGTGGCAATTTTAAGGGGGTGAAAACTGTGCCCTGATGATGTTGACTACAACCTAGTAACTCAAGTGACAAATGGATATTGTAGACATGGGCAACCTGTGACATGAAAGATTTCTCTGGCAAAGGGATGAGGGAAAACACAGCAGACCCTGGTACACTGAACATTTTGAGTCGTTGAAACAACTTAAAAATTGCTGGAATTCGTGAAATTGATATATTTTGAGGCGTTCTCAAGTTGAAATTGAGAAATCCAGATGCACATTTTGAGTGGAGAAAACACATACAGGTTATTATATAGGTTGATCCAATGACTCCACTCCACTTTTTTTTATTTCTAATTATCACCCAAGCCCTGGTCTGTATGACTACAGCAAAGTGTGCGGGAGAAGAACGCAAACAATGTAAAATGAATGAAAGTGAAAATTTTAACATATACACACACACACACACATATACATATATATATATATATATATATATATATATATATATATATATTCTTCCATCCCAACTGTTAAGGAACTAGGGCTGCATGCATTACAAGCCGAGGGCCGCGTTTATTTCTATTTGCATAGGACGGATGCCATTGCTGAGCTATTTTTGCTGCTCAAACCCCGTCGCCATTCGTGGACATTGGAGTTTAATTCAACCCAACTTGTTTTTTTTTTATTTATGTTTTTCGCGCATTCCTCTCCAAATCGGGCCAGATCCCCCAGCAGCCTGAAGTTTACCTGCAGAGAAAGGTTCACCGGAGCGCGGTGTCCTGCTGCAGCCGCTCTGCGGGCCGGAGCTGCGGGCTTGCGGGGATCCTCCGCGCCGTAGGACCGCACGGTCCTCCCCGGTCCGAAATACCCCGAAACAAGATTAAGAGTAAACAACGGGGCGTCGTTTTTTACCGGTTCCGGAGGATGCTTCGCCGTCGCAAACCGCACGCTTTAAACGTCATTTATCATGGGATGGTGCCATCCGGTCTACCGCTGAACATGTTCCAGAGCAGAGTCTTTGTTCCTGGCAGCCCGAGACAATGTCTGCTGGCCCCGCCTCCAGAGGAGACCAGGCCCCGGTCCCTCCTCCAACAACCAGCGGCCCCCACAGGGCCACTGCAGCACTTCACTAGCCCTACAATATAGATCGCTGGATAGAACCGATAGATAGATAGATAGATAGATAGATAGATAGATAGATAGATAGATAGATAGATAGATAGATAGATAGATAGATAGATAGATAGATAGATAGATAGATAGATAGATAGATAGATAGATGGATAGATGGATAGATGGATAGATGGATAGATAGATAGATAGATAGATAGATCCGATAGATAGATAGATAGACAGAACCGATAGATAGATAGATAGATAGATAGATAGATAGATAGATAGAACCGATAGATAGATAGATAGATAGATAGATAGATAGATAGATAGATAGATAGAGTGTGTGTGTGTGTGTGTGTGTGTGTGTGTAATAACCCTGACATAATAGGGTTGGCCAATATTGACTAAATCCAATATGACAATATTATTTTTCACTGATTACATCATTATCAATGGTTTGGCGATATTTAGGGGATGACTATTGGTGCTTTCATGAGATCTAAGACTGTAATTAAACACAAGAAAGATATGAGTAGTAGTCAACAGTCTATGACTTTCAGAAAAAAATAAAAAAATGCATAACTTTACTGTAATGCAGGCTCAAAGACAAAATTAAACTATATCACAATATCACGATAATCAAATCACAGACGATATCTATATCTAATATTGATATCACAATATCAATAATATATTGATGTATCGCCGATAGACGGACAGACAGACAGACAGACAGACAGACAGACAGACAGACAGATAGATAGATAGATAGATAGATAGATAGATAGATAGATAGATAGATAGATAGATAGATAGATAGATAGATAGATAGATAGATAGATAGATTTAATACATTCTCAATCACTATTAATATAGACTATAGAATTGCTGATCACAATGTGATAATATTGCTTAACAACAATTTCAATTTGTCGCCGAGCCCTATTTGTATGAGAGTCTTCATCATATAGGTAATACAGCATTTAATATTCCAGCTTCTTTGTAATGGTTTGAATACTAATAATCTCAAGTCTCAACTCGAAAGTCAAAATGAAAATATTTTATAGAGCTGACGTGGGGGCACTGTCAGTTGATTCATCTCAACTAACTCATTCAACCCACTCGGTCCTGAATGGAGACATAAAAAATGCAATATTTGACTGGACAGAACCCTTGGCCTTATTTTCGTCACAGTGGTGGTCCCATGTGAGGGACATGTGATGGAGTGGGACAGAGGGCCCTTCGCAGAGCAGCATCTCCTTCTGCTGGAGGACACTGCAACAGGGTCCTCCAGCACTGCAACCAGCTGCTCAGTGGTCCGTACCTGGTCCATCCCTGGTCCGGACCAGTTGCTTAGAGGTTGGTCACATGGTCCTGATCCACTACACACCTCCTCCGTCTTATCTCCCCTTCTCCCTTCTCTCCCCCTCGGCCATGCGTTTCACTTTTGTAGGTTATTAATGCATTGTTTTTGTTGACAGAGACAAATGAATGAACACCACAAATCATAATATTTTGTCTATGAATTAAATTCTTTGGTCAATTTGGCCAAGATTGTATTGTTATTGTTGTACAGAATTTGAAAGTTTGTTTGAAGACAGACAGACAGACAGACAGACAGACAGATATGAAATGTATGCTTTTATCTAGGTAGGCTTTAGCCTCTCTCCTCCTTCTTACTCTATAGCCTACATACAGTATGTGCAGTCCTTGTGGTCACTATACGGACCACTGGTCACTGCCACAAGGGGGCGCAGAAGCTTGTGGTCCTCAGTGGTCAGTGGACTATTACTGTCTTTGTTGTCCGGATGAATATCTGTCCATGCATGTTTTGTGTAATTGTATGAAATTAATTGATGTAAGTTCATTTAATCACATAAAAATTTAACCATTCCACTGAAAGTTCAAGATATTTTGTTTTACATTTAAACTGAACTATCTTTAGTATCTATCAATAGTAGATACCCATCTACCTATATATCTATAGTATCAATCTATATATCTATAGTATCTATATATCTATCTATAGTATCTATCTATAGTACTTATCCATCCATCTATAGTATCTATCTATCTATCTATAGTATCTATCGATAGTATCTATCCATCTATCTATAGTATCTCTCAATAGTTTATATCTAAAGTACCTATCTAAAGTATCCATCCATCAATCTATAGTATCTATCCATCAATCTATAGTAGCTATCTAGCTAAAGTATCCATCTATAGTATCCATCATCTATCTATAGTATCTATCTATCTATTTATAGTATCTATCTATCTATCTATCTATCTATCTATCTATCTATCTATATAAAGTACATATGTACAGTACCTATCCATCTATCTACTGTATAGTACCTATCTATAGTATCTATCCATCTATAGTATCTATCTATAGTATATCCATAGTATCTATCCATCTATCTATAGTATCTATCTGTAGTATCTATCCATCTATATATAGTCCCTATCCATCTATAGTATCTATCCATCTATCTCCGGTATCTATAGGATCTGTCTATCAAAAGTATCTATCTATAGTACCCATCCATCACCTATAGTATCTATCTATAGTATCTATCTATAGTATCTACCATATCTATCTATCTATAGTATCTATCTATAGTACCTATCTATAGTACCTATCCATCTATCTATAGAAGGGGTCGGGAACCTTTTTGGCTAGGAGAGCCATAAAAGCCAAATATTTCAAAATGTATTTCCTTGTGAGTCAAGGAAATACATTTAATAAAATTGAAGGCATTTAATGCGTGCATTGTTTAAGTAAGGCATACATTTTTAACGTATAAAACATCTCTGAGTACTTAAAAAAGCACTATATATAATAAATGTCTCTTTGTTCTTCTTAATAATATTGTTGTTATACTGTAGCTAACGAATAATAAATGAAATACTTTTTACCATTAATGCGACGTGTGATGCTGCATGGTTTTGCTGATGGCCTTGTAGTCTGGTTCATACGTAGTGAGGTTAAGCTTCATGCAGGCGTCTTCCATCAGTTAAACGTGAGCGTAGGTTGGTCTTAATGTTTCTCAGATGCGAGAAAGACTGCTCACATGCGTATGGAGAGCCAAACATGGTCAATACGGCAATACCGCCACACTGCAGTGTGTGCTATGTGACGGGAAGCTCTTTCCAAGTTTTAAGAATCAGCTGGTCTTCAGGTTCAAGTTCAAGTTCAAGAGATTATTTGTCACTTACATATTACATTTGTTTCCATTTCTGTCCACTTGTGTTCAACTGATTGGTCCGACTCGAGGCAGGGAGTTTTATTAAAGTTTCTTACAGAGGGGATCGGCGCATGGGCTCGTAAGCAGTCCAGCAGTGGAACGCAATTCCTCCTGCGCCCAAGAGGATCATTATTATCCACAATTATTATAATAATCCTCAGTGATATATATAATTGTGGCCTGCGTGCCGCATATTGAAATGAACAATAAAACTCTTTCCATGTCGGCGCACCACGGCCAGAAAGACTCCGTCTCCCTCCCTAAACCCTTACCTGTGGGCAGAGACTCCCACAAGTGGCGCCTGAGCAGAGACCGGGGAGGGGCAGGGCGCCGAGTAAAAGGCGCCCCGGAGACTTTCTGTGGTCCGCAGCCGGTGCTTGACTACGCCCCTTTCTCCGCCACATTTATATTTTGAATTTGATTTTCAAAATTGTAATTTCTCTTACCTGTTTTACTTTAAAATGACACAGAATAATTATTTATTACTTGTTAATTGTGATGAAAAATTGTAGCTCTAAATTGTCTGCGAGCCATATACCGTCGACCCCTGATCTATAGTATCTATCCATTTATCTATCGTATCTATCTATAGTATGTATCCATCTATCTATCTATCTATCTATCTATCTATCTATCTATCTATCTATCTATCTATATATATATGTATAGTATCCATCCATCTATTTATAGTATCTATCTATAGTATCCATCGTCTATCTATAGTATCTATCTATAGTATCCATCCATCTATCTATCCATCTTCACACAAACTTCAAAATTCTGTACAACAATAACAATACAATCTAGGCCGAATCGACCACAGAATTTAATTCATCGACAAAATATTATGATTTGTGGTGTTAATTTATTTGTCTCTGTCAACAAAAACAATGCATTAATAACTTACAAAAGTGTAGCACAGGGAGGGAGAAGGGAGAAGTGGAGATAAGACAGAGGAGGTGTGCGGTGGATCAGGACCAGGGACGGACCACTGAGCAGCTGGTTGCAGTGCTGGAGGACCCTGTTGCAGTTTCCTCCAGCAGAGGGAGATGCTGCTCTGCAAAGGGCACAAAGACCACTCCACAGACCTCTCACTAACTGTTCCGGACCACAAAGACCACGCCACAGACCTCTCACTAACTGTTCCGGACCACAAAGACCACGCCACAGACCTCTCACTAACTGTTCCGGACCACAAAGACCACTCCACAGACCTCTCACTAACTGTTCCGGACCACAAAGACCACGCCACAGACCTCTCACTAACTGTTCCGGACCACAAAGACCACGCCACAGACCTCTCACTAACTGTTCCGGACCACAAAGACCACGCCACAGACCTCTCACTAACTGGTCCGGACCACAAAGACCACGCCACAGACCTCTCACTAACTGTTCCGGACCACAAAGACCACGCCACAGACCTCTCACTAACTGGTCCGGACCACCAGCTTCAGTGCCCCTAGTGGTAGTTGCCAGTAGTCCAAGTCAGTGACCATGGTCGTTGGGCAGAACACTGAATTGGCTATAACCCATGCTCCGTAATTTATTGCGTCTTCATAGTTTGATCCAATTGGTTTATGTAAAAAAAAATAATAAAATAAACTCTCCAGGTAATGATTGGCCACCATTGCAGATCGAATTGCTGCTAACAAGTATCAGGTTGGTCTTCCTGTTGCTACCTGAGCAGTGAGCATTGTGGAAACACAAGCCCAACAGCAGCAGCCGTGGCAGCTCGCTGGTAGTGATGGCAACAAGGCAGCAGACAGAACAAACACACCGCAGCCGTCTCTCTGCACTGGATGTTACTGTGGCTCGACAGGGGGAAGTTAACATGACAGTGTGCGTCAGTGATAGGAAAAAAATGATATCAAAAGAGGGAGAGTGGGAGGTAGTGTGTGTCTGCGCGTGTGTCTGCCTGTGTGTGTGTGTGTGGGGGGGGGGGGGGGGGGGGTAACCATACTGTTCTAGTTTTAGCTCCTATGACGACATGCAGAAAACATCAATAGACAGTGCAAACTGAACACACATTGTGCGACATCCAAAATGGTTGAGCTAAGTCCTAAAAGCAAAAGGGAAAGATCCACACCAACAGCCCCCCCCCCCCACCCCCCCCCACCCCCCCCAACACACACACACACACACACACACACACACACACACACACACACACACACACACACACGCACACACACTAGATGAAGCAGCAAACTGCTCGGCTTGGCTGTGTTTATGCTTTTCCATGTTTGACATGACGCTGGCTGTTTTTCACTGTAAGCTGTTACCCACACTCAAGTCATAACCAGCTCTGACAACCAGCATTTCCATCTCCCTGTTGCTCATGAATAAAGCATTTTCTGATGTATGTATTTTCTATCCTTCTGCCACCCCCCAAAAAAATCTCCTCGTGCCATTTTTTTCCCCTCTAATTTCTGATCCGACCCCCCGCCCCCTTCGGCTGGGTGGCACATGCCAGCTTTCCTCTGCCATTCTCTGTTCCTGAAGCAGATGTGACATCACAATGTTCTGCATCCTCACTCCCCTCCCCCTCACCCCACCCCCACTCTGCCTCTCTGCATGCCTCCCCAACATCTCTGTCTCCCACGCATTCCTTCTCCCGCTGCCTTTGTGCGGAGCCATTTTGATCCGATCTCACAAACCAGATCTGAGAGAATTAGGGGGGGAGCAAATGAAGAAGTAATAAAGACAGCGAGAGAGAGGGGGGAAGTAAATGACAAAGAAATAAAGAAAGAAAGAAGGAAAGAAAGAAAGAAAGAGGCATTGCCATGCTGAGCCTGTGAGGCGAGGACAGTCTTGTTATTGTGCAACAGTAATCAAAACAGCGCTGGTTGTGTGGCTGCCATCTTGGCTCTGTGTTAAGTCACTTTCCTCCAATCAGGAGCCATGTGACTTTCTGCATGAGGTAATGCCACAGCTACTGCAATCAGCACGGAGAATGGGGATGAGGACGGGCGTGAGAGAGGGAGAGCGAGCGCGAGATTGGGGAAGCAGAAATTGGAAAATTGGAGGGGGGGATTAAAGTGAGATGGGTGAGAGAGCGGCGGGCAGAGCGAGCATGCTTGTGAACGTGTGTATGTGGAGATGTGAGGGGGGGGTGACTTCAGCTCACAGGCAATCTATTTTTACCACTTAGTCTGAACAAAAGGATGTGATTGCTCCACCAGTTTAGGGCAGATCTCTGGCATTCTATTACTAAAGGCTCTCCGAGGCTCATTCAAAGTCCAGTCGCAGCGACAGCAAGTGTCAGGGAGATGTGGACAAATTCAACGACAAGACGACAAATACATGCACACACACACACACACACACACACACACACACACACACACACACACACACACACACACACACACACACACACACACACACACACACACACACACACACACACACACACACACACACACACACACACACAGTGCTGTGCTACGTATTTCTCCCCGTTTGTCGCACATTAGTTAGTACATGCTGGCTACATGCATCCACACCACAGATACACTACAGTGCTGAAGTGACGCCTGCCTCCAATACACCTTGTGCAAAGGAAGGGGGAGTATTGGCCCCCACCACCATCTTGAAAGAATGTAAACAAACCAGCCTTCAACTAATGACATCAAACATGCACGCACACACCACACACACACACACACACACACACACACACACACACACACACACACACACACACACACACACACACACACACACACACACACACACACACACACACACACAGACAGACAGACAGACAGACAGACAGACACACAAAGCCCTTGAAAGTAAAGGTTTCGTAGAGTTCTGAGAGTTCCCCTGTGCTAAACTTGCCCCAACACGATCCTGCAAGCGCTATGCTTCTGTGTAAAAACGCATAACGTGTGCACGTTGTGTGCGTTGGCGATCATATTTGTGCGCCACAAGCACGTTGTCGATGTGCTGCTAGACCTCCTTCGCCGTGCATCCTTCAAGAACATGTGGATGCCATTAAAAGTCTTTGGTCCACTGTTAAGACTCTCAACAGACCGAGTGAAGCACTACAGAACAGAGTGTGTGTGTGTGAGATAGAGAGAGAGAGAGAAAGGGAGAGAGAGAGAGAGAGAGTGAGAGAAAGAGTGTGTGTGAGAAAGAAAGATATCAAGGAGATGGGAGAGCAGAATATCAAAACAGAGTCCTTTCAAATATAATTTCAACTGATACCGCCATTGAATCCAGGCATGAGCATTAAAAAGATACTGATACCCTAATTCAATCTACCCTCTCTAGTGTCCCCGGAGTGGATACAGCGATTCAATTTCTGTCTGTTCCTCCCCCGGTGCAGTGGGTGCTGGTCTGCTGGTACTGTGATGTGAGTTCCCAACTATTCACCAGACGAGCCCTTAAGCCAGGTGTCTCTGGAGGCTGCGTGCTCTCCTAAGTGAGGAGAAAAATCCTCCCAGACGAGAGATCTGCAGATAAAACTAACCAAAACATTTCACTCGCCTAAAGACCAGCATGTACAGGCCCACTGAGAACGCTCCTTCATGGCGTCCCTCAGAAAGTAGCACTTTTTAAACATCACCACACCAACAGAAAATTAGGCAGGGTGGGGAGTGAATGATAGAGAAATTGGAATCAAAGGGTTTTTGTCTATGCGGCAGTATTCACAGGAGAACCCACCAACACACAAGCTGAGGGGATTGACTCAAGATTTTGGAGAGAGTTACCAGTGGTTACCAAAGTTGACACATTGGTAACCAATGTGCGCACACACACACACACACACACACACACTATAGAGAAACCAACACGCAGATTGACACTAAGGCCCGAGGCTGAGTTACACCACTTTTACACAAGTCACCTTTACTGACAGCTGTACTGAGCAGAGAGAGAGAGGAGGGAGGGAATGAAATAAGAGGGAAAGATAAAGAGAATAAAGACATTGAAGACAGGGATATGTAGCCAGGATAGAGGGGGGAGAGAGAGAGGGAGAGTAGAGATGGCACTTACCGGGGCAAGCACAACCTCCAACAGACATCTTCTCACATGTTGGGCTCTGCTTGGAACAAAACAGCTGCGTTCAGTCCACACGCTGATCGCATGGGCTAATTC